>NW_024426663.1:83558801-83631327 GCF_017311325.1 Ursus maritimus
AAAATGAGTCTCTTGTAGACAGCAAATGGATGGGTCATGTCTTTTTATCCAATCTGCAACCCTGTGTTATTTATGAGAGCATTTAGGCCATTTACATTGAGACTGATTATTGAGAGATATGATTTTAATGATGCCATGTTGCCAGTAAAGTATTTGTTTCTATAGAATGTGATTTTCTGTTCTGTATCACTCTTGGGGTCTTTTTACTTTTATAGAACCCCCTTAATATTTCCTGTAGGGCTGGTTTCGTGGTTATGGAATTCGTCAATGACAGGCGATTCAGGAAGGTTTTTATTTCTCCATCAACTCTGAATGACAGCCTTGGTGGATAAAGGATCCTTGGCTGCATGTTTTTCTCTGAAAGAGCTTTAAAAATGCCCCCTGAGCCCTTTCTCTCATTTCAGGCCTGTATAGACAGGTCTGATGTAATTCTGATACCTTTGCCTTGGTACGTGAGACATTTCTTTGCCCGGGACACTTTCAATACTGTATCCTTGGATCTAATATTTGTGAAATGCACTATGATGTGACGTGGTGTAAGTTTGTCGTGGTTGAGCTTGGGAGGGGTCCTCTCTGACTCTTGGAAATGAATGTTTGTTTCCCTTGCTAGATTAGGGAAGTTTTCAGCTATAATTTGTTCAAATATCTCTTCTAGACCTCTGTTTTTCTCCACTGCTTCGGAGATGCCGATGATTCTGACATTGGAACATTTCATTGAGTCAGTAATTTCCCATAACCTACATTCCTGAGCGTGGATTTTTTTGAGTCCAGATTCTATTTTAGCTTTTTCTTCTACTAACCCATCCTCCAATTCGCTGATACTTTCTTCTGCCTCATTCACCCTGGCTGTCTAGTTTGACTGCATTTGGCTCATAGAATTTTTAATTTCTTCCAGATTCGCTCTCATTTCCACCCTTAGAGATTCTATATTCTCATTAACATTTTTGTTAATACTTTTTTCAAGTCTACACATCATCTTGACCATTGTTACTCTGAATTCCATTTCTGATAATTTGGTTATATCTATATCCATTAGTTCTGTGGCAGAGGCCACAGACTCATTGTCTTTTCTTTGCTGGGGGCGATTTCTCCTTCTCATCATTCTGATGAGGAGAGGTGCAGGGCTGTCCAGATCCCAAATTAATGACTGGGACCCAGGTCGAGTGCCCTTGTTTTATAGGGATCTCAGGGATGTGGTCTTCTTGATTTTTCAGCCTGCCTTTGGGGGGAAGGGGCCTGCAGCGCTGATACTCAGGCAACCCTGTTTGAGTAGAGTCTCTGTGTCCCCTGGAAGAGGGGATGGGGATGGGCACACTGTGAGCTGGTATTTCCAGGATTTTGTTCTCTGGCAGCTTTCCCTGGCAGTTTGCTGTGCCTCTTCTGAGAGTCAGAGCAGCAATAGCCGAATCTCAGCCTTTGTCTCAGAACAGAGGTAATGCAGACTGTTCTCCACTGATGTTCTGGCCACTTTAACTCTGTTTCTGTTGGTGCTGCTCAACCCTGCAGTGTCCCGGGATGTGCGCCCCTCACCTGGCGTCCCAGCCCTTACTTCCAGGCCCGGTGCTTCTCTGTCTTTTGTGTTTCTTTTTTTTTTTTTTTAAGATTTTATTTATTTATTCAACAGAGAGAGAGACAGCCAGCGAGAGAGGGAACACAAACAGGGGGAGTGGGAGAGGAAGAAGCAGGCTCATAGCGGAAGAGCCTGACGTGGGGCTCGATCCCAGAACTCCAGGATCACGCCCTGAGCCGAAGGCAGATGCTTAACCGTTGTGCCACCCAGGCGCCCCATGTCTTTTGTGTTTCTAACACCGCCAGCCGCCAGCCACCCCCGCCCACTCCGGGAGCTCTGGGTCTCAGTCTGTTTCCAGTGAGCACACCGGAGCTCCGTGAAAAGTCTGGTGGCGCTCCTCGCTCATGGTCCCCGTCCATTCTCTCACAGGTGCTGGTCCCCGAGTCTGCCCGCTCCCCCGTGCAGGTGGCTACTGCTTCCCAGCACCCAAATGCGGCAGCTCCCTCCCCTTACATTTATCTTCCAATATCTGTCCATGGTTTCAGGGCTCCCTGCTTAGTACCTCAATACTCAGCGCTGGAGATTTTCATTTGTAGAGATCCAAATGTATCTTCCTGCATCTCAGGCTGATCCCTTGGATGTTCAGGCTGGTCTGGTACCTATCCAACTCAACTCAGGGGACCGGCTGAAAAAGGGGTCTCCTACTCCTCCGCCATATTTCCCCCCAATTTGTTATCTTCTATATCACTGACTCAATCCTCTGCCATGTCCGTCCTCATTGTCCTTGCATCCAGTCAGGCTTCATCTCATTACTACCATTTTTAATTTCAGCCTGGGTATTTTTTGGTTCTATTCTCTCTGCAGTGATGTATTCTCTAGTGGCTTCTATATTTTTTCTCAATCCCAGATCATATCCTTATGATTATTGTTTTACATTCTGGTTCAGACATCTTCCTTGTATCTATACTAATTAAATACCTGGCTTCTTCCCATTCTTTCTTTTGGGATGAACTCATCCATCTTGTCATGTTTCAGTCACATTTTTGTGTGTGATTTTTAGGGAAGCCTGTTGTATTATTGCATCTGATAGTAATGGCTATATTAACAAGAATAAGAAGAATAAGTATAAGAATATGAAGAAGAAGAAGGAGAGAGAGAGGGAGAAGGAGAAGAGGAAGGAGAAGAAGAAGAGGAAGAAGTTATTAAAATCTTAGGTGCGTTTGGTCTGCTTAATTATAAGAAGCTAGATTCAAAAAAATAAAAATAAAAGGAAGCTAGATCCTCTTTCCCCTACAGCTAAAGCTTTTCAGCAGACTGTGATCATTTGACTTGGTGCATGAAAGGGCATTGTGCTGGTCTTCTTGGGGAGGAGCCTGCTTGGCTTGTTCCCAAGTGGTCTGACCCTAGTAAAAATGCATCACAAGACACATGGGGGCAGAGTTTTGTGTAAGCATCTCTAGCCTCCACTGAGTGGTGCTGTTTGGTTCACTAGGTCAGTCAGTGCTGATGGGAGTGGCAAAATGGCATCCCTGTTTTCTAATCCTGTAAGCAGGAAGTTCATGGCTGCCACTCTTAATGGAAGCCCTCACTAAGAACAAACAATCAGCCCCTCTTCTGTCCTGATTTCCACAGAATTCCTGCCTTAATACTGTTTGCATCCAAGTTGTTGGCCTCCAGGTGGAACAGTAATCCTATGTTTTATCTCAGGCATGTGACTGGGTTTCAGAACTCAAAATTTTAAAGATCCCCATCGTGTGGACCCACGCAGATCATCGGGGGTATGATCTCACTCTGCTGTGGCTGACACAGGTTTGTCTGGAAATCCATCATGTGACTGCAGTGGTTCAGAGTTTGTGGAATAGTGTGGCAAAAACCTAGCACCAAGTTTTGTTGCCCTCAGCTGGCATCTCTCTGTTCCTATGGCAGTTAATAAGGCAGTATGTTGGTATCCATCAGGTCTTTTGTCCCCAGAGAGGTCAAGCCACCTCTCCCAAATGCACACTAGCAGGGGGAAATTCTTCTCCCTGTGTGACAATGGGATCCTCAGATAATGCTGTATGCTCCTGGGTCTGGTCTCCTCCCCCACTGGAACATCACCAAGCCCACCACCTACAAACTTAGAAATTGTTGGACATTCAAAACTTTAGACTTTGTTCTCTACTGCTTACAAAACTTGAGGCAGTCAGCCCCTGTTCTTTTCCCCATAAATGATTTGGGGAAGAGTTCTTCCTTTGCACTTCCCTGCACTTGATCGATCTCTCTCTCTCTCTCTCTCTTCTCTATTTTTTCTGTGACCAAGGCTCTCTCCCTTCTGCAGCACCAGCAATTCTTTTCTCTCCTATATCAATTCTTCATAGTTCCTACCTTTCACAAACTAGCTGCTTTTCTACCTCTAGTTGTGCAGTTTTGCTGTCTCAGTCCCCAGATCAATTTATTCTAAATTATTTGATATTCATCTAGCTGTGTTCAAGGGATACAGCAAGCTGAGGGGCCCCTACTCCTCCACCATTTTATCTCCACCCTCCTCAATGGTAACCTAGCTTTAAAAGTAGCTTTTCAGCCTATATGCACACAGGGACTTTGATAGGGTGGGGGAGAGCCATGTTTTTACTCTCTCTGTGTTTGTGAAACTTTTTAATGAATCTATTCCTCTGGGACTCCAATATATACAGAAAACTTTACTTTCCCAGGAGAAGTTTTAAGACTAAAAGGATGATGTATTTCAAATATAATTAAGTATTTTCCATGCAAACTTGGCTAAAACTTTTAGGTATTTTTTTAGTCTATAAATAAGCTGTCCTATGATATCAGGAACATATGTATTCCATTGTTTACCTTTAGTTCTTTCCAATGGATGATTTGTTTAAGAGCAAACATAATTTTACCATGTATTTGTCTAAAAGTGTGAAAGATTTATTCAACAAACAGAATGTCATTACCTGACCTGAGGGCTATATGAGGGATGGCGAATATTGATGAATAGGTTGTTCATTGAAAAAAGAGCTCTGTGTAGCAGCAAGATCTAGCAGACACTCAAAATAAGTTGTGTGTGTGTGTGTGTGTGTGTGTGTGTGTGTGTATGGGGCTTTCAAATTTATGAGTCCATTTTATTATCTTTTTTTTTCCCCAGAGAAAGGATATATATATATATTTTTTTTTTTCGTTTCTCTCATCTTCCCTTATGTATCCGTGGTAGTACCGTTTGTGTATACTGGATCTTACATCATTTTATTGCCACATTTTTCAACTTTTATTTCCAATTATTGCCAAATGTACATTGTATTCTTGTTCTGGTAGGAATTATTTCCTTGATCTAAAAATAATCTCTTTCAATACTGTTAAGTTTACAAACATAATTTCTTCTCTCTTGAATGCCTCTCCGCTCTTTTCTCCTTTAGGTAAAATGAAATATTTTCAAACTAATATGGGTGTCCATTATTTTTGTGTTCTCTCACTGCTGGTCTAATTAGCTGTCACACGTTCTAGGGTCCACTGCTGATTATAAACATGCATATATGCACACTCTGCCCATAGTCTACATTGCATGTATAGATGCAAGAATTTCTCAAATTCTTAGTGAACTTATTTAGGATAAATATTTCATTCACCCAGGAAATTTTAAAACTTAGTACAGTGGCATATAGTAAGTGGTTAAAAGAATATCATGAGTGCTTGAATGAATAAATAAATGAATATGGGGAATTGACATTATTGAGTGTTACTCATGAACAGTAGCAAAATCTGTAAAAACCATTACTTTTTCTTAAAGAGAATTATACCTGAAAATGTAAACTGTGGATTAGAGCCTACTGAGGACCTTACCCAAAAGAAATACAGAATATTCACACTAGCAAGTTATTGAAGGGCAAATGAGAAAGTGGATTTGTATATATTATCTTGGATTTTATTTTTGTGAACAGACATTATAATCTTACAATTTATTCTCAATAAGCAATATCTGAGAAGATGAATTACATAATGTACAGGAACAGTTGACTAATTATGCTTGGGAAAAGGCACTGCAAGAAAATGTTGTATTTAATAGCTTCTTTTGAGGCAGAAGAGGGCTATATGAGGGATGGCTTTCTCTATCTTCATCCATTCCTATCATGAAAACCAAAAGAATTCTAATTTTTAGAAACTATATTGGAAATTGTGAATTATGAAAATTCTCCCAGTTTAGGGCTCCATAGGAGCAAATGTGTCTCTCTGACTTCTTTCCATGTTTTCTTCATCTTCAAGGAGTAACTTAATAAAATCTTTTTGAAAGGGAGTTTGCTACTGCTCCACTGCCCACCAATCCATTCCATTGCCATAGTTATGATTTTAGAATACCATCATGTGACCATTAGGCTGGACTGTCACACAGGTTTCAGGTTTTTTGTGCTCTAATTCAATCTGTTCAAACAGACTGTTATGAATTTAAGGGCAGGAACCATACCTAACATTCATGAATGTTATTCTCAATGACTAGCATGATCAATAATTACTACAATGATTGCTATTATGAATTTCCACACAGTTCCCATATAAATTTTACATAATCAGAAAGTAATGAATCTCCTCAAATACTTAATTTGAAAAAGCAACAAAGATGTATGAAATATAACATTGAAGAAATAAAGAAAATTTATCCATAATTTGAAAATACAAATCCACATTTATGACAATTATAATCAACATTTTATATGTATGCAACTTAAATTTAGCAGTAATAATTGCATATAATTTTATTATCTGCTTTTTCCTGATGATCCTACATTGCAAACTACACCCTATTTGTCTATTCCACATTTTTAAATTTATTTATTTGTCTATAAGTAACTCTCAGAGTTGGTATTAAGGATGTATCTTATCCGTCACAATTAACCAACATATTTACCATGCAAAGAAAAAAAAATATATAAACATAAAAAGGCTTTTCTAAAGAACAATGGGGCACTAGATACTGAAGGGAATAAAATGACTTTTGAGAGAATAATGTTGGGGTAAATCAGTATTATAGCAGTTTAAGAGCATGATGACAAGTAGGAGAATTTTAACATGTCGAGACATGAGGAAGAAAATTTTAGGAGGAAGAAAAGAGAATAATAATGCAGAGATGGTGAAAAGTGTTGTGAACACCAAATAGCTTATGATGTAATTTGGTGTGATGTAGAAAAAATGAGAAAACCTTGATTAAAATATTTATTTATTGCCATTTAGCAAAATTTAAAAAAATCAATGAATACACAATTTTAAATGAAGAAATTCTATCAAGTTATTTCCCATGGCACTGATATCAGAAACAGTCATAAAATATATTTGTGTATCATTATCTTGTCATAAAGTGCATCACACGTATACGTAGGCTAACAGAACTTGATTTGTCAGACTCAGAATTTCATGGGTTCTGCCAGTTTTCCCAGCAAAATATTTATATTCCTTTCTTTCATCATCAACAATGCCCCATATTAGGTGATAAGTTATATATTTACCCCACAAATAAGACAATACGTGACACATTTGGTAATTAATTTCTTAAACAATTTGCGCTGCCTTCCCTTCTTTTTTTTAATTTTATTTATTCATTTGAGAGAGATAGAGAGAGAGCATGGCGGAGATGGAGAGGGAGAAGCAGACTCCCTGCTGACTGGGGAGCCTGATGTGGGGCTTGATCCCAGGACTCCAGGATCATGACCTGAGCTGAAGGCAGACACTTAACCATCTGAGCCACCCAAGACCCCTGCCTTCCCGTCTTTTGCTGATGGTCAGCAACACAAAGTAAGAATTCAAGAGCAAGATAACACAGTAAGAGACACCAGCCTTTATTCCCCACAATGGGGGGGACAATTAGCTAATAAAAATAAATACAAATAAAATTATCAAGTAAAAGTACCCTTGGTAGGACTTAGAAGTCCAATTAAAAATCTATAACAACATAATGGACCAATATGAAGAATAACCACACAGAAAGGACAATTGGAAGACATCTGGTGATATCTGGAAAAAGCTAGAAGGATGAAGGAAGAGGGGGCCAGTATCAGTCGGACGGCAGGTGCCTCGGTCAACCCCAGTGACTTCCTCTGCAGTAGATCCTAACAGCCTTTGATATTGTGGACCTTCTCAGCCCCCACAACAGCTACAGACTCTTCATGAATTTCACAGTAGAGGACCATGTTCTGTTTGTCATCTATCCACAGTTGCTTGCTTTGCAGAGGACACTGGTAGATCTCATGTCTGAGGTAACCAGCACTCATTGCTGGGAGATGCATCTCTGCTCCATCATCCCAGAAGGAATTGCAGTTGTGCCACTCTGGGAAAAGGCTGTGAATGCCCCTAACCCTGACTATTCCATGAACGCCAGAGTCACAGCTCAATGATTCATGCCTGAGTGCCAAATTCTGGCTCTTTGACATCTCCCCACATACCCATCCTCCAGATTTCAGCTCCACAGTTGCACCTTACATGCCCGTGTTTCAGGCAGCAGTACCAATGTCATTGTAAGCTAGCCAAGGCCCCAGACTCCGGAGCTGTCGTCACTCTGTGAATACCCATGCTCCAGCCCCCAGCTCTGTGGCCGCTCCACTGGCATCCACACATCAGACACCAGTGCAAGCACCAGTGAAAAAGATCTCAAGTAAACCACCTAAATTTATGACTCAAGGAACTAAAAAATGAGCAATTTAAGGCCAAAGTTATCACAAGGCAAGAAATAAAAGAAAACTGATAATAAATTAGTTAAATGGAGATTAAAAACACAATAGAAAAAATAAACAAAGTTGGCAAAACTTTAGCTAGACCAATAAAAAAGAAAGAATATGCAAATAAATGAAATTAGATATGAAAGAGAAGATGTTACAACTGTACTGATATCAAAAGGATCATAAAAGGCTGTTATGGATGGTTATACTCCAGCAAATTAGATAACCTATAAAAATCAGAGAAGCTCTAAGAAACATATAACCTACCAAGATTGAATCACGAAAAATTGAAAAGCTGAGCAGACAGATAACAAAAGAAATTGAATCATTAATCAAAAATCTCCCAACAGCAAAAGCCCAGGAACAGACGGATTCAGTAGTGAATTATAACAAACAAGTGAAGATAATTAACATCAGTCCTTCTCCAACTCCTTCAAAGAATTGAAAAGGAAGGAATACTTCAAAACTCATTTTAACAGAGCATATCATTGTCTTTTTTCACAATTGTACAAAACTTTTACTTTCCCAAACTTGAATTTCCAAAGCTGGCTTTCTTTTCTTGTTGCTTTCTTTTATTTTTATTTACTATTTTTTATTGCTTTCAGGAGTAGAATTTAGTGATTCATCACTTATGTACAACCTAGTCCTCATTACAACCCTCCTTAATGCCCTCCACCTATTTAACCCACCACCCCCACCCACCTTCCCTCCAGCAGTCTGTTCTCTATAGTTAAAAGTCTTTTATGGTTTGCCTCGCTCTGTTTTTATCTTATTTTACTTTTCCTTCCCTTTCCCTGTATTCTTTTGTTTTGTTTCCTGAATTCCACATATAAATGAAATCACATGTTTTTTTGTGTTTCTCTGACTGACTTATTTCAGTTAACATAACACATTCTAGTTCCATTCACATCATTGTAAATGACAACATTTCAGTATTGTCTTTATAACAAAACCAGAAAGGAATCTATAAGAAAAGAAATTATATATTAATACCTTTGATGAAAACAGATGCAGTATATTCAACAAAATGCAAGCAAATGGAATTCCACAGCATGTCAAAAGAATATGCTATTATTGATTAAAATACATCTCTGGAAAGCAAGAATGGTTTGAAATATGCAAACCAATAAATATTATTCAGCCATGAAGGAGGAGTACATTTTGTGATTTGGATGACCTGGTTGAACTGGGAAGATATTACGTTAAGTAAAATAAGACAGAGAAGAAAAGACAAATACAGCAGGGTGTCATTAACATAGAATCTACAAACAGAAACAAAAACAAACAAACAAAAATAAAACTCAGAAACTAAAAGGAGAATGGTGTTGTCAGGGGCTGGGTGCTGTGGGAAATGAGGAGATCTTGGTCAAGGGGTACACATTTGTTTGGACTTGAACAAATTCTGAAGACCTAATGTACAACACAGTTAGTATAGTTAATATTACTATATTGTATAATCGAGACTTGCTTGGAGAGTAGATCTTAATGATTCTCCACGAAAAAAAAATGTTAATAATGTGGTAATAAAATGGTAATTATCTTAATTGTGGTAATTATTTCACAATAAAATGGTAATTATCTTAATTGTGATAATTATTTCATAACATATACCAGTATAAATTAATCATCTTGCTATCTTTAAATATATATATATACATGTAAATATAATCTATTTGTTGATTATATCTCAATAAAAGTAATTGAAAATAAAAAATATGTCATTCTCCTGAAGCTGATAATCTTCTCTTCAAATATGTGAGGTGTGCATGTATGTGTACATGTGTTCATTTCTTATTTGGGGGACCAGTCAAATGCTTTAAGGTTATTCTTACAAAACGTTACTCTAGGTATCATTTTTTTACTTTCCCCAGGTGTTTTTTTTTTGGCTTTTTTTGTTTTTGTTTTCTCATTTACTGCTCCCTGCAACCGCGGAGCATAGCAGTTCTTTTCTTTTCTTTTTTTATATAATAATATTTTTTATTATATTATGTTAGTCACCATACAGCACATCCCTTGTTTTTGATGTGAAGTTCCATGATTCATTAGTTGCATATAACACCCAGTGCACCATGCAATATGTGCCCTCCTTACTACCCGTCACCAGCCTATCCCAATCTCCCACCCTCCTGCCCTCTGATGCCCTCAGTTTGTTTCCCAGAGTCCATAGTCTCTCGTGGTCCATTCCCCCTTCTGTTTATTCCCCCCTTTCTTCTTCCCTTGCTTTCCCCAGTTTTATTGACATAACTGACTTTGTGTAAGCTTAAGGTGTATGGTGTGATTATTTGATATACTTATATATTGCAAAACAGTAATTTTGGTTAACGACATACTTAACCTCACATAATTACCCTCCTTTCTAAATTCTTAGTGTTTAATCGGTAAATATATTGAGCCTCGTAGGAACTAACTTATGTCACTCATCTTAAACTTACTTTATTATCAGTATTTGCTCTCAGAGTAAAATATACTCATTAAAAGTTAGAATCACACTCATGAATCCCCAGGAACTATCACAGAAGTGGAAGGGAGAGGCCATGGTAAGCTAATCTTATTTCAGGATCATTAGTTGGGTAACTACTTGTCCCATGGAGTCAGATTCTCCACAATGAAGAAATAATGTCTATAGACATGAACTGCCAGACAAGAGTTACATTGCATCACACAACAAACATACCCCCATGAACATAAAAATAGGGACATTTCTTCCTTTTTTTTAAGATTTTACTTATTTATTTGAGAGAGAGAGATAGCGAGACAGAGCACAAGCAGGGGGGAGTGGAAGAGGGAGAAGCAGACCCCCGGCTGAGCTGAGAGTCCCATGTGGGGCTCAATCCCAGAACTCTGGGATATGACCTGAGCTGAAGGCAGACACTTAACCAACTGAGCCCACAGGCACCCAGGGACATTTCAATATCCTTAGATAAAAACTATTGAGAGTAATGTTGTAGATGTTGCCAGAAATATTTATGATGTAGTATGTGGCTTAAGGAAACAAAAATACTTTGAATATCCAGTCTTAGGAAAAAGGAAGGAATTTAATTCTCTAAAGAGCTATTAAAATTTTATGCACAGAAAACCTTTCTTGTAACTCTTTAACAATTGTGTCATAAATATTTTTGTTTTAAATTTCTTATACAGAAAATGAGGCATAAATGACTTTCATATATGGTATTAGCTGCTTTAGCTGTAAAGTTCGTAAAAAATCACCACCTCTCCACATTAATAGAAAATGAAAGGCATACCACATTGAAAAAGAAAGAAAAATTACATGAATAATGTGATGTCGTTCAAAAATAACAACACCAGAAAAAACAACAATTAAATATATTTAAATTACACATAAAGTGATATGATTAAATTCAACAAATAAAGTGTGCACAAGGTGTTGGTATTAAGGAGAGTTAAAAAAGAAAAAGAAAAAGAAGAAGATGACTTTTTTCTATTTTGTACCAGCCCGAAGAAAACGCATGTATTCCTTGAGGGTAGTGTGGAATCCAGCCAAGCCACACTGAATTATTAACATTTAATTTTGGGGTTTTTGTTGTTCTTGTTGTTGTTGTTGCTTTGGGTTTTTTGGGTTTTTTTTTGTTTTTTGTTTCCATTCTGCAATTCCAGTTGAAATTTCTCTTTTGACATGTGCTTGTGATGAATTATCATTCTTCATGACTCAGCTTAACCAACCTTTAAAAAGAAGACTTTCTTGAAGTCCCTACAGTTTCCTGTAGGGTTTTCTTCCCCTGTAGTGCAGTTAAAAGTCAGCATGCACTTTCTTTTGCATTAGATTATGAGGTTTCTGAGAAGAGTGAATGTTTCCTGTGTAGCCCAAATGGATCATTTCATGGTTGTTGAAAAAAAGTGGGAATTTAACAAAATAAAACATGCAATGAAACAAGCTGTGGTTTAAAGTCCTCGGTCAAAGAAAAGATAATTCACAGTAAGGTGAGAGAAGTTATCTTTTAGGGAAATATTTCTAAGAAAAGGTGAAAACGGAGTTGAGGTGTGCAATACAGATATAAAACACTGTCTGAGAAAACCATTAGTTGAGTAAAAGCACAACTTTAAAGGGATGTAGTGACATTTTGAAAACACTGTTTTATGAAAACTTTGATCAATTTAGAAAGGAAAATCTGAATCATATTTCACAATATTTGAGAAGCACTCTGATGAGAACCATTGAAGGCTTCTCCCCATAAGTTTCATTGTTTAGTCTGATTATATTTACTATGCTATAGATACACTCCCATACTTAAATTGATTTAAGTACATATAGATGGAATATAGTGTAATCAAGAAGGATGCTATGGCACTTGATTAATAAAGAAAAAAATAAGAACATCAATATTGTAGGGGAGAATAATTAAATGAGGCATGTGACATTATGGAGAGAGAAACCTGACCTGAAATCCCAATGTCACTTTCCTCATTAGATGTACCTTTCTAATTGTTAGGAATAAATTACTAATATGCAGAATTTTTCAATAAAATAGTATAATCTCTTAACATTAGTCAGGAAACGGAGAGTTGCAGTACAGTGCTGTCAGAGAAAAATAAACTGATGTATTTTCAATACTTTTGACATACAGTTACATGTATTTTAAGCTAATATGTCATTAGGAATAAAGAGTGTAAATGCAAATTCTCTTTACTAACATTTCAAGAGAGTATCCTTTGAATTCGGGAAACTCTCCATCTCTCTAAAAGTCTCTTCAAGTTTCCAGTCACCTCCTTATTCCTCAGACTATAGATTAGTGGGTTCAAAGTAGGATTGATGACAGCATAGAATAAGGAAATTAATTTGTCACCCTCAGCTGAATATAGAGATTTCGGCCTCATGTACATGAACATACCTGTCCCATAGTAGATGGTCACCACAGTCAGGTGAGAGCTACAGACCGAGAATGCCTTTTTCCTACCCTCTGCTGAGTGCATCCTCATCACAGCAACCAGTATGTGAAGGTAAGAGAGAGTAATAAGGAGGAAGGGGAGCAAGAGGGTACCAGATGCACCTATCACCATCATTGTCTCCTGTAGGGATGTATCAGCACAGACCATATGAAGAAGAACAGGTACTTCACAAAAAATATGGTCAACAATATAAGGGCCACATAAGGGAAGCATGGTGAAGTAGAGGGGCACCACTGAGGCAAAGAAGCTGATGGTCCATGCCCCCACAGAAAGCTGCACACACACAGACCAGTTCATGATGAGCAGGTATCGTAGAGGGTAACAAATGGCCACATAACGGTCCAGAGCCATGATTGCCAATATAATGCACTCAGCTGCTCCCATTAACAGGGATATGTAGGTCTGAGCAAGGCAGAGTTCATAAGAGATAACTTTCTTAGAAGCAAGGAGGTTGAAGAGCATCTTAGGGACCACAGCTGTGGTGTAAAATATGTTGAGAAAGGCCAAGTTGCAGAGGAAAAAATACATGGGTGTCTGGAGGCAGGAATCAATTACCACCAAGATGATGATAGCTGTGTTTCCAAAGAGATTGACCAGGTAGACCCCAGAGAAGAGGAAGAAGAGGGGGATCTCAATTTGAGGATGATTGGAAAATCCAACAAGGACCAACTCAGTGATGGTGCTGGAATTTTCCTGAGCCATGTTGAGTATCAGTGCTAAGCTGATAATGTGAACAGAAGAAATGTGCTTTGAGAACAAGTATAGTGAAATCACAAAAACACAAAAATTCTTTAACATCATCTATAACTAACAATAAACCTCACCCTTAAGAAAGGTAGAAAACTCAAAATGACTTGTTTAGTTACCATTGGGAGATTACAGTCTTTCCTGACTGTTTATCAAAGATACTTCCCAAAGATGATGACAACTTGAGTCTTCAGATAGAAGGGATTTAAAAAAATGGGAATCTGGTTATTCTTCAAATTCACTCATACGTTATTATTCATAAATACCTTGATGTGTTGATTCTGCCCATCTCTGAAAAAACCTCACTGATGAAAGGAGCCCGCCCTAAATCTCACTGGAGTTGATGATACCTGGATCCATTTCCACGACTCACATTTGAACTAGCTTTGCTGACTGTTTCCTCCTATGTTGTAGAGTAGAGGATGGACATAAAATCATGTGGATATAAGTATGCATACTTTGTGTGTGTTTCACACAGAATTAAGGACAGGTAACACACCTCTGTATTTCCGTTCATTAAAAACAGCCAGGTCCCCATCCCTTGGGGACCTTATTAGCTTTATGCAGGCATACTGAGTAAATGGGATAGAGAGAAAAGGGGAGAAAAAACACAATTAGGTGCTGCTGAAATGAGAAAAAAGTAATGTCATAACACCAAGAAGTGTGTACATATGACTTCTGAATTCTAGTCTTTTCTCTAGCACATTGATCTCAAAAATATTAAATAAAGCTAATATTTTATAGGCTTTGTTCATGACACTGACTCTTCATCTATGACTTCATAAAGTTGAGTTCTGCATCCTGATTATATATTAAATAATGAAATGCACCTGTGTTTTCAATCAGGGTGACAGACATAGTCCTGGACAAACTTCAGGAAACTCACCTGGAAAACAAACAAACAAACAAACAAACAAACAAACAATAACAAAAACCAGTTTGCATTTGGTATAAATAGGTTACTCTTCATTAATAGATTATTTCTTTTCCTAGGCAGAAATAGTATATTTTGATGTAGTCACATGTATGTAGTTGTGCTTTTGTTGCCTGTGCTTTTGGTATTATACCCATAATGTAATTGCCGAGACCAATGCCAAGGTCCTTTTCTCCTGTGTATTCTTCTAGGTCTTTACAGATTCATCTTACATTTCAATCTTTCATTAAAGACGCCAAAAGTTTGGAGGATTCAAATCTCTCCCTGCCATATCTTGAGCATGTTAGTTTATCTGCAGACTAAGTTCGCTCAGCTGCAAAGTGGCAGTGAGAGTGTCACCACCCACCTGGTGTTGCCATGTGGACTCAGAAACATGCTGTGGAAAAAGCACCAGGACTTGGTCCAGTTGAAATCAGAACTTACACTTTAGCTATTGGAACTTTTCTCTATGGGTAGTGTACTTTTGCAGAACACATATCTGAACCACACTGTTGCTTACCACTACCTGATGCCCATCAAACATTGACTAACCAAAAGAGGATTTACAAGGAATTGGAGAAAGACAAAGGTGGAGTAAGAGGATCCTAGGCTAGTCTTTTCTTATGAACACAACTAGATAACTATCACATACCCCAGAAATTGCGTGGAACACTGACAGAAAACCACAACTAAGGGGAGGAAAGAGACCACATCTAAGAAAGAGCAAGAGACATATATAGCTGTTCTAACAAACAGAAGGAGGAAAAGATAAGACAAATTCCAAGATGGAGGACTTTATCTTAAATAAAAGAACAAGATGAGGTCATGGCCAAAGATTTAAGCAAGACAGTTAAAAGTAACATGCCTGACGGAAAATTTAAAAAAACAATTATAAGGACAGACACTGGGTTTGAGAAAAGAATAGAAGACGTCAGTGAGACCCTTATCACAGAGAGAAAATATTAAAAAGAATTATCAACTTCTCAAATAGTGTTTTTAAAACTTTTACTTATAATAAAATATTCAAGGTGTCACATTAAAACTTAATTATTTAGAGATAAAAAGTGCAATAAACAAGACTGGAAAATACAATGAACAGCAGGTTCGAAGAAGCAGAAGAATAAATTAGTGACCCAGAGCTCCCAATGATGAAAAAAAGAATAATGAAACTGAAGAAAAGAGTGAAAGAAGAATTATGCAATACAGGAATAGACTTAAGGTACTCAGTGATTCCATCAACTGTAATAACATTTCTATAATAGGATTCCCAGAAGAAGATGAGAGAGAAAAGGGGGCAGAAAGTTTACTTGAGGAAATCATAGCTGAGAACATTCCTAATCTGGAGGAGGAAACAGACATCTAGATCCAGGATACACAAAGAATGACTGTTAAAATAAACAAAAACAGGACAGTACCAAGAAATATTGCAATTAAATTTGCAAAATATAGTGATAAAGAACAAGTATTAAAAGCTGAAAGACAAAATAAGTCCTTAAATTTCAAGAAAAAACTCGTAAGGCTAGCTGGAGCTTTCCCAACAAACCCTGGAAAGCCAGAAGGTAGTGTCATGATATATTCAATGTCCTGAATGAGAAAAACCTGCAACAAAGAATAAGATATCCAACAAGGCTATCATTCAGAATAAAATAAATAAAGAGTTTCCTTGGTTGGGGAGGGGGAAAGGAGTTTGTGACCACTAAACCAGCCCTACAGGAAATATGACAGGAGATTCTTTGAGTGAAGGGAACAAATGTGACAAAGACAAAAAGAGAATCAGGATCGTAGAAAACCTCCAGAAATAACAACAAAGGATATGATAAAATGCCACTAGATACATATCTATCAATAATTACTTTGAATGTAAATAGACTAAACTCTCCAACCAAAAGATATAGATTGTCAGAATGGATTAAACAAACAAACAAAAACAAAACAAAACAAACAAACAAAACAAGCTATATGCTGTCTAAAAGAGCCTCATTTTAGACCTAAGGCACCAGCAGATTGAAAGTGAGGTGCTAGATAAATATTTATCATACAAATGGATGTCAAAGAAAGGCAGAGTAGCAATAAAATAGCAGACGTACTAGACTTTAAAATAAAGGTTGTAACAAGAGACAAAGAAAGGAAATATATCATAATAAAGGGGACAATCAAATAGGAAGACAGAACCATTGTAATTATTCATACACCCAACATGGGAGCACCCAAACATATAAAACCATAACAACATAAAGTAACTCATTGATAAAAATGCAATAATAATAGAGGACTTAACACCCCAATTACATAGATGGACAGATCATCTAGGCAGACAACAAATAAGGAAATCATGGTTTTGAATGAAATACTGGACCACATGGACTTAAGACACATATACAGACATTCCATCCAAAGGAGCAGAATACACATTCTCTTTTCGAGTGCACACAGAAAATTCTCCAGAATAGATCATATACTAGGTCACTAATCAGGCCTCAAAAAATGCAAAAAAGATTGAAATCATAACATACACCTTTCTGATAATAAGACTAAGAAGCTGGAAGTCGACCACAAGAAAAATATTTGGGAAGACCACAAATGTATGGAAGTTAAACAACATCCTAGTGAACAATGAATTGGTCAAACATAAAATCATGGAAGAAATGAAAAAAATATATATATATATGAATGAAAATGAAAATACAATGGTCCAAATCCTTTGGGATACAGCAAATGTAGTCCTAAGAAGGAAGTATATATCAATACAGACCTATCTTTAGAAGTAAGAAAAACATCATGAGGTGGAAAGGAGGTAGTAAAATAATAGAATATGAAGCCACAAGCTAGCAGAAGGAAGGAAATGATAAAGTTTAGAGCCAAAAATAAATGACATATAAAGAAAAAGAATAAAACTGATCAATGAAAAGAAAAGCTAGTTCTTTGGAAAAGGTAACAAAAGTGATAAACCTCTTGCCAGACTAATCAAAAAGAAAAAGAAAGGACTCAAATAAATAAAAACACAAATGAGAGAGGAAAAATAACTAACATCACAGAAATATAAAGAATTATAAAAGAATATTATGAAAAACTATATGCCAACAAATTGCACAACCCAGAAAAATGGATACATTCCTGGAAACACGTGAATCACAAAAACTGAAACAAGAATAAAAAACTTGAGCAGACTGACAACAAGCAAAGAAATTGAATCAGTAATCAAAAACTTTCAGCAAACTGAAATCCACAGTAAGATGGCTTCACAGGTGAATTCTACCAAACATTTAAAGAAGGGGTTCCGGGGTGATGCCGTTGGTAAAGTGTCCAACTCTTGGTTTCAGCTCAGGTCATGATCTCAGGGTCATGAGATCAAGCCCTTGGGCAAGCTGCAGGTGGGAAGGTTCTCTCTCCCTTCCCTTCTGCTCCTTCTACTCATTCTCCCTCTCTGTTTCTCTCTCTGTAAAATAAATAAATAAATCTTTCAAAAATATTTTAAGAAGAGGGTTGCATGTGTGGCTCTGTCGGTTAAAGTCTGACTTCAGGTCTCATCATGATCTCAAGGTCCTAGGATCAAGGCCCAAGTCAGGCTCTGTGCTCAGGGGGGAGTCTACCTGTTCTTCTCCTTCTCCTTCACTCTCCCTCTGCTTCTTCCCCTGCTTGTGCTTTCTCTGTCTCTCTCTCTATGTCAAATTAACAAATAAAATCTTTAGCAGATACTTAAAGAAGAGTTAATACCTATTTTTTCTCAAACTATTCCAAAAAATATAAAGGGAAAGAAAACTTCCAAATTTACTTTCTAAGGTCAGCATTACCCTGTTTCCAAAACTAGGTAAAGACTCCACTAAAAAACTGAACCACAGGCCAATATCCCTGCTGAACATGGATGCAAAATTTCTAGATAAAATACAAGCAAACTGAATCCAAAAATACGTTATAAAGAAATATTCACCACAAGAAAGTAGGATTTATTTCTGGGTCTCAAGGGTGATTCAGTATTCACAAACCAATCAGTGTGACATACTACATTAATAAAATAAAATAAAATAAGAAGTCATAAAATCATAAAATCATATGATCATTTCAACTGATAGAAAAAAAATTATAAAGTACAACATATATTCATGATAAAAACCTTCAACAAAGTAGTGTTAGAAGGAACGTACCTCAATATGATAGAGGCTATGTATGAAAAAACCCCAGCTAATATCATCCTCAATGAATAAAAACTGAGAGTATCTCCTTTACAGTCAGGAACAAGACAGGGATGTCCACTATCACCACTCTTATTTAACATGGTACTGGAAGTCCTAGCCACAGCAATCAGACACAGTAAATAGATAAATAAACCAATCAAAGGCTTCCAAATCAACAAGGAAAAAGTCAGACTTTCACTATTCACAGACAGCATGATACTCAATGTAGAAAACCTGAAAGACACCACCAGAAAACTGCTGGAACTTGTATATGAATTCAGTTAATTTGCAGAGTACAAAATCAATGCATTTCTAAACATCGAAAGTGAAGAAGTGGAAATAGAAATGAGGAAGCAATCCCATTTACAATTGCACTTAAAACAATAAGGTACCTAGGAATAACCTAACAAAAGGGTTGAAAGAACTATACTCTGAAAACTATAAAACAGTAATGAAAGAAATTAAAGTTGACTCAAAGAAATGCAAAGCCATCCATGCTCATGGATTAGAAAATATTTATACTACCCAAAGCAATCTACACATTTAATGCAATCCCTATGAAAATACAAACAACATTTTTCAGAAAGCTAGAACAAATAATCCTGAAATTTGTGTGGAACCACGTAAAACACTGAATAGCCAAAACAACCTGGAGGAGAAAAGAAAAGCAGGAAGCATCACAATTCCAGATTTCAAGTTATATTGCAAAGTTGTAGTGATAAAAATGGTATGGCATTGGCAGGAAAATAGATACATAAAAATAGAACAGAATGGCAATCCTAGAAATGAATCCATGACTATATAGTCAACTAACCTTAGCCAAAGGAGGAAAGAATATCTGAAAGGAAAAAGACAGTATTCAAAAAAATAGGTATAGGAAAACTGGATAGCAACATGCAAAAGAATGAAACTGGACTACTTTCTTACACCATACACAAAAATAAATTCAAAATGTATTAAAGACCTAAATGTAAGAACTGAAACCATGACAACCCTAGAGGAGAACACAGGCAGTAACCTCTTTGATATAGGCTGCTGCAAGTTTTTCCATATATATCTCTTGAAGTAAGGGAAACAAAAGCAAAAGTAAACAATTGGGATTTCATCAGAATAAAAAAGTTTAATCAACAAAGTTAAAAGAGAACCTAAGGAATGGGAGAATATTGTAAAGGGCTTTATCCATTAATGTTTAGTATCCAAAAAACATAAAGATCTTTTTTTATTATTTTTTGTAATAATTTTTATTATGTTATGTCACCATACAGTACATTCCAAGTTTTTGATGTAATGTTCCATGATTCATTACTTTTGTATAACACCCAGTGCACCATGCAATATGTGCCCTCCTTAATACCCATCACTGGCCTATCCCAATCCCCCAACCCCCTTCCCTCTGAAGCCCTCAGTTTGTTTCCCAGAGTCCATAGTCTCTCGTGGTTCATTCCCCCTTCTGTTTACACCCCCTTCACTCTTCCCTTCCTTATCCTACCAATCTTCCTGCTATTTCTTATGTTCCATAAATGAATGAAACCATATGATAATTGTCTATCTCTGTTTGACTTATTTCACTTACCATAATCTCCTCCAGTGCCATCCATGTTGCTGAAAATGTTGGGTAATCATTCTTTCTGGTAGCTGAGTAATAGTCCAGTGTATGTATGGACCACATCTTCTTAATAGAGTTATATGCAAGTGATGAATCACTACATTCCACCCCTGAAACTAATACTATACTACATGTTAACTCACTTGAATTTAAATAATATCTTGAGAGAGAGAAAAATGAGTAGCAGACATTAATATATTTTTTTTCCAAAGAAGATATCCAGATAGCCAAGAGACAGATGAAATAATGTGCAACATCACTGATCATCAGGGAAATGTAAATCACAACTACAATGAGATATTATCTCACAGTTGTCAGAATGGCTAAAATCAACAAGAATCAACAGGTGAAGGTAAGGTCATGGAGAAAAAAGGAACCCTCGTGCACTGTTGGTGGGAATGAAAGCTCATGCAGTCACTCTGGAAAAACAATATGTGGTTTCCTCAGAAACTTGATGGGTATTAAGGAGGGCACGTATTGCATGGTGCACTGGGTGTTATATGCAAATAATGAATCATGGAACATTACATCAAAAACTGAGGTAATACTGCATGGTGACTAACATAACATAATAAAAAATATTATCAAAAAAAGAAAGTTAAGTATTGAGCTACCCTATGATCCAGCAATGGCAGTACTAGGTATTTCCCAAATAATACAAACATATGAAATTAAATGTATACATGCAACCTGATGTTTATAGCAGCATTAGCTACAATAGCCACATCATGGACACAGCCCAAGTGTCCATGGACTGATGAGTAGATAAAGAACGGGGCATATCTGGATAAAATGGAATATTACTCAGCCATTAAAAAGAATGTCATCTAGTCATTTGCAAGACCATGGATTGAACTACAGAGTATTAGACTAAGCATAGTAGGTCAGTCAGAGAAAGACAGATACCATATGCTTTCGCTCATGTGTGGAATTTGAGAAACAAAGAAAATGGGCAAAAAAGCAAGAGAAAGTCAATCCAACAAACAATCGCTTAACTCTAGAAAACACACTGATCCTTGGTGGGGGGATGGGTTAAATAAGTGACGGGGATTGAGGAGGGCACTTGTGATTGTCGGGTTTGGCCAGCAAATCCTGAGGTGGCCGATGAAAAGGTTACTCCAGACACCTTAGTAGGAGAAAGGTGGTAGCCTGGGGACCAGATGCTCTAGTGGTGAAAGGTCAGGAGCCAGACTCTGCCTCCACCTTTATTGTGAATGTTATCAATACCACAAGGGAATAAGAAAAAACAAAAAAGGAATGTGAAGCTTTAATGATCAGGACAGTGACATAGGGAGTATCCTGTGATTGGAACAGGCTGTGCTGGCGAGGAGCGTGCAGGCAGGGAGGGTGTGGGGTATGTGACCTCCAAAGATAAATGAGTGCATTGAGGCACAAGGAGGATCCAGCTGTTTTCATAGCAGAAACCTTAAAGGGGCCCAGTCTTCTGGACACTCCTTTGCTTTTCAACTATGCTCACTCAAGGAGGCATGTGTTTTTTAAATCTTATCTAGCCAGGCATATGATTTCCATGGTGATGAGCCCTGGATATTGTATGTAAGTGTCGAATCTCTAAATTCTGCACCTGAAACTAATATTACATTGTATGTTAACTAGCAGGAATTTAAATAAAAAGTAACAAGAAAAAAAATAAAAACCTTAAAACATAAAAAAAAAACTTCAATCAACTATAAGTTAATTTTTGTGAGTCACGTAAGATAGAGGGTCGAATACAATTTCTTTCCTTGTGAATATCCACTATTGTAAAACCCATTTACTGAAGACTCTATATTTTCTTCCTTGAATATTCATGGCTCCCTTATCAAACACTAGTTGATTATATATGTGTGAGTTTCTTTGTGAGCTCTGAATTTTGTTAGGTTTGTCTGTGTGTCTGTTCTTTTTTTTTTTTTTTAAGATTTTATTTATTCATTCGACCGAGATAGAGACAGCCAGCAGAGAGGGAACACAAGCAGGGGGAGTGGGAGAGGAAGAAGCAGGCTCATAGCAGAGGAGCCTGATGTGGGGCTCGATCCCATAACTCCGGGATCACACCCTGAGCCAAAGGCAGACGCTTAACGACTGAGCCACCCAGGCGCCCCTGTGTGTCTGTTCTTATGCCAGCACCATATTGTTTTGATTACTAACCTTTTGATGTATGTTGTATTCAGGAAGTGTGATGCCCCCAGATTAGTTATTTCTCAGTGTTGCCTCAGTTTTCTGAGGTGTTTCACGGTTATATAAATCTTTTCAGGTTTTTTTTCTTTTTCCTTTTCTGTTTCTTCAAAGAATACCGTTGGAACCTTAAAGCGTATTACATTGAATCTATAAATGGGTTTGGGGATTACTGATATTTAATAACATTAATTCTTCTGATCTATAAACACAGAATATTTTCCACTTATTTGTGACTTTGAATTCTTTCATCAATACCCTGTAGTATCCAGTGTATAGATCTTTCATCTCCTTGGTTACATTTATTGCAATTTATTTTATTATTCTGATGCTATTTTAAGTGGGATTATTTTCTTTATTACTCTTTTTTTTAAGATTATTTATTCTGGGGTAAAAGGGCAAAGGGAAAGAGAGTCTCAAGCAGACTCTGTGCTGAGGGCAGAGCCTGACGTGGGGCTCAAACCCATGACCTTAGATCATGACCTGAGTTGAAACCAAGAGTCAGACTCCCAACCTATTATGCCACCAAGGTGCCCCTCTTTATTACTATTGTAGATATTTCATTGTATTGTGTGGATTGTATAGATATTCATCTGATCTTTATGTTGATCTTGTATCCAGAAACTACTAAATTTGTTTATTAGTTCTAACAGTATTTTGATAGAATAGTTAGGGCTTTTTATGTATAAGATATATAATCTGCAGAAAAAAATACTTATTTTCTTTCCAATTTGGATATTTTTTTTCCTTTTTTGTCTGATTTCTCCAGCTAGGACTCCAGAACTGTGTTGAATAGGATTAGTGAGAATGAGCACAGTTGTCTTTCTCCTGGTCTTAGTGGGAAACCTTTCAACTTTCCATACCATTAGCTGTGTGTTTATTACATATGGTCTGTAATATGCTGACATACATTTCCCTTATACCTAATTTGTTGAGAGTTTTATCAGAAATTGTGTTAACTTTTCTCAAATGCCTCTGTGCATCTATCTTTTTTTTTAATCTTTCATTCTATCAATGTGATGCATCACTTTTTGATTTTCATAAATTGAAACATCCTTTCATCCCAGGAATTAATCTCACTTGATTACTGTGTATGATCCTTTTAAAGTACTATTGATTTTGGTTTGCTAATATTATGTTGATATTTTTTTCATCTTATTTTATTAAAGATATTGTTGAACAATTTTGTTTTCTTCTAGTGTCCTTATCTGTCTTTGGTGACAGCAATGCTGGAGTTATAGAATTACTTTGGCAGTTTTCTGTCCTCATCATTTTTTGGAAAAATTTAAGAACATGGTGTTAATTCTTCTCCAAATATTTGGTAGAATTCACCAGTGAAAATATTTTTTTCTTGAACCGTTCTGTGTTAGGTTTTTAATTACTGATTCAATCTCCTTACTCATTTTTTGGTTCAGGTTTTCTATTCATGATTCAGATTCTGTAGGTTGTATATTTCTACATATTTTATCCATTTTTCTAGGTTATCTGAATAGTTGGCATTAATTGTTTATAGCAATCTCACAATCCTATGTATGTCTGTTGTATCCGTGTAATGTCTCCTCTTTCATATCTGATTTCATTTATTTGAGTCTTCTCTCTTTTTTATTTAGTCGAGCTAAAGGTTTGCTATTTTTTATCTTTAATAAAATCACTTTTGAGTGTCATTGTTCTTTTTTTATTGTTTTTCTGGTGTCAATTTCATATTTGCACTCTGATTTTTATTATTTTCATCTTTCTGCTAACTTTGGGCTTATTTTGTTCTTTTTCTAGTTCCTCCAGGTACAGATCTCTGGTTGCCTTTTTGATATCTTTCTATTTTCTTAATATATGCTTTATCATGATAAGCTTCCCTCTAACAACTGATTTTACACCATCTCATAGGTTTTGGTATACTCTTGTTTCTATTTTCATTTGTTTTGAGATTTTTTAAACTTCTCCTTCAATCCATTGGCTGTTCAGAAATCTACTGTTTAATTTCCATACATCTATGAACATTCCAGTTTTTTCTCCTTTTACTGATTTCTGGTTTCATACCATTATATTTGGGGGAAAAAAGATACTGGTGCAATTTCAATCCTCCCTAAGTTTATAAGGCTTGCTTTGTAAACTATTATATAATGAATTGTGGAGGAATGTTCATGAGCACTTGAGAAGACTATTCTCCTATAGTTGGATGGAGTCTTCTGTATACATGTTAGGTCCATTTGGACTAAAGTATGGTTCAAGTAAACATTTGTTTGTTGATTTTGTGTGGAGTATAATCTATCTATCTTTGAAAAGGGAGTATTGAAGACCCTATTACTGTTGTAATTTTGTCACTGTCTCCCTTCAAATTTGTTACTATTTGCTTAACATATTTAAGTGATCCATTGGTGGGTGAGTATGTATTTATGCTATGTCTTCTTGATGAGCTGACACTTTTGTCATCACATACTAACTTTTTATGTCTTTTGTTGCAAATTTTGGCTTTAGTCTATGTTGTCTGTTATGAATAGAGTTATCCCTATTTTCTTTTGGTTTCCACTTACATGAACATCTTTTTCTCTGTCATCATTTATTTTTTTTCTGACCTTGTCAATCTTTTTTTTATTATGATGATGTTATGTTAGTCACCATACATTACATCATTGGTTTTTGATGTAGTGTTCCATGATTCATTGATGGCATATAACATCCAGTGTTCCATGCAATATGTGCCCTCCTTAATACCCATCACTGGGCTAGCCCATCCCCTCACACCCCTCCTGTCTAAAACCCTCAGTTTGTTTCCCAGAGTCCAAAGTCTCTCGTGGTTCATTTCCGAGCTTATATGTTTTCTTAAACTGAAGTGAAACCATTGTACATATTTAGTTCTTGATTTTTTCCACCCACATTTTTTTACTGCAGAAATCAACCTATTTACATATAGAGAAATTATCATAGATAACTTTTTATTATTGCCATGCTATTAGTGGTTTTCTGGATATTTTGTAGTTTTTTCTTCCTCTCCTGTTCTCCTCTCTCGTAATGGATGCTATGTCATAATAGCATACTTTGATTTTCTCCTCTTTATGTTTTGTGAAACTATCTTAGGTTTTACTTTGTAATTACAATGAGACTTATGTAAATTCCCTTATTGATAATGGACTGCTTAATCCAATAACAACTCAGCTGCAATGGCATTCAAAATTTCTGCACTTTCCTTTACCCCTTTCATCCATTGAGAGTAAT
Source organism: Ursus maritimus (assembly GCF_017311325.1). Classification (NCBI taxonomy): domain Eukaryota; kingdom Metazoa; phylum Chordata; class Mammalia; order Carnivora; family Ursidae; genus Ursus; species Ursus maritimus. Next base: position 83,584,720 of record NW_024426663.1, read on the forward strand.
CATTCATATCTTGTTATTTTTTGAAACCTCTAATAAATTGTTTTTGGTATATTCGTCTATTTTTAAGAATTTTTTTAAATTTTTTATTATGTGAGTCACCATACAGTACATCCTTAGTTTTTGATGTAGTGTTCCATGATTCATTATTTGTATATAACACCCCATGCTCCATGCAATAAGTGCCCTCCTTAATACCCATCACCAGCCTATCCCAATCCTCCACCCCCCTTCCCTCTGAAATGGTCAGTTTGTTTCCCAGAGTCCATAGTCTCTCATGGTTCATTCCCCCTCTGTTTACCCTCCCTTCATTCTTCCCTTCCTTCTCCTACTGATTTCCCAGCTACTCCTTATGTTCCACAAATGAGTGAATCCATATGATAATTGTCTTTCTCTGCTTAACTTATTTCACTTAGCATAATCTCCTCCAGTCATGCCCATGTTGCTGCAAATGTTGGCTAACCGTTCTTTCTGAGGGCTGAGTAATATTCCACTGTATATATGGACCACATCTTCTTTATCCATTCATCTGTTGAAGGGCATCTCCACTCCTTCCACAGTTCAGCTCTTGTGAACAATGCTGCTGTGAACTTTAGGGTCATTATGGCCCTTCTCTTCACTACATCTGTATCTTTGGGGTAAACACCCAGTAGTGCAATTGCTGGGTCATAGGGTAGCTCTATTTTTTATGTCTTGAGAAACCTGCATACTGTTTTCCAGTGTGGCGGTACCAACGTGCATTCCCACCAACAGTGTAAGAGAGTTCCCCTTTCTCCACATCCTCTCCAACATTTGTTGCTGCATACCTTGTCAATTTTTGCCAGTCTAATTGGCGTAAGGTGTTATCTCAATGTTCTTTTAATTTGAATTCCAGTATAGTTAACATACAGGGTTGTATTAGTTTCAGGTGTACAATATAGAGATTCAACAAATTTTTTAAAGAGTTTGTTATTTATCTGTTTGACAGAGAGAGCAAAAGTACAGAGGCAAGGGGAACAACAGAGGGAGGGAGGAACAGGCTCCCTGCTGAGCAAGGAGCCCAATGCAGAGCTAGATCCCAGGACCCTGTGATCATGACCTGAGCCGAAGGCAGACACTTAACTGACTGAGCCACCCAGGCACCCCTGACTCAACAATTCTGTACATTACTCAGTACTCATCTTGATAACTGTAGTTTAATCCCCATCATCTATTTCACCCATCCCCCCAACCACTTCCTCTCTGATAATGATCAGGTTGTTCTCTACACTTAAGAAACTATTTCTTGGTTTGTCTCTCTCCTTTTTTTTCCTTTATTCATTTGTTCCCATCTTAAATTCCACATATGATTGTAATCATATGGCATTTGTCTTTTTCTGAGTGACTTAAATGGCTTAGTATTATACTCTCTATTCCCATACATGTCATTGCAAATGACAATATTTCACTATTTTTATGGCTGAATAATAATCCATTGTATATATAGAAAAGTTATTCTTTACCCATTCATCAGTCAATAGACACCTGGGCTGCTTCCATAATTCGGCTTTTATAAATAATCCTGAAATAAATACAGGGTTGCATGTATAACTTGAAGTAGTGTTTTTGTATTTTGGGGGTAGATACCCAGTAGTGTGATTACTGGATCATAGGGCAAATCTATTCTTTACCTTTTGAGGACCCTTCATATTGGTTTTCAGAGTGGCTGTACCAGTTTGCACTCCCACCAACAGTGCCTGAGAGTTCCTTTTTCTCCACATCTTTGTTGATGCTTGTTGCTTCTTGTGTTTTTTATTTTAGCCATTCTGACAGGTGCAATGTGATATTTCATTGTGGTTTTGATTTGCATTTCCCTGAAAATAAAGCATGAGTGTCTTGTGTACCTGTTGTTCATCTGTATCTTCTTTGAACAAATGCGTGTTCATGCCTTTTGCCTTTCGTTAATTAGATTATTTTTGAGGGGTGTTGAGGTTTATAAGTTCTTTATATATTTTGGATACTAGCCCTTTATTGAATTTGTCATTCGCAAATATCTTCTCCCATTCATTAGGTTGTATTTAAGTTTTCATGATTGTCTCTTTCCCTGTGCAGAAGCTTTTTATTTTGATGTAGTTCCAATAGTTTATTTTTTCTTTTGTTTACCTTGCCTCAGGAGACATATCTAGAAAAATGTTGTTATGGTTGATGTCAGAGAAATTACTGCCTCTGCTCTTTTCTAGTTCCATGTTTCCAGGTCTCACATTTAGGTCTTTAATCTGTTTTTGATTTATTTTTGTGTATAGTATAAGACAGTAGTCCAGTTTCATTCTTTTGCATGTTGCTGTTCAGGTTTCCCAGCACCAATTGTTGAAGAAACTGTCTTTCTCCCATTGGCTTCCCCACCCCCATTTTAAAAGATTAATTCACTGTTTATTTGTAGGTTTATTTCTGAGTTTTCTACTCTGTTCCACCCAAGTATTTTATTGTTTTTCATGCAATTTTAAAAGGGATTGTTTTCTTTACTTCTCTTTCTGATGCTTTATTATTAGAGTATACAATGCAACAGATTGCTTTATATTGGTTGTGTATCCTGAGACTTTACTGAATTCACTTATTCTCATAGTTTTTTGGTGAATTCTTTAGAGTTTTCTGCACATAGTATCATGTTATCTGTAAATAGTGAAAGTTTGACTTCTTTCTTACCAATTTGGATGCCTTGTATTCATTTTTGTTGTCTGATTGCTCTGGCTAGGAATTCTAGAATATGTTGAATAAAATGGTGAGAGTAGACATTTTTGTTTGTTCCTGACCTTAGGGGAAAAGCTCTCATTTTTTTTATCCTCATTGTGTATTTTGTACATAGTGGGTTTTGCATTTAGGACCTTTATTATGTTGTGGTATGTTCCCTTTACACCTACTCTGTTGAGTTCTATTTATTTTTAATACATTTTCTTTTTAACATTTATCCTGGCATTGTGCAATTAACGCAGGACTGCATTAAAGTATTAGGGCATTCAGAATCTTAATCTATTCTTTCCTCAAAGAATGTGGTGTAATTTATATATATTACTATGCATTTATATAACCAATTATACACTTTCATTTCAACTTGAATAGTTTCTTTAAACATTTATTATAAAGCAGTTTTAACAGTGATTAATTATGTCAGCTCTTGTTTATTAAGACAAGTGTTCATCTCATTTTCATTTTTGAAGAAAAACTTTACTGGGAAAACTATTGATTTGTGGTTCCTTTCTTTCAGCTGCATTTTTAAAATTTTTAAAAATATTTTATTTATTTGAGAGAGTGAGAACAAGAGAGAGAGAGAGACAGAGAGAGAGAGAGAGAGACAGGCAGAGGGAGGAATGATGGAAGAGGGAGAATCAGACACCCCACTGAGCATGGAGCCTGAGGTAGGGCTTGATACCAGGACCCAGTGATCAGGACTTGAGCCAAAGGCAGACCCTTAACCAACTGAGCCACCCTGGAACACCATCTTTCTTTCAACTTTTTAAATATAGTATACCATTCTCTGTTGGCCTCTAAGGTCTCTTCCAAGAAATCTGCTAAAAACCTTCTAGAATACCGTTGTGTAAAATACACTTTTTTTTTCTTGTTAGCTCTGAAGTTATCTTTTTCTGTATAATTTTAATTGATATGTATTTCAACTCATTCTTTCTTTCGGTTTGAACTGTACTTTTGAAACACTTTAGTGACTTTTTTTTTTAAATTTGAGTATAGTTACCAAACAATGTTACATTAGTTTCAGGTGTACAACATAGTAATTCAACAGGTTTATACACTATTGAATTATTTTATATATATCTATCTGCAAAAGTTCTCTTTTGTATTTTTTTAGTGTCTTCTATTTAGTGAATTTCATATTTTATTCTTGCCTACTTGATTTATTCAGCTTCTTTATATGTGCTCTTTTGTAGCTCTATGAGCGGCCTTCAAACAATTATTTTGAATTTTTCAGGCAATTTCTGGTTTTTCATTCCTTTTGTTCCAGTTACTAGAGGTGTACGGTATTACTTTGGTGGAGTCATGTTTTCTTCATTTCGTGTTACCCTTGTATCTTTGCAGAGTTCTCTACACATTTTTTTTAAAGATTGTATTTATTTATTTGAGAGAGAGCGAGAGCATGAGGGAGAGGCAGAGGCAGAAGCAGACTCCTCGCTGAGAAAAGAGCCCGATGCAGGGCTTGACCCTGGGACCACAAGATCATGACCTGAGTCAAAGGCAGCCACTCAACCGACTGAGCCACTGAGGTACCCCTCTGTACACATTCAAAGAAGCTATCATTTCTTTCAGATGTTTTGAACAGACTATAATAAAGAAAAACTTTCACATATTGCCAGATGCAGGTGCCTATGTATGGGCAAGGGTAAATTACAGACACACATGTGTTGGCAAATTTCATGAAAAGGAACAACTGATAGCACCAAACACTACCTCAATGAATGTGAGCTTTCGGGACCCTGGAGTTTGGTGTACTTTCATGGATGCACAATCTCTGTTGGGCTTGCAAACTGCAGTGGAGACTGGGGATGTGTGTCACCCTGGGTACATAAAGATAAAAACCTGGATGGAGGGGCTGGCTAGAGATGAATGCAGTGGTATACACCAGGGCTAAAGAAACAGGGTTTGATGTGGGCTCACAAGCAGCTCTGAGGGTTATGTCCCTCAGTGTGCTTGTCAATAGCTGCACAATGTCCATCTTGACATGCACACTTCATTGAAGGCTGGAGATGTCAGGTTGGCAATGTGCAACTGCACAGTTGGAGGGTCTAGGCTGAAGTGCATGCACAGCACTGTCTGTCTCAGGAGTCATCACTGTCATTTTACATCACAAAGCCATAGAGACCTGAGCTGGAATCTGCTTTTGTTCCTTGGCTCTGATGTACGAGAAAGGAAGAGGGAATGAGGAAGAATTTAAGCAATTGGCATCAATAAATGTGAATACCTGTGGGTGAAAGTAGGTGAAATCTGCAGGTTTTCTTTGGCAGCTATGCTGGAATTTGGTCCTTCAGTGGTGAAAGACTCAGGGTTTGTCTGTTCAGCAGGTTATTGTGAACCACAAAATATCCTTCTTCATGGCTCCTATTATTAGCCCTTTATTTTCGTCCTTGTTCCTAGCTATGTCTATTGTGTCAGATTTGTTAGCCTGAATGGGGTAAAGCTGAAGTGGGACCTTTGTGTGGTGCCCCAAAAGGCTGGAGAAGTTGTTCACTACCCTGTCCTTGGATGTTCTTTCTTGGTGTTGAGTAAAGCCGGTTTCTGTGATAGAATGGTGCAGATAAAATTAATCTATCTTTCTTGTCTTCTTGTGTGGTCAGTCTCAAGTTTTTTGTTCCACTCCTTTGCTAAAATTTCTTGTTGGAGTAGATGATAGATAGATAGATAGGTAGCTATAGATTAGATAGCTGTACATATAGATACATACACATACACCTTCCTATCAAACTGACACTTTAATCATTATTAATGCTTTTATTCATTGCTCACAAAACTTTTTGTCTGAAACTCTAATTTGTCTGATATAAGTATAGCCACTCTTGCTCTCTTTTGTTTAACATTTGAAAGGAATGTCTTTTTTTACATCCCTTCACTTTCATCTTAGGAGTGTCCTCACATCTAAGGTCCATCTCATGTAGACAGCATATAGTTGGGTCTTGTTTGATTATCCATTTAGCTACTGTATTTCGCTTACTTCAGAAGTTTATACTATTTATGATTAAACTTATTAATAATAAAAAATACTATTATCATTTTGTTGTTTTCTGTTTTCTTTTCTTGTTATTTTGTTCATCTGTTCTTATCATACTTTGTATTTTATTGAATTTTTATAGTGTCATTAAACTCTTGGACTTCCTCACCTCTCTTGTCCTGCTCCTCAGCTCCCTCTCCCTCACCGTGGTCTCCTATGTTTACATCATCTCCACCATTCTGAAGATACCCTCAAGACAAGGTCAACGCAAAGCCTTTGCCACCTGTGCCTCTCACTTCACTGTGATCTCCATGGGCTATGGGATCTCCATTTTTGTCTATGTCCGGCCCTCCCAGAAGAGCAGCTTGCATCTTAACAAGATCCTCTTTATCCTCTCTAGTGTCATCACACCACTCCTGAACCCCTTCATCTTCAGTCTACGGAATGAAACCATGAAAGATGCACTGAAGGACAGCTTGGCCAAGGGCCAGAACTTCCTCAAACAAATGAGGTCCAAGTAATAGTATCTTTGAATCACCCCAAACTTGAGTATTTTTAGTTTTGCCAAGAATGAGTTCTGAAATTTATTCTATCAGTGGAGGAAAGATATATTTATGTGTGTTTATTATTTATAATGAAAATAACATAGTTAAACCGGGTTTATATGATCTTGTATTTCAAGATGATTGAATAAATATGAAAAAAAGTATTTTGGTATTGGTGGTAGTGGCACTTATTGTACTATATATAGTAGTCCATATGGTGGTGGCAGTACTTTTGCTTAACAATGTGTTGTAATTAAAGTAATAGTGTTGTATTGAAGGCCTATATGTGTGTATATTACTTGATTAATTTCATATTCTCCAATTACAGAAAAAATAAGCTTTTCAGATCTGTGGTCTTGTAGGCAAGACACACTGGTACTCACAAGGTTATAAACAATTAAGGTGTTAACTCTGAGGTTTTTAAAAAGATTTTATTTATTTATTTGAGAGACAGAGAGAGCGAACTAATGCATGAGTGTGAGTGAGGGAGCATCAGAGGGAGAGAGAGAAATTCAAGCAAACTCCATGTGAGCATGGGGCCTGACCCAAGCCTCAATCTCAGGACTTGATCTTAGGACCCTGAGATCATGACCTGGGCTGAAACTCGGAGTCAGACCCCCAACTGTCTGAGCCACCCAGGTACCCCTAAAACCTGAGGTTTTTAAATGTCAATTATTACCTAGTATTAAGCAACATTCCACGCATTTTTCTTTTTCTTTATGTTTATGTATCACTCTTTTCTATACATTTACCTTTTATCATCTGCATGTTTATGTCAGTCCAAACATTTTCTTCTATATGAAGAACTTATTTTTTTCCAGCTACAAAGAGCTCCCTCCCCAATGAAACTGACATGTATTTTTCTTTAGAAATTCACTATCTCAGAGGTGTAAGAGATAAATAGACCTCATTGGTCTCTTGTCCCTTTTAAATTTGATTGTACTTTGGTAATTTATTTATCTTTATCTTTCCCAAAAAAATAATATTTATGTCAAGATAACATTTTCTTTGTTACAAAATACTTAATGTCAGAATAGATAAGAATCCAAAAGAAAACAATTGGTTCCTGGACTTATTTTTGCCATTTTTCAGCTCTTTATTTTTTCTTTTCATAAAAAGCTTCTTCAGATTCCTGGTAGACTAACTTTTTCACATGTAGGCCACAGGCTTTGATTCAGTTTCTGACTTTTTACTCTAACATTGATCAACGAAGAAAGGTTGACTTCCTTCAAATTTGAAATATAGCAGCGATACAATTTTACTGCCTGGCTTTAGCCATCTGACCTTTGCAGGATCCAGCACATGTGGCCACAAGTATGTTTTTCAAAGGAATTGATTTCCAGAAGGAAAAGAGTTTTGCTCACATCACATAAAATAGAAGAACACTAAAAAATACCTCTTAGTTGCCTTTTTTCTATCTTTCATTACATACAGTTAAGTTTTATGCTGATTTGTATAATATTATTACATAAACTACCATTTATTTTGTCTAATGCTTACACAATATAGATAAGGTGAACATTTTAATATATTGCCGAATTTGTGCTTCTTTTTAGAATATCAAGGCAATCTATGTTTAGATTGTCACAGAGTTATATTGTTACTTAGTTTACATGAAGATATTTGGAAAACAATAAATTATAGCTACTTTTTTTAAATGAAGTGTCATATGTGATTATTTTAGTAAAGGACAGTTGCAAAGCAGGACTTTCCTATGAGTTTCTGGTCTTGTTGTCAACTCTCAGTGAGGTAATACAAAACCATTTCACTCCAAATGAGGACCACTGGATGATGACCTTTCTTAGTGCAGAAGCGTTGATATTTCCTTCCCATCCACAACCTTAATTCAGATGTCTGATGTAAAGATTGACAAAACTCATAATATATATTGAGGAGGAAATACTTCATCCTATTTAGTTAATGGAAAATGAAACACCATAGAGTGTTAACTCTTCCACAGTGTGCACCATTACCTGTGGTACAAGAAAAATAGGATCAAACATCAAAGAGAAATTCTCATAGCCATTTGATGACTAGTTTCCTGAAGGAAAAGTATTTATTTAGTCAATCAATCTTCATGTTCCCAATTTTAACTTCCTTGGAAATTTCCTCTCTTGTTCTACCTTTAGTCAATATTTTTTAGAAAACAGCAAGTATATTGGTTTGTTATAGCCTAAAAAGATAATTTCTTGTTGGGGTTTCAACTGGACCTGGACATTAGCACCTAAAAATTTGGCCCCTTACCCAGGAATAATGTTCCCTGCTCCTATCTTTCATCAAAACCAAACTTAGCTAGAATCCTAGTTCATGCTCTGTTTGATGATATGTGATGGGGATTGACAATCTAGTTTGCTAATGTACAACATGAGATATATTGTTGAATTATTATTTTCTTTGTATCTGGATCCTGAAATTTTGTTTCCTATCACCAGACCCAGGACTATACATAATACCTAAGTTTCAGCTTCTGGTACTTGGGCTTGACCTCTGGTAAAAAGGTGGCATAGAGAGGTAGGGATGTTCTCTTTTGGAATGAGGTTTCTTTATTCTCATGTCAGAGGGTTGATACGTGCCTTATAATGGGGATTTATTTAGGGTATGCACAGTAATAGGTATGAGGAAGAGGGAAATACAATTCTCCTAGATTTGTTTATAACTTTCAGCATCTCACAATTGCACATTATCTGTAAAGATCCATTAGTAATTTAGGTGTTGGCTATGAGCAATGATCTAAGCCTAGCTTTAAGTAGAAAAGTCTTATTGATACACTGCATCTTAGACATCCGTCTTTTTTCTCTTAGGTGTGATAACACTTTAAATAAGTGAAACATTTCTTTTTCCTCTCTCTGACCGAAGGGCACAGGATTTATTTAAAACCCTCTGATACACTAAGAAATTTCCTACGAAATTTCTTAAAAGCTTCATGCTCACAAAAAATGTATGAGCAACAAGAAAAAAAATATATATATATATATATAAAATCACTTAACCAAGTGCCGGATACCTACATTACATGCTGCCAACTGCCCAGTCTGGAATAAAATAAATCCTCACTCTCTTATAGTATACCATAAGTTTTATACTATGCCATAATGGTATAATAGTATATCATTATATTCTTAGTTCTGTTCATGGATTTTTAAATTTGAATTCTGGATTAGCTTGGCTGCAAGTTACAAAAACCCAATTCTATGTAAGTCTTGGGGGGGGGGTGTTTGCTGGTATAGAGAATCCCTTGAGAGTTTCACCAAACAACAAATGCAGTCCTCATGTTGACCAGCATTTAAAAGCTGTTAGGCCTTTCACTCCGATCTCTTATATTTGCTTCTTTCTGTTTGTTGACTCCTTTGCTTCTGACGTAAAGACTTTTTACATCCACAAGGGGACTTCACATTAACCCATTTCATCAGGTACTGAACCTAAATTCTAGCTTGCAAAGTCAGGGAAGGGATCTGACGTGCCTGGCTAGGGTAAGTTGACCCTCCTGCATAAGATACTTGTATGTAGGGTAGAGATATTGTATCATCATGTTTTTATTTATTGTGTTAAAATACATATAACGATATATTTGCTATATTAACCATTGTTACGTGTACAGTTTAGTGGTTTTAAGAACATTCATTTTTAGAATTATTTCTTTTAGAATCACTTAACTATTATAAGGAAGTAAGCTCACAGTAAGATAAATGCATAGACTTTTCCTCCATGGAGCAATTTGGAAAATGAAAGAAAAGCTAACTGCTGTTAGCAGTTATGCTGGGATAATAGGTACATAAGCTGAACTAGTGTAATGGTGCTGGAAGAAAGGTTTACAGCTTTAGAACAATATGAGGCATAGTGCTTCTTACTCTCAATCTGTTTATAGAAAAAAAAACATAATACACATTGTCGTGTATAAAAACATATTTATTCCATTATTATTTTCTTCTAGTTAAGAGGAATTATGTAGCCTTAGTGTCGTCTTATAATGCTAGTTAATGAAATTTCAGGGCTGAACATTGGAAATTCTGTCTTCATGATTAACAAAAGTGGGCACTTTTTTTTTCTTTTCCAGTTAACTATTATTCTTCTTATGTCTGTGATGATTGTTCTGTTTGTTCATCCCTCCTTCCCAGGCATGTTCTCCTATGTCTCATTCTATTCCTTAGTGGAGGGCTGCTTTAGATTACATCACACAGGCTACTTCCCTTTTTGACTTCCTATTGGGTTTGACAAGTGGCAGGGGATAGCAGGAGAAATGAGATGAAAGAAGTAAAGTTAATGTACTTATTCCCCTTGTTCTGTTTGCGCATGGCTCATTTGACATTTCTATCTAATCACTCAATGTTCAAGGAGAAAAGATGCTGGAACTGGCAGATTCATGCCCTTCTCTTAAATGAAAGCTCTTCTGTTTCTTCAATAGGCTTATGAAGAGTAGCTATCAGGCGATGATACAAGGATAAATAGCCATGCATGGACTCAACAATAGCTTATCTTGCTACCAACACTTGCATACTTAGTGAGCCAATGATAAAACTGATGAGTCACTGAAATGTCATAATCCCTTGGGTATGCCAGCCATCCACAGAGAGGTCCATAATGTGTCCTTATAAGGCAGTATGCAATTATCATTATCTGCATGCTCACTGGAATACCATCTCTTTCATTATGGCATCACACACATTACCTTTGACACAGGAATTAACTTTATCTGGTTAAAAGAACTGGCTCGTATCCAGGGAATAACTAGTATTGCCAACTCATCTGAGAGCAGCTAACCTGATAAAATGGTAGAACACCTAATCAAAGTCTCAAGAACATGTGTTCATGATATACAGAATGGTGTAGATACTTTAGAAACCAATACGTGATTGTATTTCCCCAGAACCGTATCACTTAAGTCCAGAAAGCAATAAGGGATAGCTTCACTCAATATTGCTCTGATTGATCCATGTACAGAGAATAAGATTCTGTATTAATCAGGACGCTGGATCCTGATTGCCAGGGGAAAACAATTGGTGCTACATAGGGGAGGCAAGGAATACTAATTTGGAAGCATGAGATTTGCTGCATAACCACTACCACTTAGTGTTTTCATTAAAAATATATATTATTGACAAGCTCTGTTACCCCAAACAAAACAAAAGTACCAAGGATTTTGGATTCTGTGAAAATTAAAATGTGTTATACCTGAATAGGGTAGAAACTCAGGTGCTCCCAGTGGGTGACAAGAACAAGGAATTGGTAACAAAACCTAATTATCTATTAAAACGCAACAACCTATTTCAGAAGTAGAACTGTAACAGCTATGTTGTAGGGTTTTTTGTTGTTTTTGTTTTTGTTTTTGCTACATTTTCATCAAAGATCATAAATTAATGGTGGCCAAGGCTACAAACAAAGCTTGCAAAACACTTCTGATTCATTTGACAAGACATTACTAATGATAGGGTTGAACATTAGGTTTTCCTTATATTTGACAATGAGAGACAATCAAACAATGGTAATAGATGCTGACAGGCAGAACTGGTGAACTTAAGGAAGCAAAAATCAGGAAGATTTATGTTAACTGGCAGACCAACAGTGATGGCACATATTACGGTAGATCTCTGTCCGTGTATGAGTCATAAGCCCATAATTTCACATTGCCCTTAACATGGTGAGAAAAGTTGGCTTTGAAACAAGTGGGATTTCTTTTGTAAACATTATAACTTGAAGTTGGAAACTTTATTTTTTTTTTGCAGAACTAATGATATTGTTCTTACTAATAATGAGGTGACTAAATTCACAAGATAATGAAATATGTATATTTTATTTTTATAACAATTTATGTTATTTCAACATCAAGAATTCTCATGAAAACAAAAATATAATTTCTAATTTTTAATATAGAGCAATAGCGTAAATATTTTGGGTCACTAGAGTTTTTCCTTTTTTCTACTTGTGATATTGGGTATCAGTGTATTTTTCTGAACCAATACTTCTTTTTAAGAAATGGAAGGTAATGTTTGATCAGTCAAAGAAAGAAAAGTTGTGTAATATATATGACAAATTTGTAGAGGTAAATGAAATTCTCAGCTTCAAATTAAAAAAGTTGCTGATGTATTTTTCAAACATGGGTAATGCAGGCTATAGTTTGGAGATGCATTATTTTCTTACTGTTTTATTAATATATGAAATTAATCATTTACACCATTGTGTGGCATTGATTCCATTTACAATGTTATACAAATTTCACTATTACCTATTTCCAAAATTTTTCATCATCCCAACAGAAAGTTTACATACATTAAATGAAAATTCTGGTTCCTTACTTATTTATCCTCTGGTAACCACCAATCTATTTTATTTTTCTGTAAATTTGACTATTCTAGGTACTTCATATAGGTGGAATCATACCTACTTGACCTTTTATGTTTGGCTGATTTTACTCAGCACAATGGTTTAAGGTAGATACACACTGTGGCATGTTTTAAACTCCATTCTTTTTTATGAATGAATAACATTTTATTGTTTTTATATTCTGCATTTTGTTTATCCATTTATCTGTTGATTCACAATTAGGTTGTTTTCAATTTTTTTTTAAGATTTTATTTATTTGTCAGAGAGAGAAAGTGAGAAACAGCATGTGAGAGCACAAGCAGGGGGAATGGTAGGCAGAGGGAGAAGCAGGCTGATGTGGGACTCGATCCCAGGACCCTGGGATCATGACCTGAGCCGAAGGCAGGTGCTTAACTGACTGAGCCACCCCAGTGTCTGGGTTGTTTTCAGTTTTTGGCTACTGTGACTAATCTTGTTATGAACAATGGCATACAAGTACTTATTTGAGTTCTTGCTCATATTTCCTTTTGGTACAAACCTAGAAGTGGTATTAGTGGATCATCTGGTAATTCTATATTTAACTTTTTTTAGGATCTTCCAAACTATTTTTTCTGCACCACTCTACAAAATTACATTTTATAGTATTTTATACTGTTTTTCTGCACCATTTTACTTCCTACTAGCAATGCAAAAGTTATAATTTTTTAACTTAAATTTTTGGTAGTTCACATACAGTGTATTATTGGTTTCTGGAGAATTCAGTGACTCATCATTACATACAACACCCAGTGCTCATTCTAACAAGTGCCCTCCTTAACACGTGTCACCCATCCAGCCTCTCTCCAGCCCATTTCCTTCCATCAACCCCCAGTTTGTTCTTTATAGTTGAGTCTCCCATGATTTGTTTCCCTTTATCTCTCTTTTCCCCCTTCCATGCGTTCACCCATTTTGTTTCTTAAATTCCACATATGAGTGAGATCATATGGTATTTTTCTTTCTCTGACTGACTTATTTCACTTAGCATAATACACTCTAGCTCCATCCACACCATTGCTAATGGCAAGATTTCTTTTCTTTCTTTCTTTCTTTCTTTCTTTCTTTCTTTCTTTCTTCTTTCTTTTCTTCTTTCTTTCCTTCTTTCTTCTTCTTCTTCTTCTTCTTCTTCTTCTTCTTCTTCTTCTTCTTCTTCTTCTTCTTCTTCGTGATGGCTGAGCAAAATGCCATTGTGTATATATACTCTTCTCCTTTATCCATTCATCAATTTTTGGACATTTGTGCTCTCTCCATAGTCTGGCTATTGTTGATAATGCTGCTATACACATCAGGGTGCATGTATCCCTTTGAACCTACACTTTTGTATCCTTTGGGTAAATACCTAGCAGTGCAATTGCTGGATTGTAGGGTTGTTCTATTATCTTAACATTTTGAGGAGCATCCATACTGTTCTCCATAGTGCTTGCACAACTTTACATTCTCACCAACAGTGCAAAATAGTTCCCCTTTTTCTGCACCCTCCCCACACCTGTTGTTTCTCCTGTTGTTAATTTTAGCCATTCTGACAAGCCTGAGAGGATATCTCATCACGGTTTTTATTTGTATTTTCCTGATGATAGGTGATGTTGAGCATCTTTTCATGTGTCTGTTAGCCATCAAGATGTCTTCTTTGAAAAAGTGTTTATTCAAGTTTTCTGCCCATTTCTTAACTGGGTTACTTGTTTTTTTGGGAATTGAGTTTGGTATGTTTTCTGTAGATTTTGGATACTAATCCTTTATCAGGTATGTCATTTGCAAATATCTTCTACCATTCCTTAAGCTGCATTTTAGTTTTGTTGATTGTTTCCTTTACTGTGAAGAAAATTTTACATATCTTTGCCAAAACCTGTTACTTTCCATATTGAGATGCATATTAAAATGAATATTTTCAGAATAGAGAGACAGGAAGATGGAGGCAAGATAGGAAGAGGCTAGGCTCACCTTGTCACAAGAAAGAACTAGGTAACTATCAAATCATCCTAAATACCTCAGAAATCCACTGAAGAGACAACAACTCCACAACTAATGTGAGGAAAGAGACCACATCAAAAAAGGTAGGAAGTGTGAAAATGTGGTTTAGCAGAGAATCAAATATTACAGGCTGTATGGCGGGGGATGAGCTGTGATCACAGAAAAGGGCAAAATAGGAGTACACAGGAGAATGCACCATGAGAACATTTCCCTCAGGACACTGGCTGGGAAAAAAAGAGGGACTGATTTCCCCGAGTTCTTGAACCAGCAGGGCTTGGAATCTTAGAGGTCACTGGGCTTGGCTGAGTTGGAGGGCACTGTGCTGTTCCTGGAGAGAAGGCAAGCAAGCATCCTGGGGGCACACAGCAAGGAAACAGATCTGAAGAGCACCTGGGGCACACAGTGAGGAAATTATTTGCTCTTCTCAGAGTGTTTTCCCTGAGAGGCCATTTCATGCAGACATCTTTCCAGGAACAAAGGGACTGACCAGCATCATTCCCCTCCCCCACCCTCATCATAAACACAGAGCCACCTGCAGGAATCAGCACAGTACTGACAATGGCTGCCTAGCTTGCATACACAAAGCCTTACTCATCCATTCTCTAGTGGAACAGCCCTTCGCAGTTACACTTGCCTCAGTTCCATGAGGGTAGGCCCCTGACCCAGAGGAGGAGCACAAATCTCTGCTCGTAACAACACTGTGCATGACAGATTTCCCCAGGGCTCAAGAACTTGTGGAGGTCGTGTCAGGTCTTATTTCACAAACAGCCCAGAGAACACCTACTTAAAACCCACCACGTTCAAGCCAGGGATGAAACACTGCTCATAATCGTCAAGGGGAGCCCACGCGGATGACTGTCCTACAGGATAGAGCAGCCAAAACGCAAGAGCAGACCACATGCAACACACACTCAAGACACATGCTGAAACACCAGACCCTGGACACTGCACGTCATCTTCTTCATAATGCCATTACTTTGAGGAGCTGGGGATATAACTGGCTTTTCTTACACATACTCCCTCTCTCTCTCTCTCTCTCTCTCTCTCTCTCACACACACACACACAATGTCTGCATGTTTCTGCATGTTGATTTTGTGTCCTGTGATTGTCTGAACTCATTTATCAAAAACTGACAGAATTAATTTGATAATTTCTCTTCTTCTTGTATTTTTCTGGACTAGTTTAAGAAGAATAGGTATTAACTCCTTAAGTGTTCAGTAGAATTCAACTGCGATGTTCCCTGGTCCCACACTTTCCTTGTTGGAAGTTTTTTCATTCATTACGTTGGTCTGTTCAAATTTTCTATTACTTCCTGCCTCAGTTTTGATAGTTTACATGTTTCAAAGAATGTGTCTATTTCTTCCTGGTTGTCCAATTGTTTAGCATATATATTTTTTCATAATATTCTCTGATAATCTTCTGTTTTTCTGTGATGTTGGTTGTTATTTCTCCTCATTCATTTGTAATTGTGTTTATTTGAATTCTTTTTTTTAATGAATCTGGCTAAAGGCTTCTCAATTTTACTGATCTTCTGAAAGAAGCAGCTCCTGTTTTCTTTTTGTTTTTGTTTAACTCCTTGTTTTTTGATCTGTTCTGTTGTTTATTTTGTTATATTTTTATTGTTTTATTTCTATGTTATTTATATCTACTTTAATTTTGATTATTTTGTTTCTTCTGCTGGTTTTGTGTTTGATTTATTCTTCTTTTGTAGGTTAATTACTTGCAAGTTTACATAGTTTTTTCTTGTTTTGCTTTTTAAATTCTTTTTAGACTCCATATATGAATGAACTTAAATGGTATTTGTCTTTCTGTGTCTGACATTTCATTTAGCATAATACCTTCCAGGTCCATCCATGTTGTTTCAAATGACACAATCTCATCCTTTTTTAATGACTGTCCAATGTATCACATCTTATGTATCTATTCATTTCTCAATGGCAACTTCGGTTTCTTCCATATCTTGGCTATTGTAAATAATGCTGCAATAAGCATAGGGGTGCATATATGTTTTTGAACTAGTGTTTTTGTTTTCTTTCTGTAAATAGCCAGTAGTGCAATGACTGGATTATATGGTATTTCTAGTTTAAACTTCTCAAGGAATCTCCATACTGCTTTACACAGTGACTATACCATTTGCATTCCCACCAAAAGAATCCAAATGTTTATTACACAGCTCCTGTTTTGTTTTTGGTTTTGTTTAGCTCCTGGTTTCTTTGATCTGTTCTATTGTTGTTTATTTTGTTCTATTTTTATTTTGTTTTAAATTTCTATCATTTATATCTGCTCTAATTTTGATTATTTTGTTTCTTCTGCTGGATTTGTGTGTGATTTATTTTTTCTTTTGTAGGTTAATTAGTTACAAGTTTACATTGTTTTTGTTTTTTTTTTGAAATTTTTCTTGTTTCTTGAGTTAAGCCTTTATTTCTATTAATGTCCCTCTTAAAACAGCTTTTGTTACATCCCAAAGATTTTGGACCATTCTCTTTACATTTTCATTTGTTCCTATGTAACTTTTGATTTCTTCTTCAGTATTTTCGTTGGCCCATTCATTGTTTACTAGCATTTTGTTTGAACTCCATTTATTTGTAGTGTTTCCAGATTTTCTTCTTCTCATTGTTTCTAGTTTTATAGTGTGTGTTCAGAAAAAAAAATGTATTATAGTATCTCAATCTTTCTGTACTAATTCAGAGTTGTGTATAGCCTAATATAGGATCTATTCTGGAGACTGTTTCATGTTAAATTGAAAAGAATGTGTATTCTACTGTTTGAGAATGGAATGTTATGAATATGTCTGTTAAATGCATCTTGTGCAGTGGGTCTTTTTTAAGTTACTGCTTTTTTTCTGTTTTAATAATCTGTCCATCGGTGTAAGTGAAGTGTTAAAATTCTCTATTATTATTGTATTACTATTGATTATTTCCCTTATATTTGTTATTAACTGTTTTATGTATTTCAGCGTTCCCATGTTGTGTGCTTAAATATTTACAAATTTTATATCTTCTTTTCAGATTGTCCTCTTTATTATCATGCAGTGCCCTTGTTACAGTCTTTATTTTAAATTCTGTTTTGTCCAATATAAATATTGGTCCTAGGCTTTCTTTTCACATTGGTTTGCATGACAAAATGTTTCTCCTTCACCTCCTTAATTACAATCTGCATGATTCTTTAGGTCTGAAATGACTCTCTTGAGGCAACATATAGATGGGTCTTGTTTATTGTTTATCCACTGTATCAACCTGTGTCTTTTGATTGGAGCATTTTAGTCCATTTATATTCAAATATATTATTGATATATACACATTTATTGCCATTCTGTTACTTCTTTTGTGGTTGTTTTTGTAGTTCTTCTAAAATCCTTTCTACTCTTGCTGTTTTCATGGTTTGTGGGCTTTCTTTAGTGATATACATGCAGTATTTTCTGTTTATGTTTGCATATCTGTTACCGGTTATTGATTTGTGGTTACCATGAGCTTTGTATGTAAAATCTTGTGTATATAGCAGTCTATGATTGCCTAAATTTGAGCCCACTCTTTACTCCTCTGCACCCCCCCCAGCTGAAGGCATACGATGACATAATTTGCATCCGTATATTTTATGAATAATCAGTTCCTTGACTGATTTTTAGATGAATATTTATTTTTATTGAGTTTGTGTGGTTTTTGTTTGTTTGTTTTAGTTTTCATATCTCACCTATGGTCATTCCTTTCCACTCAAAGTGCCCCTTTAATCTTTCTTGTGGAACCAATTCAGTGTTCATGAACTCGTTTGAATTTTGTCTGAGAAACTATTTGTCTTTCTTTCTGTTCTGAATGGCAGCCTTGCTGATAGAATATTCTTAGCTGCAAATTTTTCCCTTTCCACACTTTCCATTTTTATACCCTTCCTTTCTGTCTTGTGAAGTTCCTGCTGAAAACTCTGCTGATAGTTTTATGAGGGTTCCCTTGTATGTAATTGTCATTTCTTGCTGCTTTTACTTCTTTATTTTCTTTTCACTACTTTTTGCCATTTTGAATATTATGTGCTTTAGTGTGGTCCTCCTTTGATTGATTTTGTTGTGGGATCTCTCTGTCTCCCAGATCAGGATATCTGGGGGATAGACATGGTGCCTGCCACCCCCTTTGTCCCTGCAGAAGTCTTCCCATGATCCCTGCCTCTCTGAAACAGGCTGTGAAATGAACAAATCACTCTTCCTCCCATCTGCCCCTAGAGTTTTTCAAACTGCTGCTTCTCTGCTGTATCTCCATGGCCTGTTTGTCCTGCTGTATCTTTTAGGATGGGGACTCTACTTCCTAATGCCTTCTGGGGTCTTGGACAGGTGATCCTGCTGTTTTTTTTAAAATTCCAGGTTCCTAGTCACACTGGTTTTAAGATTAAGAACTTAGGAGGGGCGCCTGGGTAGTGCAGTCTTTAAGCATCTGCCTTGGGCTCAGGGCATAATCTCAGCGTTCTGGGCTTGAGTCCCACATCAGGTTCTGGGCTTGAGTCCCACATCAGGCTCCTCCACTGGGAGCCTGCTTCTTCCTCTCCCACTCCCCTGCTGTGTTCCCTCTCTGGCTGGCTGTCTCTCTGTCACATAAATAAATAAAATCTTAAAACAAAAAAAGAACTTAGGAAATGTGGGCCCATCTCACTTTCAAAGCCAAATATTAGGGAGATTCTTCTTCCCCTGGAGGCTCCCTCAGTGTAAAAATCTGTTTTTTGCACTTCCCACCATCAGCTCCCTCCCTCCCAGACACATTTAGGGTCTGTTTCACTCCCAAAGCTTATCTTTGCCCTTCCTAACTTCTTTGATATGGCCTTTTCTCTACCTTTGTTTTGTGGAGTTTCTTCTTCCTGTCTTTGGATCATTTTCTGGGTAATCTATGCTGATGTGGTTGTTATCTGTTTGTAACCACCAAATGAGGTGAGCTTAAGGTCCTTGTACCCAGCCATTTTCCCAGCCTCCTCTCACCAAAGAGCTCTTGAGGCAGCTACAAAACATTGCAATAGTGTTATCTTATGAGAAGGGCAAGGGAGTTCAGGTGTGTATGTATGAAACCCTGCTAGAGCCATTGTTGGGGCACTGGGTATAGAGTACATGATATCCTTGTTACCTCTGGTTCAGTACTAAACTGAGCTCAAGAGTTGAAACACTCATGCAAGAAAAAGTCTTCGTGTGAAGGTGAGGTTGTATGTACTGACGTGCAGAGAAATAGGAGATGTATGAAATTCTTCAACAGTATTTATTATAACCTGTACATGCACATACACACACAAACTGAATAAGCTAACATTTCCAACAAAGAGATAGTGATGTCTGGCTAGTTTATTTAAGTGTTTCTCCATACATTGTATAAACAGACAAAAACAAGGCTTATAATCTCAGAGAAAATTCTTCAGAGAATAGGGGACAAAAATAACTCCAAATGATTCTTTATTTCATTATATTAGGCTAATAGGCCCATGGAATTAAAACCAAGTAAGAATAGTATAAACATATTATCAAAGTATAACTGTATTCATTAAAATTGAGGCAAATATTTCACAAAATTTAGGAACTGAATGCTGCAACAAAAAATAATATATTACCAAGTAGGCTTTATATATGACAAGAGTTGTTTTAATATTTAAAAATTATAAGGCTGTAATTCACTGACCTAAAATTATGAGGTAAAATAAAACATGATAACTGCAATTGATGAAAATTCCACTTCTAACCTATCATTTTTAATGATCAAATGTTAAAGTCATTTCCATTATATCTGTAACAAAACCTAGAAGCTCATTTCTGCAATTTATATTTACATTTGTACTAGAAGTCCCAGAAGAACATAGCAAAGATATAATTCAATTAAAAGGTTAAAAAATAATTTAATTAAGAGTCTTCTATTTTTATTCCTTATGCTGTGCCTTTTATTCTCATGACTTATGCATTCCTTACTTGGAGACCTGTATCTTCCACTCCTCTTAACTCATTTTACCCACACCCCCACCCCTCCCCTCTGGCAACCATTAGCTTGTCACTATATTTCCAGGTCTAGTTCTTTTTAAATTCTTTTTAGACTCCATGTATGAGTGAACTCATATGGTATATTTCTTTCTGTGTCTGACATTTCACTTAGCATAATACCTTCCAGGTCCATCCATGTTGTTTCAAGTGACACAATCTCATCCTTTTTTTTAAGACTGTGCAATATATCACATCTTATGTATCTATACATTTCTCAATGGCAACTTAGGTTTCTTCCATATCTTGGCTATTGTAAATAATGCTGAAATAAGCATAGCGGTGCTTATGTTTTTGAACTAGTGTTTTTGTTTTCTTTCTGTAAATAGCCAGTAGTGCAATGACTGGATTATACGGTATTTCTAGTTTCAATTTCTCAAGGAAACTCCATACTGTTCGAAACAGTGACTATACCATTTGCATTCCCACCAACAGTGTCCAAATGTTCCTTTTATTACACAATGTTGCCAACAACTTGCTATTTCTTGTCTTTTTTATTTTAGCCATTTTGACAGGTATAGGATGATATCTCATTGCGGTTTTTAAAAAATATTTATTTATTTGAAAGAGAGCACTTTTAGCAAGGAGCCCAATGCAGGGTTCCATATCTGGACCCAGGGATCATGACCTGAGCCAAAGGCAGATGCTTAACTAACTCCCACCCAGGTGCACATCTCACTGTGGGTTTGATATGCATTTCTTGACGATTAGTGAAGTTGAGAATATTTTCATGTGTCTGTAGGTTATCTGTATGTTTTGTTTGGAAAAATATTAATCCAGTTCTTCTGCCCATTCTTTAAACAAATTGTTCATTTCATTATTTATTTATCTATCTATCTATCTATCTATCTATTTATTTATTTATTTATTTATTTTTGGTGTTGCATTGATGAGTTTTTCATATAGTTTCAATATTAACCCTTTATTGGATACATCATTCACAAACATCTTCTACCATTCAGTAGTTTGACTTTTTGTTTTATTAATGATGTCTTCACTGTGCAAAGTGTTTTTATTTTGCTGTGGCTCCCAAAGTTTTCTTTTGCTTTTGTTTCCCTTGCCTTAGGAGACATACCTGCAAATACGTTGCTATAGTCAATGCCAAATAACTTACTGCTTCTACTCTCTTCTAGGATTTTCATGGTTTCAGATCTCACATTTAGGTCTTTAATCTATTTTAAGTTTATTTTTGTGTGTAATGTAAGGAAGTGGTCCAGTTTCATTTTTTGGATGTAGCTGTCGAGTTTTTCTAATGACATTTATGCAAGAGACTGTATATTCTTGCTTCCTTTGTTGTAGATTAATTGACCATATAATCATAGGTTGGTTCATTTCTGGACTCTCTTCTGTTTCGTTGATCAATTTGTTTATTTTGAGGGCAGTGAAACACTATTCTGATTACTACAGTTTTGTAGTATATCTTGAAATCTAGGATTTTGATACCTTTAACTTTGTTCTCCTTTCTAAAGATTGCATTGGCTATTCAAGGACTTGTAGTTTCATACAAAGCTTAGTGTTATTCATTCTAGTTTTGTGAAAAATTCTGTTTGTATTTTGACACAGACTGCGTTGAATCGGTGGATTGCTTTGGGTAATATGGACATTTTAACAATATTAATTACTTCAACCATGAGAATGATATATCTTTCTATTTGTTTGTGTTGTCTTCAATTTTTTTTTATCAATGTTTTATCGTTTTTAGAGTACTGGGCTTTTGCCTATTCAGTTAAGTTTATTCCCATTTTTTTTTTTTTGGTTTTCTGTGAAATTTTAAATAGAATTACTTTCTTTATTCTCTTTCTCCTACTTTATTATTAGTGTATAGAAACAATACTGATTTCTGGGTATTCATTGTGTATCCTGTATCCTACAAATTTCCTGAGTTCATTTATTTCCAAGTTTTTTGGTGGAGTCTTTTTTTGTTTTTTATGCATATTATCATGTCATCTGGAAATAGTGACCTTTTAACTTCTTCCTTACCAATATGGGTGCCTCTTTTGTCTTTGTCTCATGATTGCTGTGGCTGGGACCTCCAGTGCTGTGTAGAGTAAAAGTAGCATGGGTGAACATCCTTGTCTTCTTCTTGATCTTAGAGGAAATTTCAGTTTTTCACCATCGAGTATGATGTTAAGTCTGCTTTTGTCTCATATTGACTTTACTATGTTGAGGTATGTTCCCTTTACACCCACTTTCCTGAGGGCTTTTCCCATAAGTGAATGCTGAAGTTTGTCCAATTCCTTTTATGCATCTGTGAGATTATCATATGGTTTTTGTCCTTGGTTTTGTTGATGTGGTGTATCATATTGGTTGATGTGTGAATATCAAACCATTGTCACATCTCCGGAATAAATCTCACTTAAATGTGCTGAGTGATTCTTAAATCTATTCTTGAATGAGTCTTGCTAATATTTTGTTGAGGCTTCTTGCCCATATGTTCATCAAAAATATTAGTCTTTGGTTTTCTGTTTCTTTTTTTCTATGGTATCTTTGGTTTTGTCATTAGGGTAGTACTGACCTATTATTAGTAGTTTTGTTTTTTTTTTTTTTTTAATACCAATTCAACTTCATTGCTACTAATCAGTCTGTTCAGATTTTCTATTTCTCCCTGCTTCAGTTTTAGCTAATATTGGTCATTTTGGCTAATATAGGTATTGCTACTCTGGCTTTTATTCACTTCCATTTCTGTGGTAACTATTTTCCATGCTTTCACTTTCAGTCTATGTCTTTAGGGGTGAGCTGATTCATTTGGAGGTATCACATATATGGGTATTGCATTTTTAACTGTTTTAATTGGAACTTTTAGGCTATTTACATTTAAAATAATTATCGATAAGTTTTTACTTATTGCCATTTTGCATTTGTTTTCTTGCTTGCTTGCTTTCCTTTCTTTTTTTTTCTTTCTTTCTGTCTTTTTTTTTTTTTTTACTTCTCTGTTCCTTTCTTCTTTTACTCTCTTTTTCTCTGTGATTGATGAGTTTTTGTAGTGTTATGGTTGGATCTATTTCTTTTTTTTCTGGGAATCTACTTTCTTGGTTTTTATATAAGATTCTTGTATAAACTCCTAAGTATATGGCTGTTAGTATTGATTTGATGGTAGCTTAAGTTCAAACACATTTTAAAAACTTACTTCTTTTTTCTCCCTCTTAGAGGTTTCATTGACAATTATCTCACGTCCAATTATGACCATTTATTTTTCACTTCCTGAAATCTCTATAATATTTCTTGTAGGGCTGGTATAGTGGGATAAACTCCTTTATCTTTTCTTTCCTCAGAAACTACCTCAAGGGACTATGGACTCTGGGAAACAAACTGAGGATTTCAGAGGGGAAGGGGGTTGGGAATTGGGCTAGCCTGGCAATGCGTATTAAGGAGGGCACATATTGCATGGTGCACTGGGTGTTATACACAATGAATCATGGAACATTACATCATAAACTAATGATGTACTGTATGGTGAATAACATAACATAATAAAAAAATTAAAAAAAAAGAAAGAAACTATCTCACTTTCAATCCTAAATGATAGCCTTGCCAGGTAGAATATTGTCACATGTGGTGGGTTTCCTTTAAGCATTTTCGATACGCCATACCACTTGTTTCTGGCTTGCATAATTTCTGCTGAAAAATCAGGTAGTGAACTTATATGGTCATATATATATATACATATATACATATATATACACACACACACACACATATATACATATATACATATACATATATATACACATATATGTACATATATTTATATGTACATATATGTATATGCGTATACACATATGTATATATACATATATACACATATATACGTACATATATACATATATACATACATATATATACATATATACATACATATATATACATATATATAACTTACACTCATTCATGAAGTAAAAAGAGAAAAAAATATATATATATATATGTACACACACACATATATATGTATATATATGCGTCTGTGTGTGTGTATATATATTTAAAATATAATATATATGAAGTATTTTCTTTTTGTAGTCCAGCTTCTGTGTTTTCCAATTACCCTATCTCCCAGATCACTGATACATTGTTATATATTCAATAATCTACTGTTGATTCCCTCTACTGTATTTCTTAAAATATTTATTTATTTCTTTTAGAGAGCTAGAGAGAGTGAAGGAGACGGGAGGACGTATAGAGGGAGAAAAAGAAGGAGAGAATCTTTAGCAGACTGCCCACTGAGCATGGAGCCTGACATTGGGCCTTGATCTCATGATCCTGATATCATGACCTAAGCTGAAACAAAGAGTTGGACCTTTAACCAACTGAGTCACCCAGGTACCCCTCCTCTAGTGTATTTTTTATTTTATTTATTGTATTTTTCAAGTTTGATTTATTACTTTTTTTTATATTTTCTATCTCTTTATTGAAACTATCACTGAGTGCTTCTGTGCTTCTCTCCAACTCAGTAAGCATCTTGACCATCATTACTTTAAATTCTTTATCAGGCATATTGTTTATCTCCATTTCATTTAATTATTTGTCTGAGGATTTGCCGTGTTCATTTTTTTCTTTAAATTCAATCAGCCAACATACAGCACATCATTATGTTCAGATGTAGAGTTCAGTAATTAATCAATTGTATTTAACAACCAGTGCTCATCACATCACATGTTCTCCTTAATGCCCATCACCCAGTGACCCTATCCCCCCACCCACCTCCCCTCCAACAACTTCAGTTTGTTTCCTTTGGTTAAGAGTGTCTCATAATTTGTCTCCCTCTCTGATTTCATCCATTCAGTTTTCCCTCCCTTCTGCTATGATTGTCTCTGCTGTCCTTTTTCTTTTCGAGTATAGTCTTATGTCTCCTCATCTTGTTTGACTGTCTGTAAGTTTTTTATGGGAAAAACTACTTCTCCAAACTTAAAGGAGTAGTCTTGTGTATGGTCTTCTCCTACGTATACTCTGTGAGCTTGGTGCCATTTACTAGTTGGCTGGAGCTATGGATGGTGTGGCCTGGGTGTCCTGGGGATTTCCAGTCAGTGAATGTCATATCAGGACATCTAAATCTATCTTGAACATAGGCTGGTATGTCTCAGTGTTCTATGTGTTGAGGAACCCTGGCAGAACAAACAAAACTGAATTGGGTGCAAGCCATGGGTGCTCTATGCAGGGTGCACCCAGGTTGGGTCACTGGAGTTGAGGCAGTATGTGGTTTGGGAGGTGACTGAGCTCTCTGTGCATAGGGTGCCCTGGCAGGATGGCTGGGATGCAAGCTGGGGTACTCAGGGCTCTATGTACAGAGGATATCTTGACAGGAAAGTTGAAAATGATGTGAGTATAAATGGATGTCCCAGGACTCTCCACACATAGGATTCCCTGAAGGGGTGGCTGGGGCTTAGGTGGAGTTCAGGCCAGGAGGTCTTGCGGCAAACTATGCAAGGGCTCCCTGGAAGGGCAGCTAAAACTACCATAAGCATGGGTTGATGTGGACCTTGAGCTACCTGTGAAAAATATGTCCTGACAGGAAAGATGAAGCTGAATTGCATTCAAACCAGGGGTCCCAAGGTGCTCAGCACAAGGGATGCCATGGTCATCATGGTTCTAGTGGAGCCCAAGTCATTTAGTCATGTGTGTTCCAAGGGGTTTCATATAGTGGGAGTATGAGTGGAGTGGCTGAAACTGATGTAAGCCTGGGATAGGGGTTTCCAGGGTACTTCATGCAGAAATCACCCAGGGAGTTTGGCTGGATCTTAAGCAGACATGAACTGAGAAGTTCCTGATCATTCTACATTGGGAATGCCCCATTCAATGAGCTGAGCAGTTCTAGAGCACTGTAATGGGGGGTGCCCTATCAAGCTATTGTGTGGGCTTGAAGTGATCTGCAGTTCTTTGCACCTGCATCACCTTGGTGTAAAGCCTGGGGCTGTAGTGATTGCTAATCAGGTGTGTTCCAGTGTATATCACTCCGTGGCCACCTTGGTAGGACAGCTGGGGCTGGTGTAGGCTATGAGCCCTGGCCTCACTGAGGCAGCAAGCCAATTAGTGCACCTGGACTAGTCTGTGATTTCAAGGTGGAGGGGGTGCATAGACTGTGTCCATCAGTCCATCCCCTAGCATCTCCCCCAGCCATTTGTTGGTTCTTGGGTTGTTTTATATGCTAGCTGCTCCTTAAAACCATTGATTTTATAAGAAAAGATTAAAAAGAGAAAAGAGGAGGACCTGGGTAATGCAGTTGGATGAGCATTGGACTTTTGTTTTTGGCTTGGGTTATGAAGTCAGGGCTCTGAGATCACCTCTTTTCAGGCTCTTCTTTCAAAGCAGAGTTGGCATCAGACTCTCTCTCTCTGTCTGTCTCTGCTGCATACTCTTTGTAAAATAAATCAATAAGTCTTGGAAAAAAGAGAGAATAGAAAGAGAAAAGATAGGAAAAGAAAAAAAATGATAGGAAAAGAAAGAAAAAGGAAAGAAAGCAGAAAAAAGAAAAAAAAATGTGGGTTTTTTTGCATGCCATAGTGTGACCAGGTCTGGTGTTGGCTTGTGCACCCAGCACTCACTGAAGTAGTAGGTGCCCCTGACAAAAGCATTCCCAAAGCCCCTCTGCCCTCCCTTTTAAGCATGTGCTTTTTTTGTGCCCTAGCATGACTGGGACTGGTATGAGTTTGTAGACCTGTGGCTTGCTGAGGCAGCATATGGGCAGTGGGCCATGCCTGGCCTGTGCCTTTAAGGTGGAAAGAAAACATAATCTTGTCATCCTTTAATCTCTGTGACCCACAGAGCATTATCACAGCTACTCTGTTATTTGATAGAATGCTAGTGTTGTCTCTTTTATATGCTAGTTTGTACTCTTTTAAACTGCAGTTTGTTTTTTTTTTTCTGTGCCCAAAGCAAAAAGACTCTATTCTTAGTCCATCTGTACCATCTCTTCCTTACAGCATTCACTGTCTTGGGGGTAATGTTTCCCTTTATTATCATGTGTCCATCTCTCTTGGCTTTTCTCTTTTGCAGTTCTCTCTGTCTTGTGTTGTGGGACCCCCACCACACACCTACACTTTAGCCATCCCACTCTTATGTATATACCAAGGAGAAAAAGAAAGCATGTTTACATGCAAATTTGTATAATGCAATGTTCCCTTCAGATTTACTTGTTATTGTCTAAGTTTAGATATAATGGATACAAATTTTTTGAAGGGGGAAATGATCTCAGTATTATGATGCCACATCTCTTCCCTTTTTCTCTTCCCTTTGATTTACAATAATCAGCATTCATAACCAAAAGAAAACAAAAAAAATCTTTGAAAAGCATATGGGGATCCCTGAAAGATCCATACATTTGTGCACCTGAAACTGGTTGGACTGGATGGCAGAGGATAGAGGATGCTGTGGAGCAAGAAGAGTGGTAGCAAAGTTGGAGGCAGAAGTGGTAGTGGCAGAAAAAGTGGTGCCAGTTCCAAGAGTGGGACAGCGAGATCTTTCTGGCAAAGCAAGTGGAGGGGAAAGGCGGTGAGCAGGACTCTGTCCAGCCACCTGAAGCTGGAGAGACCTGTTGCTCTTTCTTTGAAGGGAGACTGCAATGTCTGAGGAAAGGGAAATAGGAAAAGAAATCTGAAGGATAATGTCTCCTGCTATTTGTCCTGAAATTCTGAACCTTGGACTTCTGGGACCCACACCACTAATCAGGAATCCCACAAGTGGGGTGTTAGGTGTACAAGTTCCCACACTGTGCCACAAATTCCCCTTTACTTTTCTGCCAGATTTTTTAACTTAATTAAAAAAATAAGAAAAATTAGCATACAGTGTTACACTAGTTTCAGATGTACAAAAAACCCTGTTATTTTGTTTGTCTCTCTCTTTCTTTTTCTTTCCCTGCCCGCTTTAAATAATGATAATAATAAGAAGAATGATAATGATAAAAACAATAACAACAAGAAAAATAATGATAATGATGATAATAATACTGCTTTTGCTCCCAACTTCAGTAGTAAGTCATCTCTGTAAAAAGAAATAAAAATTGTGTGCCACCTTGTGGAAGGCTCATAATTACTTACCTGTGGCCTGTTAGAATCAAAGTAAAGAAAGACTTGCCTAAATAATGAAGACATTTGTTATTTTAAATGCAAAAACAGGGGCGCCTGGGTGGCTCAGTCGTTAAGCCTCTGCCTTCGGCTCAGGGCGTGATCCCAGAGTCCTGGGATCGAGCCCCATATCAGGCTCCTCCTCTGGGAGCCTGCTTCTTCCTCTCCCACTCCCCCTGCCTGTGTTCTGTCTCTCCCTGGCTGTGTCTCTCTTTGTCAAATAAATAAATAAAATCTTTAAAAATAAATAAATAAATAAATAAATGCAAAAACAGATGAACTTTTTACCAAAGACCACAAAAATTCATGGTAATATTTCACACTCAAAAAAATGGGTTTTCCAGCAACTGAACTCAAAGTTATAGAGTACTGCAATCTAAATCATAAATTTGAAATGGCTATTATGAAAAAGTTCCACCAGGTACATGAAAACTCAGGAAGACAATATGATGACCTCAGGAATAAAATTGATAAATGGAAGGAATACTTCACCAAAGAATTTGAAACTGTAGAGCTGAAAAACTCAATAAATAAAATGAAAAACGCAATATAAAGCACTGGAAATAGAGCAGAGCAGTTGGAAGAGAGAATTAGTGAGCTAGAAGATACAAATGTAGAAGGGATTCAGGTGAAAAAGGAGCCAAAACTAAGATTCTTTCTAATTGAAGTAATTTGACAAGAGCTATCAGACTCCTTTAGAAAAAATGAGCACAACAATCATGGATATTCCAGGAAAAGAAGAAAGGGAGAAGGGGGCAGAGAGTTTATTTATAGAAACAATAGTTGAGAATTTCCCAATGTGTGGGATGAACTGAACATGCATTCCAAGGAGCTAATAAAATACCCTATTATCTCAAAGCAAAAATACTGCCTCTAAGGTGAAACATATTACATTTGTCAAAAG
Organism: Ursus maritimus; assembly: GCF_017311325.1. Taxonomy (NCBI): domain Eukaryota; kingdom Metazoa; phylum Chordata; class Mammalia; order Carnivora; family Ursidae; genus Ursus; species Ursus maritimus. Next base: position 83,614,176 of record NW_024426663.1, read on the forward strand.
CTAATGACAAAGAATTTAAAGAGAGTCAGAGGAAAAAATACACAGTAATTTAAAAGGAATATCAGACGGAAGGGATGTGGGGAATGGGAAAAATGGGTGAAGAGGATTGAGAGATACAGGTTTCCTGTTATGGAATAAAGAAATCATGGGAATGAAAGGCATAGCATAAGGAATGTAGTTAATAATATACTGTCATAGTCAATAATAGCATTGTGTGGTGATAAATGATAGCTGCACTTGTGGTTAGCATAGCATAACACACAGAGATGCTGAATCACTATGTTATATACTTGAAACTAATGTAACATTGTGTGCCATTCTACTCAAATTAAAAAAAAAACACAACAACAAAAGATAACTTGTGACATTAAAATATAAAAGGGGAATATAATAGGGTGAGACCTCTATAAACATGTAAAGATAAATTGCTCNNCAGCAGGAAAAATATAAAATTATTTTATCTATAAAAATGATTTGTAAACTTTATGGTAACCACTGAACAAATGTTTAGACTGGATGAAAAACTTAAAAGAAAAGTAGGTGAAACTGAGCAAATTGCCATGGAAAACCATCAGCTTACAAAGGTAGAGCTAGAAAAAGAAAAAAAAAAGGGGGAACCAAAAAAATGAATAGAAGACAAAATAGAAAATAGTAGTAGTAACAGTTGTAGTACATATTAATGGTTGTGCAAATTCTAAATGTATTAAACTCTCTAACCACAAAGCACAGAATGCCTGAGTAGAAAAAAAAAATCCATCTATATGCTGCCCACAGGAGACTTATTTCAACTACAAAGACACACATAGGCTCAAAGTTAAAAAGATGGAAAATGACATTTCAAGCAAACAGAGTAGAAAATAAATGTATGAAGAGTGCAAAAGAAGAGTATAGCAGGGATAGCTGTACAAAATAAACTTCAAGTAAAAAACAGCAACAAAAGACAAGGATCATTACATAATGATAAAGTGGTCAGTTTTGAGAGGAAGGTTTATTGCAATTAATGCATATATTTAAAAAATTAGCTCTCAAATTAAAAAAAAAAAAAACGACCTTTACATCTCATGTAACTTTAAAGGCAAGAACAAATTAAGCCCAAAGTTAGCAGAAGGAAGAAAATAATAAATGTCAGAGCAGAAATAAGTGAAATAGAGACCATAGAAACAATAGAAAGCATCAATGAGAGTGAGAGCTGGTTCTTCAAAAAGTTAAGCTAGACTAAGAAAAAATGAGCAAACTCAAATAAAATTGGAAATGAAAGAGGAGACATTATAACTGACCTTTTAGAAATAGATATAATCATAAGAGATTATTGTGAACAATTCATTGCCAGGAAAGTACATAACCTGGAATAAATAGATACATTTCTAGAAATATAAAACCTACCAAAACTGAATCAGGAAGAAATTAAAAAACCTGGACTAATAAAGAATAAAGAATAAAGTTTTTTTTTTTTTGACAGGAAGTAGGAGTTATTGATGCACATGAATAAGTACAAGGCAGTGCCGAGTTTGTTATGAGTGCAGAGCTGACCATTTGTCCAGAGGGCCACAAATACTGGATGTATTTGACTTCACAGCCATGTGGGATGAGCTTTTCCTTTGCTTGTTTGTTTATCTTTTTTTGAATTTAACAAACATATTTAAAAATGAATAGATCTAAATAGCAGCAATGTCCATCCACAATAGCCAAATTGTGGAAGGAGCCAAGATGTCCTTCAACAGATGAATAGATAAAGAGGTGGCTCATATATTCAATGGAATATTATTCAGCCATTAGAAAGGATGAATTCCTTTTTTTTTTAATAGTGATTTTTTATTATATTATGTTAGTCACCATACAGTACATCCCCGGTTTTCGATGTAAGGCTCGATGATTCATTAGTTGTGTATAACACCCAGTGCACCATGCAATATGTGCCCTCCTTACTACCCATCACCGGTCTATCCCATTCCCCCACCCCCCTCCCCTCTGTAGCCCTCAGTTTGTTTCTCATAGTCCATAGTCTCTCATGTTTCATTCCCCCTTCTGATTACCCCCCCTTTCTTTATCCCTTTCTTCCCCTACTGATCATTCTAGTTCTTATGTTCCATAGATGAGAGAAATCATATGATAGTTGTCTTTCTCTGTTTGACTTATTTCACTAAGCATTATCTCCTCCAGTGCTGTCCATGTTGTAGCAAATGTTGAGAACTCATTCTTTCTGATTGCTGAGTAATATTCCATTGTATATATGGACCACAACTTCTTAATCCAGTCATCTGTTGAAGGGCATCTCGGCTCCTTCCAAGATTTAGCTATTCTGGACATTGCTGCTATGAACATTGGGGTGCATATGGCCCTTCTCTTCACTACGTCTGTATCTTTGGGGTAAACACCCAGTAGTGCAATGGCTGGATCATAGGGTAGCTCAATTTTTAACTTTTTAAGGGACCTCCACACTGTTTTCCAGAGTGGCTGTACCAACTTGCATTCCCACCAACAATGTAGGAGGGATCCCCTTTCTCCACATCCTCTCCAACAATTGTTGTTTCTTGCCTTGTCTATTTTTGCCATTCTAACTGGCGTAAGGTGGTATCTCAGTGTGGTTTTGATTTGAATTTCCTTGATGGCTAATGATTTTGAACATTTTTTTCATGTGTCTGTTAGCCATTTGTATGTCTTCATTGGAAAAGTGTCTGTTCATATCTTCTGCCCATTTTTTGATTTGTTTATTTGTTTCTCGTGTATTGAGTTTGAGAAGTTCTTTGTAGATCTTGGATACCAGTCCTTTATCTGTAGTGTCATTTGCAAATATATTCTCCCATTCCGTGGGCTGCCTCTTAGTTTTTCTGACTGTTTCCTTGGCTGTGCAGAAACTTTTAATCTTGATGAAGTCCCATAAATTCATTTTATCTTTTGTTTCTCTTGCCTTTGGGGATGTGTCATGAAAAAGGTTGCTTTGGCCGATGTCGTAGAGGTTGCTGCCTATGTTCTCCTCTAGAATTTTGATGGATTCCTGTCTCACATCGAGGTCTTTCATCCATTTGGAGTTTATTTTTGTGTATGGTGTGAGAGAGTGGTCAAGTTTCATTCTTTTGCATGTAGCTGTCCAATTTTCCCAGCACCATTTATTGAAGAGACTGTCTTTTTCCCACCGGATGTTTTTTCCTGCTTTATCAAATATTAGTTGCCCAAAGAGCCGAGGGTCCATTTCTGGGCTCTCTATTCTGTTCCATTGGTCTATGTGTCTGTTTTTGTGCCAGTACCATGCTGTCTTTGTGATCACAGCTTTGTAGTACAGCTCGAAATCCGGCATTGTGATGCCCCCAGCTTTGTTTTTCCTTTTCAACAGTTCCTTGGAGATTCGGGGCCTTTTCTGTTTCCATACAAATTTAAGGACTATTTGTTCCAGTTCTTTGAAAAATGTCCTCGGTATTTTGATCGGGATAGCATTGAAAGTGTAGATTGCTCTGGGTAGCATGGACATTTTAACTATGTTAATTCTTCCAATCCATGAGCATGGAATATCTTTCCATCTTTTTATGTCTTCCTCAATGTCTTTCAAGAGTGATTTATAGTTTCTAGAATATAGGTCCTTTACGTCTCTGGTTAAGTTAATTCCAAGGTAACGTATGGTTTTTGGTGCTATTGTAAATGGGATGGATTCCCTAATTTCTCTTTCTTCGGTCTCGTTATTCGTGTATAGAAATGCAACTGATTTCTGAGCATTGATTTTGTATCCCGCCACGTTACTGAATTGCTCTATAACTTCTAATAGTTTGGGAGTGGCTTCTTTTGGGTTTTCCATATAGAGTATCATGTCATCTGCAAAGAGAGACATTTTGACTTCTTCTTTGCCAATTTGAATACCTTTGATCCCTTTTTGTCGTCTGATTGCTGTTGCAAGGACTTCTAGTACTATGTTGAATAATAGTGGCGAGAGTGGGCATCCTTGTCGAGTTCCTGATCTTAAGGGAAAGGCTTCCAGCTTTTCCCCATTGAGAATAATATTTGCAGTAGGCTTTTCATAGATGGCTTTTATGAGATTGAGAAATGTACCTTCTATTCCTACACTCTGAAGGGTTTTAATCAGGAAAGGATGCTGTATTTTGTCAAATGCTTTTTCGGCATCGATTGAGAGGATCATATGGTTCCTGAGTCTTTTCTTGTTGATATGATGTATCACGCTGATTGATTTGCGAATATTGAACCACGCTTGCATCCCAGGTATGAATCCCACTTGATCGTGATGGATAATCCTTTTAATGTACTGTTGGATTCTATTAGCAAGTATCTTGTTGAGGATTTTGGCGTCCATATTCATTAGGGAAATCGGTCTGTAATTCTCCTTTTTGAGGGGGTCTTTGCCTGGTTTGGGGATCAAGGTAATATTGGCCTCATAGAATGAGTTTGGTAGCTTTCCTTCTGTTTCTATTTTTTGAAATAGCTTTAGGAGAATAGGTATTATTTCTTCTTTGAATGTTTGGTAGAATTCCCCAGGAAAACCGTCCGGGCCTGGAGTTTTGTTATTTGGAAGGTTGTTTATCACTGACTCAATTTCTTCATAATTAATTGGCCTGTTTAAGGAATCAATTTCTTCCGGTTTCAATCTTGGTAGTTTATAGGTTTCCAGGAAGGATTCCATCTCTTCCAGATTGCTTAGTTTATTGGCATATAGCTGTTGATAAAAATTTCTAATAATCCTTCCAATTTCAATGGTGTTCGTCGTGACCTCTCCTTTTTCATTCATAATTTTAATAATCTGGGTCCTTTCTCTTTTCTTTTGGATAAGTCTTGCCAGTGGTCTGTCAATTTTATTGATTCTCTCAAAGAACCAGCTTCTAGTCCTGTTGATCTGCTCTACTGTACTTCTGGTTTCTGCTTGATTGATTTCAGCTCTAATTTTGGTCAACTGCTTCCTCGTGCGTGGATTAGGCCTGTCCCTCTGTTGCTGTTCCAGCTTCTTGAGGTGAGAATATAAAAACTGCATTTTAGATTTTTCTATTCTTTTGAGTGAGGCTTGGATGGCTATGTATTTCCCCCTTAGGACTGCCTTTGCAGTATCCCATAGGTTTTGGACTGTTGTATTTTCATTCTCATTGGTCTCCATAAATTGTTTAATTTGATTTTTGATTTCCTGGTTTATCGAGTCATTCCTGAGCAGGATGGTTCTTAGTCTCCAAGTGTTTGAGTTTCTTCCAAATTTTTCCTTGTGGTTGAGTTCCAATTTCAGAGCGTTGTGGTCTGAGAATATGCAGGGGATAATTTCAATCTTTTGGTATCGGTTGAGACCTGTTTTGTGTCCCAGAACATGGTCTATTCTTGAGAATGTTCCATGGGCATTAGAATAGAATGAGTATTCTTTGGTTCTGGGGTGTAGTGTTCTATATATATCTATGAGGTCCAACTCGTCGAGTATGGCATTCAAAGCCTTTGATTCTTTGCTTAGTTTTTGCCAGGGTGTTCTGTCTATTTCTGAGAGTGGAGTGTTGAGGTCCCCTACTATTAATGTATTTTTATTTATATGTCTCTTTATTCTGGTTAAGAGTTGGCTTGTGTATCTTGCTGCTCCCCTGTTGGGGGCATATATATTTATAATTGTCATATCCACTTGTTGAATACTTCCCTTAAGAATAATATAGTGCCCTTCTGCATCTCTAACTATAGTCTGTAGTTTAAAATCCAATTTATCTGATATGAGAATTGCTACCCCAGCTTTCTTTTGAGGTCCATTTGCGTGAAAGATGGTACTCCATCCCCTTACTCTCAGTCTGAATGCATCTTTGGGTTCGAAATGAGTCTCTTGTAGACAGCAAATGGATGGGTCATTTCTTTTTATCCAATCTGCAACCCTGTGGCGTTTTATGGGATGGTTCAAACCATTTACATTAAGACTGATTACTGAGAGATATGATTTTAATGTTGCCATGTTGCCAGTAAAGTCTTTGTTTGTATTGGCTGTGACTTTCTGTTCTGTATCACTCTTGGGGCCTTTTTACTTTTATAGAACCCCCCGTAATATCTCCTGTAGGGCTGGTTTCGTGGTTACAAAATTGGTTAGTGACTGGCGATTCTGAAATGTCTTTATTTCTCCATCAATTCTGAATGACAGCCTTGCTGGATAAAGGATCCTTGGCTGCATGTTTTTCTCTGAAAGAGCTTTAAATATGCTCCCCCAACCCTTTCTCTCATTCCAGGTCTGTGTAGACAGGTCTGACGTAATTCTGATGCTTTTGCCTTGGTACGTGAGAAATTTCTTTGCCCTGGCCGCTTTCAATACTGTATCCTTGCATCTAATATTTGCGAATTGCACTATGACGTGACGTGGCGTAGGTTTGTCGTGGTTGAGCTTGGGAGGGGTCCTCTCTGCCTCTTGGACACGAATGTTTGTTTCCCTTGCTAGATTAGGGAAGTTTTCAGCTACAATTTGTTCAAATATCTCTTCTAGACCTCTGTTTTTCTCCACCCCCTCGGGGATGCCGATGATTCTAACATTGGATCGTTTCATTGAGTCAGTAATCTCCCGTAACCTACATTCGTGGGCGTGGATTTTTTTAAGACCATCTTCTATTTTCATTTTTTCCTCTATTAACCCATCCTCCAATTCACTAACCCGTTCCTCTGCTTCTGCGACCCTGGCCGTCAGAGCCTCTAGTTTTGCCTGCATTTGGCTCATAGAATTTTTAATTTCTGTCAGATTCGCTCTCATTTCTGTCCTTAGGGATTCTATATTCTCAGTAACCTTTTCGTTAATAGTTTTTTCAATTCTACTCATCATTTTGACCATCGTTACTCTGAATTCCATTTCTGATAATTTGGTTACATCCATATCCATTATTTCTGTGGCAGAGGCCACAGAATCACTGTCTTTTCTTTGCTGGGGGGGGCTTCTCCTTCTTGTCATTCTGATGAAGAGAGGTTGCGGGGTTTCCAGAGCCCAAATTATTGACTGGGTCCCAGGCCGTGCCCCTTGTTTTATAGGGATCTTAGGGATGTGGGCTTCTTCTTTAAAGATTTTATTTATTTATTTATGTGGCAGCCAACCAGCGAGAGAGGGAACAGAAGCAGGGGAGTGGGAGAGGAAGAAGCAGGCTCCCAGCGGAGGAGCCCGATGAGGGACTCCTTTCCGGAACGCCGGGATCACGCCCTAAGCCGAAGGCAGGCGCTCAATGACTGCGCCACCCAGGCGCCCGGGTTGTGGGCTTCTTGATTTTTCAGCCTGCCTTCTGTGTTCTGGGGGAGGGGCCTGCCGCGCCAATACTCAGGCAACCCTGTTTGGGTAGAGTCTCCGTGTCCCCTGCGAGGGAGGATGGGGATGGGCACTCTCTGAGCCGGTATTTCCAGGCTTTTGTTCTCTGGCGGCTTTCCCTGGCGGTTTGCTGTGCCTCTTCTGAGAGTCAGAGCAGCAGCGGCCAAATTTCAGCCTCTGTCACGGAACAGAAGGATTGCGGCCCGTTCTCTACTAATGTTCTGGCCACTTTAACTCTGTTTCTGTTGGTGCTGCTCAACCCTGCAGCGTCCCGGGATGTGCGCCCCACACCCGGCGTCCCAGCCCTCACTTCCAGGGCCGGCTTGTCTCCTGTCCTTTGTAGTTTCTAATGCCGCCAGCCACCGTGCCGCCACCTGCGCTCCCCCGGATCTCCCTGTCTCAGTCTATGCCCGGTGAGCACACCTCGACCTCGGAGCTTCGGGAGAAGCCTGGTATGGCGCACCTGAGTTCAGGGTCCTCAGTCTGCTGTTTCGCGGTGTCCGACCGCGGATCGCCCGGCCCCCAGTGGGCAGGTGGCCCGCCAGCGCCAGCCGCCCCGCTGGCGCCTCCAGGAAGCTTCCCCGTCTCGCTGATCTCCGGTGAGCACACCGATTCCCGGTGTTCCGGGAGATGCCTGGTGGCGCGGCGTTCCGCAGCTCACCCGGTCTCCAGTCCGCTCTCTCGCGGGTGCCCTCTGTGAGTCCGCCCGCTCCCCCGTGCAGGTGGCTGCCGCTTCCCGGCGCCCAAACGCGGCGGCTCCCTCCCCCTTCCGTTTATCTTCCGATATCTGTGCACGGTTTACCGCTCCCCTCTTCGTACCTCAATATTCAGCGCTGGAGATGTTCATTTGTAGAGATCCAGATGCATCATCCTGCGTCTCAGGCTGATTCCGTGGTTATTTAGGCTGGTCTGGTACCTATCCAGCTCGACTCAGGGGACCGGCTGAAAAAGGGGTCCCCTACTCCTCCGCCATCTTAACTCTCACCTGCTTTTTCTTTCTTTAATTTTAATCAGGAAAGTCCTTATTTTTCATAATTTGTGAAGCATATGAATGTTTGAATTCCAGAGTTTGTCTTTGATTTTCATTTGTTTTTATTTTTTCAGCCCTTAAAATGTGTCTTTCTGTTGTCATCTGTCTACCAGATTTTGATGGAAACTCAGTGATGACTTTTAGCTGTTTTGTTCCATATTCAATAAGCCCCTTCTTCCTGTGGCTACTGGCAAATTTTATCTTTAGAAGAGGTTTATAACAGTTTGAGTATTATGTGCTTAGATGTTGTTAACTTTAGGAAGTTTGAGTTAACAATCTCTTATTTTTTTTTCTATTTGTGGAAATCTGTCCCTTTTTAAAAATCTGAATTGGGAATTATTTAATCACTATTTCTTCATACTTTTTCCCATAGTTCATCTGTTTCTACTCTGGAACTATAAACACACAAGGAATAAAGCATATTAAATTGTGACAAGGCTCCCTTTGGTGCTACTCATCTTTCTTTCCGTGTTTCCCTCCATTTTTCAGTTCAGATGATTCATCTGAATCTGTCTTCATGATCAATTTCCCATTTCTCTGCTCTCTCTAATCAGCTGCTCAGATGTAGAGAAAACTTCCTGGAGGTTATATAAGCATGGTTTGTTCTAAAGCAGAATTTCTAATATGACCAGTTGCCAAATAATTATTTCCTGGCTTATGCAAAAATATGTTCCACTCTTTGTCCTTGATAAATCCATATCTGTTACTTGCTCCCTCCATGCATTTACTCCTTACTTATCATCAGTTGTGTAGTCCTTCCCTTAAAGTAAGCATTCTAGATTTTCCTGAAAGTAACACTAAATTATGAAATACTTATACTTGAAGAAACTGTGGAACATATACATCTTTAAGTACTTTATTTAGAAGCTTTTAATCTAAATAGAAATGACATAAATAAAATTGAACTGAAATGAGGAACAAAGAAAAATTAGTAATGCATGTGTCATTCCAATGTAAGATACAATTTCAGCCCATTAAAACATTTAAATCCTATTCCAAATTGGAATTCCTGTGTATCTGCATGTGTTTGTGGTACAAATGTGTTCTAAAATCTTTCTTTTCTATATCTATTATACATGAATATGCATTTCCAACCAAGTGACATCTGAAATTGAGTTTTTAGTGAATACTACTACATCTATTAATCCTACACACCATTAACTTTATTATCACTTACAAATGAAAAAATTAATTTTTTAAACAAATTTTTCAAAATCTAACATGCACAGGAATCCAGTATATTTTATTATCAAGTTAAAATACTTTCATAACTCACACTATCATTAATTTACATACTTCATGTGACATTCCTGGAATGACTGATGAAGCTGAGGTTCCCAGGAGTAGGATGACTCTCAAAGATCATGTCATTTGGACCTCATCTGCTTGAGGAAGTTCTGGCCCTTGGCCAAGCTGTCCTTCAGTGCATCTTTCATTGTTTCATTCCGTAGACTGAAGATGAAGGGGTTCAGGAGTGGTGTGATGACAGTAGAGAGGATAAAGAGGATCTTGTTAAGATGCAAGCTGTTCCTCTGGGAGGGCCGGACATAGACAAAAATGCAGATCCCATAGCCCATGGAGACCACAGTGAAGTGAGAGGCACAAGTGGCAAAGGCTTTGCGTTGACCTTGTCCTGAGGGTATCTTCAGAATGGTGGAGATGATGTAAACATAGGAGACCACAGTGAGGGAGAGGGAGCTGAGGAATAGGACAAGGGAGCTGAGGAAGTCCAAGAGTTCAATGGCATGTATATCAGCACAGGCCAAGTGGAGGAGGGGGGCACTGTCACAGAAAAAGTGATCGATCACATTGGGGCCACAGTATGGCAGCCCAGTCTTAAGGACAATGGATGGGAGAATGAGGAGAAAGCCACCTACCCATGAGAGGATAACAAGACGCACACAGAGTGAGCTTGTCATAATCACAGGGTACTGAAGGGGGCTGCAAATGGCCACATAGCGATCATAAGACATGACTGCAAAAATGATGAACTCAGTGCATCCAGAAAGGAAGTAGAAATACAACTGGGTGAAGCATCCACCAAATGAAATGGTCTTTCTCTCTGACAGGAAGCCTGCCAGCATCTTGGGAACAGCACAAGTGGTAGTTAATACTTCACTGAAAGAGAGATTGCTGAGGAAGAAATACATGGGTGAGTGAAGCCTGTAATCCAGGAGAATTAGGGTAATGATGAGGGAGTTTCCAAGGACTGTAATCAAATAGGCCAATAAAAAAAATCAAGAACAGGAGGCCCCCAAGGGCTCTTGTTGTTGGCATCCCTACAAGAATAAACTCAGTCACCAATGTCCAATTGCCTCTTTCCATGTTTATGTCTCTTTTTACTGTAAACAGAGTGATAACAGAGAAAAAAAAAACAGCATGGTGAATCATTCATTAAATTAAAAAATTGAAAGAGATATAAAATAAATTTCTTTAGCAACATTTTTTTCTAGCAAAACTGATCAAGACAACTGATATTATAATTGGGTATAACATCCTTCAAAAATTCAGCTTCTTATGATACCTGGGTGGCTCAATGGCTTAAGCAACTGCCTCTGACTCAGCTTATGATCCCAGAGTCCTGGGATCGAGTCCTGTGTGGAACTCCATTTTCAGTGGGGAGTTCTCTTCTCCCTCTGCCTGCTGCTCCCCCTGCTTATGATCTCTCTCTTTCTATCTTGCTCATCAACAAATATGAATAAATAATAAGCAAATATTCTTAAAATAATCAACTCCTTTCCTTTTTATATTACGTAAATCTTTACAAAGGTATGTTAAATTTATAATTACAATTACATGTTTTCTCAATGAGAACTTTGTCATGTAAATGTTCTGACAAAATGCACCGATGACATATTTATTTGGTACCTGTAAATATAAAAACAAGTTATTTTCAGTGCTTGTCTTATAGGAACTGTGATGTCTAGATGTCAAAAGGACACATAGAGGGTACGGACCCCAGCTCCAAGTCAATGGTGCAGTTTGGTTCGAGAGCCACAGTGGACAGTGTGCAGACATGGCAGCCAGATTTTCCCACCTGTGACTCTGGCACTCCAACTGCCAGTTAAGGTGGAAAAATATGTGAATTAGCTTATCCTCCTTTGTATATTTAATATTACCTTTTTATGTTTTTATTTAAATTCCAATTATCTCTATAGATTTCAACATATCCTTCCTTTGTAGCCCTTCTTTTTCATTGCACTGTACTAAATCCTGTCAAACTGAATCTCTTCTTGAAACTTTTGTATTGTAAAGAATTATACAATAATTTGTTAATATTTAGAAGAGTCTTGATAATTTTTCAATTATTTTTTGAATATTATATTCGATGGACAAGGTAATGATTACAGGTTTGTGTCTGAATTAGTTACAGAAAAGGAAAAAAAAAAACTTACAATGATGGGAGAAGAAGTACACAAAGAATCCTCAGGTTTGAGAAATAATCATATAAAAAATAAGCATAATAGTATATCTAGAGGTACATAATGTAACTTTGACAGAAGTCAGAGTTACCAAAAAGACTTCATACACACACACACACACACACACACACACAAATTGGGTTAAAAATAAACATAATTGTCTTTCGCAATAACAAAGTAAACAAAAAACAAAACAAAAAAAAACACAATAAGCATTTTGAAAATAATAATCATAAATCTGAGCAGTAAGAGTTTACCAATAAATATGAATATATTCCATGGTACTGTTATACATCTAGGACTGTAATATAAAACCAATACAGTTTGTCAGAAACACACACAACCTAAAATGGCTCAAGATGTAATATACGCATTGGTATAAATATTTTAGGAAACACTTGTGAGAAACTAAAATATGTGGTGTCATATTAATGGTAGAAAAATCATTATCAAAGCAAGGGACACAAAATTAGATTTAAAAATGGATCAAAATGACATGAAACTATATGACATGAGAGATCACATCAAATTTAAGGCAGACAACTCTTAGAAGCAGAAATGAAAAAAACATGGTAACAAGAGAATTTGACACATTTTCTGTATTTTTCAGAGAGAATTAAATAGTCAATCATATGAGCATTGTTAAGATAAAGTAATTTAAAAATAAATTATAGGAAATGTCTGTAATATTATGAATGGAATAAGAGAACAAATCCCCTAATCGGAATCAATACTGCAATTATTTATGTCTAAGATTCACTTACAACAAAAGGTAGGATTAGATTTTAGTTCAAAAACAGCCAAAATATCTAAAATATAATCTCTAACTTTTGAAGAGTCTATTTTTAAGCAATACAATAAATATGATTTCACAGTATCAGCTAGTATACTAGACAGAGGAAAACCCTGTAAGATAAATCTCCCAACATTATAAATGCCCACATGATTATTTTTAATTCATTCCCTAGAGTAGCTGTAAGGAAAGAATCTTAACTGACCAGTGATATTCAAATGGGGCATACTTGGGCACCTGGGTGACTCAGTTGTTTAAGTGTCTGCTCAGGTCATGATCCCAGGATCAGGCTGCCTGTTCAGCGGGGAGTCTACTTTTTCCTCTGCTTCTGCTCCTGCTCTTGCTCTCTCTCAAATAAATAAATAAAATCTTAAAAGAATAAAATGGGTCTTAATCTATCTGTAATCCACAATGTTAAATTCCTTTTAAGAACTGATTGTCAGGATACATAATAAAGTGAGCATTACAAAGAAATATTAGGTGGACAGAAGACCAAGGCTAAAAAATATATATTTAATAATTTTAGCGACAGCAGCAAGTGAGGCAGTGCTCTTGATAATCTGATTTCAGGCAACATACATCAGTATCAGAAATACAGATGAGAGAGAGAGAGAACAAGAGAGAGAGACAGAGGGACAGAGGGAGGGACCATAGGGGAGAGAGAGAGAGACAAAAGGAGAGGGAGGGATAGAGGGAGGGTGAGGGATGGAGAGATCAATGAAAAGAGAGAGAGGGAGGGGAAGAGAAAGAGAGGGAGAATCTCTCAGAATAGATAAGAAATAAGATTGTTAAAAAGGTTGGAACAGCTATTTGAAGAATGTGCCTTGAAGCAAACCTAGACATTGAATGTTTGGGTTGGGGTTCAGGAAACTAATGAGGCAAAGTAGATACTACAGAAATGAAGCAATGTTTGAAATCCTGAAGAAAAATGTGTGAGTGTATGGAAGTTTATTTCTCATTAAATTGAATCAGTCCTGACTTTCTTACAACAAAATCTCAAATTAAGACCTTATTACATACAATGTTCTTCTAACTTCCCTATCATCTCAGTTTCAAACAAATGTAAACTATTAAATGTGGGTGCATTTCTTCTCACTGTACCAACTCGTACACAGAAAATACCTTTAGGAAGTCCCCCACCTTCTCTCCAACACAGGAAACTTCTTTCTCTATCACCCCATCGTCCTGTCTTACAAGAAGTGCCCCCTGCCCAATAAAATTGATTTAAATGAAGGAAAAGCAGAAGAAATGCCCATCTGTGTGCCACTTTTTTCCTTTTGAAACTCAGCTCTTGGGCTCAGGAGCTGGGGTTCCATAAAAACTGCTTGGCCCCACTCCTTGTGATGACAACGTAATGCAGGATAAGTCCCCAGTTCCAGACCTTCCACAGGAATAGTTCCAGAGGTTGAAACAGTTTTGAAAGCAGCTCCTCAGCCTATAAGCCCCCAGGGAGCATAGCTGGGTGGGGCGGGGCCATGTTTTCACTTTCTCTGTGTTCCTGAAACTTTAATGAGTGTATTCCTCTGTGACTCCAATATGCAGAGAACACTTTGCTTTCCCAGAGGAGTTTAAAGAATAAAAGGATGATGTATTTCAAAAAAAAGTAATTGTTTTCTGTGCAAACAGCCAATGAAACTTTTTAGGTAAAATATTGTTATAGCTAAATAAGTTGTCCTCTGATATCAGGAATACATGTACTCCATTATTTTGTTTTTATTTCTTTTCAGTGGATGACTCTGGTTTAAGTGCAATCATGATTTCCCCACATGAAACTGTCTAATAAATATGAAAGATTTATTCACCAAACAGAACTGGATTACTTGACTAGAAGCCTACACGAGGGAGGGAGAAGTATTGATGAACATGTTGTTCACTGTAAAAAGAGCCCGGGGCAGGGGCAAGATCCACTGGACACTCAAAATAAGTCCGTGTGTGTGTGAGGATGGAGCTCTAAATTTAATGAATCCATTTTATTACCTGTCTTTTTTTTTCTGAGAAAGGACATTTTTTAAAAATTTCTCTTTTGTTCCCTTATGTATTTGTGGTAGGCCTGCTTGTATGTATATTGGATCTTACACTATTTTATTTCTACATTTTTTTCATCTCTTATTTCCAATTAATGCTCAATGTGCACTGTATTCTTGTTCTGACAGGAATTATTTTCTGGGATTCAAAAATAATAGTTTCTTTCAACACTGTTACATTTACAAATGTAATCTCTTCTACCACAAATGCCTGTCTCTTTTTCCTGTAGGTAAAATGAAATAGACCTTTTAAAGCCTAATATCATGTCCATCTTTTTTGTTGTTGTTGTTCTCACTGATGGCACATATGATTATCAATCCTGACTCCCAGGGTCCTCTGCAGATTACAAATATACATACATAAACACTCTGCACTTAGTCTACTTCACAAGTATAGGTATGCCTTTCTCAAATCCTTAGTGAACTTATTCGGAATAAATACTTTTTTCACATCAGATATTTTAACACTTAGTACAATGCTATACAGTAGGTGGTTGAAAAAAGGATTATCCATCATGACCAAGTGGGATTCATCCCTGGGATGCAAGGGTGGTACAACATTCACAAATCTATCAGTGTCTTAGATTTTATCCAGAGAGAAAAATTCAAAAATCATATGATTCTCTCAATAGATGCAGAAAAAGCATTTGACAAAATACAGCATCCTTTCCTGATTAAAACCCTTCAGAGTGTAGGAATAGAGGCTACATTTCTCAAGCTCATAAAAGCCATCTATGAAAAGCCTACAGCAAATATCATTCTCAACAAAGAAAAGCTGGAAGCCTTTCCCTTAAGATCAGGAAAATGACAAGGATGCCTACTCTCGCCACTATTACTCAACACAGTACTAGAAGTCCTTGCAACAGCAATCAGACAACAAAAAGGGATAAAAGGTATCCAAATTGGCAAAGAAGTCAAACTGTCTCTTTTCAGATGACATGATACTGTATATGGAAAACCCAAAAGAATCCATTACCAAACTATTAGAATTTATAGAGCAATTCAGTAATGTGGCGGGATATAAAATCAATGCTCAGAAATCAGTTGCATTTCTATACACAAACAATGAGACTGAAGAAAGAGAAATTAGGAAATCCATCCTATTTACAATAGCACCAAAAACCATACGTTACATTGGAATTAACTTAACCAGAGTCATAAAGGACCTATATTCTAGAAACCATAAATCACTCTTGAAAGACATTGAGGAAGACACAAAAAGATGGAAAAATATTCCATGCTCATGGATCAGAAGAATTAACATAGTTAAAATGTCCATGCTACCCAGAGCAATCTACATTTTCAATGTTATCCCGATCAAAATACCAATGACATTTTTCAAAGAACTGGAACAAATAGTCCTTAAATTTGTATGGAACCAGAAAAGGCCCCAAATTGCCAAGGAACTGTTGAAAAGGAAAAACAAAGCTGGGGGCATCACAATGCCGGATTTCAAGCTGTACTACAAAGCTGTGATCACAAAGACAGCATGGTACTGGCACAAAAAGAGACACATAGGCCAATGGAACAGAATAGAGAACCCAGAAATGGACCCTCGGCTCTTTGGGCAACTAATCTTTGACAAAGCAAGAAAAAACATCCGGTGAAGACAGTCTCTTCAATAAATGGTGCTGGGCAAATGGGACAGCTCCATGCAAAAGAATGAAACTTGACCACTCTCTCACACCATATGCAATTGTACACTCCAAATGGATGAAAGACCTCGATGTGAGAAAGGAATCCATCAAAATCCTAGAGAAGAACATAGGCAGCAACCTCTATGACATCGGCCAAAGCAACCTTTTTCATTACACATCTCCAAAGCAAGAGAAACAAAAGATAAAATGAACTTGTGGGACTTCATCAAGATAAAAAGCTTCTGCACAGCCAAGGAAACAGTCAAAAAAAAACTAAGAGGCAGCCCATGAAATGGGAGAATATATTTGCAAATGATGATACAGATAAAAGACTGGTATCCAAGATCTACAAAGAACTTCTCAAAATCAATACGTGAGAAACAAATGAACAAATCATAAAATGGGCAGAAGATATGAACAGACACTTTTCCAATGATGACCTACAAATGGCTAACAGACCCATGAAAAAATGTTCAAAATCATTAGCTGTCAGGGAAATTCAAATCAAAACCACACTAAGATACCACCTTATGCCAGTTAGAATGGCAAAAATGGACAAGGCAGGAAACAACAAATGTTGGACAGGATGTGGAGAAAAGGGATACCCCCTACATTGTTGGTGGGAATGCAAGTTGGTACAGCCACTCTGGAAAACAGTTTGGAGGTCCCTTAAAAAGTTAAAAATTGAGCTACCCTATGACCCAGCCATTACACTACTGGGTATTTACCCCAAAGATACAGACGTAGTGAAGAGAAGGGCCATATACACCCCAATGTTCATAGCAGCATTGTCCACAATAGCTAAATCGTGGAAGGAACTGAGATGACCTTCAACAGATGACTGGATTAAGAAGCTGTGGTCCTTATATACAATGGAATATTACTCAGCTATCAAAAAGAAAGATTTCTCAACATTTGCAGCAACATGGATGGCACTGGAGGAGATAATGCTAAGTGAAATAAGTCAAGCAGAGAAAGACAATTATCATATGATTTCTCTCATCTATGGAACATAAGA
>NW_024426663.1:83631337-83739310 GCF_017311325.1 Ursus maritimus
AAGCAAGAAAAAACATCCGGTGAAGACAGTCTCTTCAATAAATGGTGCTGGGCAAATGGGACAGCTCCATGCAAAAGAATGAAACTTGACCACTCTCTCACACCATATGCAATTGTACACTCCAAATGGATGAAAGACCTCGATGTGAGAAAGGAATCCATCAAAATCCTAGAGAAGAACATAGGCAGCAACCTCTATGACATCGGCCAAAGCAACCTTTTTCATTACACATCTCCAAAGCAAGAGAAACAAAAGATAAAATGAACTTGTGGGACTTCATCAAGATAAAAAGCTTCTGCACAGCCAAGGAAACAGTCAAAAAAAAACTAAGAGGCAGCCCATGAAATGGGAGAATATATTTGCAAATGATGATACAGATAAAAGACTGGTATCCAAGATCTACAAAGAACTTCTCAAAATCAATACGTGAGAAACAAATGAACAAATCATAAAATGGGCAGAAGATATGAACAGACACTTTTCCAATGATGACCTACAAATGGCTAACAGACCCATGAAAAAATGTTCAAAATCATTAGCTGTCAGGGAAATTCAAATCAAAACCACACTAAGATACCACCTTATGCCAGTTAGAATGGCAAAAATGGACAAGGCAGGAAACAACAAATGTTGGACAGGATGTGGAGAAAAGGGATACCCCCTACATTGTTGGTGGGAATGCAAGTTGGTACAGCCACTCTGGAAAACAGTTTGGAGGTCCCTTAAAAAGTTAAAAATTGAGCTACCCTATGACCCAGCCATTACACTACTGGGTATTTACCCCAAAGATACAGACGTAGTGAAAGAGAAGGGCCATATACACCCCAATGTTCATAGCAGCATTGTCCACAATAGCTAAATCGTGGAAGGAACTGAGATGACCTTCAACAGATGACTGGATTAAGAAGCTGTGGTCCTTATATACAATGGAATATTACTCAGCTATCAAAAAGAAAGATTTCTCAACATTTGCAGCAACATGGATGGCACTGGAGGAGATAATGCTAAGTGAAATAAGTCAAGCAGAGAAAGACAATTATCATATGATTTCTCTCATCTATGGAACATAAGAACTAGGAAGATCAGTAGGGGAAGAAAGGGATAAAGAAAGGGGAGGTAATCAGAAGGGGGAATGAAGCATGAGAGACTATGGACTCTGGGAAACAAACTGAGGGCTTCAGAGGGGAGGGGGTGGGGGAATGGGATAGACTGGTGATGGGTAGTGAGGAGGGCATGTATTGCATATTGCACGGGGTGTTATATGCAACTAATGAGTCATCGAACTTTGCATCAGATACCAGGGATGTACTGTATGGTGACTAACATAATATAATAAAAAAAATTTTAAAAATAAAAATTAAAAAAAGAAAGTATTTTGTGAGTGTTTGAATGAATGAATGAATGAATGAGCAAATGAATATGGGAAATTGCCATTACTGGCTGTTATTCATGAACAGTAGCAAAATCTGTAAGAATCATTACTTTTCTTAAAGAAGATTATAAATGAAACTTCCACGCTGTGGATTGGAGCCTAATGAAGAATGTATCCAAAACAATATAGAATTTTGAGGCTATCACGTTATTTAAGGACAAATAAGAAAGTGGTTTCATACAATTTATTCTAGAAATGAATATTTTGAGCAGATGTTATGACCTTAGCATTTATTCTGAATGTGCAGTATCTGAGAAGACAAATTACATTATGTAGAGGAACAGTTGATAAATTATGCACAGGCAAAAGCACTGTGAGGAACTATTGTATTTTATAGCTTCTTTTGAGGCAGAAGAGAATGCGTGTGCCTTTCTCTATCTCAGTCCCACCCCTCATACAAACCAAAATACTTCTCATTTGTAGAAGTGATATTTGGAAGCTGTGAATTACGAAGATTCTCTCAGTTTAGGGCTCCATAGGAGCCAACATGTGTCCTGACTTTGTTCCATGTTTTCCTCATCTTCAAGGTGTAGCTTAACACAATCCCCTTGAAAGGGGTTTTGTTACTACTCCACTGCCCACCAACCCATTCCAGCTCCATGGCTGTGACTTCAGAATCCCATCAAGTGACCATCAGGCTGGGTTGTCACACAGGTTCAGGTTTCTTGTGTGCTACTTTTATCTGTCCAAACAGAACATTATGCATAAGGGCATGAACCACACCTAACATTCACTACTGTTACGCTCAATGTCTAGCATTGTGATCAGTAATTACTATAATGCTTGCTAGTTTTAATTCCCACACAATTCCACACAAATCTCACATAGTCAAAAGGAAAGAATCTTTCCAAATACTTAAATTGAAAAAGCAAAAAAGAT
Source organism: Ursus maritimus (assembly GCF_017311325.1). NCBI lineage: Eukaryota > Metazoa > Chordata > Mammalia > Carnivora > Ursidae > Ursus > Ursus maritimus. The sequence continues at coordinate 83,633,649 of NW_024426663.1, forward strand.
GCATGAAATATAACTTTGAAGAAGGAAACAGTATATGCATATTTGGAAAAAACAAATCCGTATTATAATTATAACCAACATTTTATAGGCATGCAACTTAATTTTAGCAGTAATGATTATATATTGTTTTATTATCTGCTGTTTCCACATGCACCTACATTATAAACTATATCCTATGTGTCTATTCCACATGTTTAAAATTATTTATATCTATAAGTAACTTACAGAGATGGTATAGGAGATGGATCTTATCCATCACAGTTTCCCAATTTATTTACCACACAAAGAAAAAAATAATGTAAGCATGAAAGTGTCTCTTCTAAAAAACAATGGGACAATAGCCACGGAAGGGACTCAAATGATTTTTTGAGAAAACAATTTTGGGGTAGAACAGTGTCATGGCAATTAAAGAGCATGATGACAAGTATCAGCATTTTAACATGTGAAGATAAGTGACAATAAATCAGGATGAAGAAAAGAGAATAAGGCAGAGGTGGTGAAAAAGTCTTGTGAACACTGATCAGCTTACAACACAATTTGGTTTGATAAAGAAAAAATGATAAATCTTGATTAAAATACTTTGATTGCCATTTAACAAAATAAAAATTATGGCAATGAATAAACAATTTTAAATGAATAGATTTTCTCATTCATTATTTTGTGTATCCCCCAAATCAGAAATAGTCATAAAATATATTTGCATATTATTATCTTTTTATAAAATACATTGCAATTATTTGTAGGATAGCATAACCTCATTTCTCAGACTCAGGAATTCATGGGTTCTGCCGGTTGTCTCAACAAATCATTAATATTGATTCCTTTTATCAACATTGTCGTATTAGACAGTCAAAAATATGGTTACCCCACAGATAATACAATAAGTGACACATTTGGTAATTAATTTCTTAAACTCATTTGCCTCAGCCTTTCCTTCTGTTGCCTATGTTCAGCATAGGGAGTAAGATTTCAAGAGGAAAAATGCAGAGTAGGAGACACCAGCCTTTATTACCCACACCCACCCACCCACCCACACACACATCAACTAGCTAAGAAAAATAAACACAGATAAAATAATCAAATAAAAATAGACCTTGGAGGGCTCAAAAGTCCAATTAAAAATCTACTGCAATATAGTTTACCAATATGAAGAATAACCACACAGAAAGGACAACTGGAAGACATCTAGAGATGTCTGGAAAAGGCTAGAAAGATGAAGAAAGTGGGGACAAGTATCAGCCATGCAGCAGTTGCCATTGTCAACCCCAGTGGCTTCCTCTGCAGTAGACCCTAACAGCCTTTGTCCTTGTGGACCTCCCAAAACCCCACAACAGCTACAGACTCTCCATCACTTTCACAGCAGAGGACCATGTTGTGCTTGTCATCAACCCACAGTTGCTTGCTTTGCAGAGGACACTGGCAGATCTCATGTCTGAGGTAACCAGTTGTCATTGCTGGGAGATGCAGGTCTGTTCCATCATCCCAGAAGGAATTGCTCTTGTGGCACCCTGGGAAAAGGGCTGTGAATGTCCATAACCATGAGTATCCCATGAACCCCAAATTCTCAGCTCAACCGTGCATGCTTGAGTGCCAAACTCTAGCTCTATAACCCCTCCTCATCTACCCATCCTCCAGACTTCAACAACACAGTTTCTCCTTATGTGCTCATGTTTCAGGCAGCACTACCAATTCCACTGCAAACTAGTCAGGGCCCCAGACTCTAGGGCTGTTGTCACTCTGTGAGCACCCATGCCCCAATCCCAGCTCTGTGGCTGCTTCACCCATCAGACACTGGTGCAACCACCACTGAGAAAATCTCAAACAAACAACCTATTTATGACTCAAGGAACTAGAGAATGAGCAATTTAAGCCCAAAGTTATCACAAGGAAGGCATAATGAAGATCAGTAAAGAAATTAGTTAAATGGAGATGAGAAAAACAATAGAAAAATGATATTGACAAAACTCTAGCTAGACAAAAAAGAAAAAAATAAGCAAATAGATAAAATCATAATTGAAAGAGGAGTCATTACAACTTTTTGGGAGGATATACAAATGGATCATAAAAGACTGTTATGGATACTTACATGCAAGCAAATTGGCTCACCTACTAGATTAAGATAAACTACTAGAAACATGTAACCTGCCAAGATTAAATCATGAAAAATTGAAAATCTGAGCAGACAGATAACTAGTGAAGGAGACTGAATTAGTAATCAAAAATCTCCCAACAACAAAGTCCAAAAACAGATTGATTCACTCGTGAATTCTACTAAACAAGTCCAGAATAATTAGCATCAATCATTCTCCAACTCTTCCAAAATATTGAAAAGGAAGGAATCCTTCAAAATCATTTTATCATCGCAGCACTGTCTTAACACCAAACCCAAAAGCAGTCTACAAGAAAGGAAATTACAAGTTAATGTGATTGATGAAAATAGATGCAGTACGCACAACAAAATACAAGTAAATGAAATTGCACATCATATCAAATGAATCACACACCACAACCAATTAAAATACATCTCTGGAAAGCAAGAATGTTTTAAAATATGAAAACCAATAAGTATGATTATCCAGCCATGAAGGACATTTTGAGATTTGGACAACCTGGATGAACCGGAAGACATTACATTAGGTAAAACAAGCCAGAGAAAGAGGGGCAAATACAACATGTATTAGTACAATGTAGAATCTACAAATAGAAACAGAAACAAAAAAAAAAGAGAGAGAGAAAGGAAAACTCAGAAAGTGAGAGTAGAATGGTGGTTGTCAGGGGCTGGGAAGTGGGGGAAATGGGGATGTATTGGTCAAAGGGTACACATTTGGTAGTATTCAATGAAAAAATTTTGAAGATCTAATGTACAATGTACCTAATATGGTTAATATTACTATATAGTATAATTGAGGTTTGCTGAAAGAGTAGAACTCAACCATTCTTCCCTAAAAACAAACAAAAATATAAAAAGTTAATTATGTGCAAATAAAATGGTAATTATCTTGACTGTGGTAATTATTTCACAGCATATATGTATGTATATATCAATCACATTGCATCTTTAAAAATATATATTTATTTGTCAATTATATCTCATTAAGCATAGATTAAAACAAAAAATATATATCGTTCTCCTGGAGCTGAGAATCTTCTCTTCAAATATGTGAGGTGTCATGTGTGTGTACATGTGTGCATTTATTGTTTGTGGGACCATTCAAATACTTTATGGTTATTCTTACAAAAAGTTACTCTAGGTATCTTTTCTTGCTTTTCCAGGTTTTACTGAGATATAACTGACATATAACATTGTGTAAGCTTAAGGTGTATAGTATGATTATTTGATATACTTATATATTGCAAAACAGTAAGTTTGGTTAACACTATATTTTACCTCACATAATTAACCTCCTTTCTAAATCTTAGTGTTTAATCAGTAAATGCATTAAGCCTCATAGGAACTAACTTATGTCACTCATCTTAAACCTCACTGCATTATCAGTATTTGCTGTCAGAATAGACGTACTCATTAAAAGTTGGAATCACACTCATGAATCCCCCAGAACTATCACAGAAGTGGAAGGAAGGGCCATGGAAAGTTTCTTATTTCAAACTGAAAGAAGAAGAAATGGAAAACGTGAAGACACTGATAACCAGGAAAGGAACTTAATCTGTATTAAAAATCTCCCAATTGGGTACCTGGATCTTACAGTCAGTTAAGCAGCCAAATCTTGATTTTGGATCAGGTCATGATCTGGGTGTCCTGGGATCTAGCTCCATGCTCAGTGGGAAGTCTGCTTGAGAATTCTCTCTTGCCTTCTCCTTCTGTCCCTCTCCCAGTTCATGCTCTCTTTCTCCCTAAAATAAAAATAAATATATATTTTTTAAATCTCCCAATAAACAAGAGTCCAGAGTCAGATGGTTTCACAGGCAAATTCTACCAAAATTTTAAAAATTATTTTATTTAAATTTAATTAGTTAGCACATAGTGTATTATTAGTTTCTATGTAGAGTTCAGTAATTCATCAGCTGCGTATAACACTCAGTGCTCATCACATCACATGCACTCTTTAATACCCATCACCCCAATCATCCCATCCACCCACCCATCACCCCTCCAGCAATCCTCAGTTTGTTTCATAGGGTTAAGTGTCTCTTATGGTTCCTCTACCAAACTTTAAAAGAAGACTTAACACTTACTCTTCTCAAACTACTCCAAAAAGCAGGAATGAAGCATGAGAGACTATGGACTCTGGGAAACAAACTGAGGGCTTCAGAGGGGAGGGGGGTGGGGGAATGGAATAGGCTGGTGATGGGTAGTAAGGAGGGCATGTATTGCATGGTGCACTGGGTGTTATACGCAACCAATGAGTCATGGAACTTTACATCAAAAACTAGGGATGTACTGTGTGGTGACTAACATAATAAAAAATATTATTATTATTAAAAAAGCAGGAATGGAAAGAAAACTTCCATATTCATTCTATGATTTACTCTGATACCAAAACCAGATAAAGACTCTCATAATAAGGTGAATAACAGACTTACATCCCTGATGAACATGGATGGAAAAATCCACACTAAAATACTAGCAAACTGAATTGAACAGTGCATTGAAAGAATTATTCATCATGATCAAGTGGAATTTATTTCTGGTCTGAAAGGGTGGTTCAATATTCACAAATTAATCAATGTTATACACCACATTATAAAAGGAAGCCTAAAAACCTTATGACCCTCTCAATAGATGTAGAAAAATCATTTGACAAAGTGCAACATTCATTCATGGTAAAAACCCACACTGAAGTAATGTTAGAGGGAACATACTTCAGCATCATAGAGGCCATCTATGAAAAACTGACAGCTAATATTATCCTCAAATGGGAAAAACTGAGAGCTTTTCCTCTATGGCCAGGAAAAAGACAGGGATGTCTACTCTCACCACTCTTATCTGCATAGTATTGGAAGTCCTAGCCTCAGCATTCAGACAACAAAAATAAGTAAATTCATCCAAATCATCAAGGAAGAAGTCAAACTTTCAGTTTGCACATCATATGGTACTCTATATAGAACACCTGTAAGACTCCACCCAGAAAACTCTAGAACAGATACAGGATTTCAATGAAGGCCCAGGATAAGAAATCAATGTACAGAAATCTGTTGTATTTCTCTACACCAGTAATGAAGGAGATATCCTTACTCATTATCTGTTCAACTTTTTCTATTTCTTCAAGCTTAAGTGTTGTTGGCTACATGTTTTTAGAACTTTATTTTTGTATGTTATCCAGTTTATGTATAGATGTTAACACTAATCTATTGGGATCCTTTGTATTGTAATCGTTGCTGCAAATGTAGGAGGAGAAAAGGAGGACATAGAGAGCAACTCCAGCATTTGATGTCTGCAAACACTAATATCTACGGGAAGTAATTACAGCCTCAAAATGTGTAGGGTATCTGTAGGGTGCTATGCTAGTCATTGGTAGTCGCATCAGCAGATGCTATTGGGATATTCTACCTAGGATCCATGACAACTGTCTCAGTGATAACACCTTGGGATGGGGATCTGCTGTCTGCAAGGGTTACTGAGGTCATCAGTGGGCAAGGCCACTAGGGTCCACAGAGCAGGCCACTGGCAACCATAGTCACTCTCACTGTGTGGCTGATACTGGTACACCCAGCTCTTCTTCCTTGTTCCTACTCATCTATAGATGTCTCAGCATTTCCAATCTCTCTGTGGAGTGGGTCATTCCTGCAGTGCCCTAAAAGACTTGAGAATATGATCATTTATCCCCACTTCCTTTCAAGAAGTTCCCTCTTGGCATTGAACAGTAGCAGACTAGGTTATGGGAGGATGCAGGCAAAATGAAATTTCCTCCTATTTTTTCTCTACAGTTTTTCTTAAGTTTTTTATTTATTTATTTTATTGTGTTGATAAAGCTTTTTGAATGGATGCCTGATCTCCCTCAGACCCTTTTTTATTTGTGCATAGCTGCATAATTGTTGAGCTTTATGAGGGAATGGTGGCTAGCATCTCTTATTCTGCTCTTTGTGATGTTATTCCTATAAGGAATGATTTAATTAGTGAATTGTTATTTTTTTCAAGTTTTTATTTAAGTTCCAGTTAGTTAACATACAGTGTAATATAAGTTTTAGGTGTAGAATTTTAGTGGTTAATCACTTACATATAACACCTAGTGTTCACTTGGATAAGTGCACTTCTTAATACCTATTACACCCATCCCCCTGCCCGCCTCCATGCCAACAACCCTCAATTTCTACTCTACAGTTGACTCTGTTTCTGGTTTGCTACTCTTTTTTTCCCCCTCTATGTTCATCTGTTTTGTTTCTTAAATTCCACATATGAGTGAAATCATATAGTTTTCTCTGACTGACTTATTTTCCTTAGCATAATTCTCTGTAGGTCCATCCATGTAATTGCAAATGCAAGATTTCATTTTTTGTGGCTAATATTCCCATATGTATGTGCATATATATATATATATATATATATATATAGTATACCAATGTGTATATATATCAAATCTTCCTTATCCATTTATCAGTCAATGGAAATTTGGGCTCTTTCCATAATTTGTTTAGTGTTATATAAACATTGGGCTGTTCAATTCCTTTGAATCAGCATTTTTGTATCCTTTTGGTAAATACCTAGTGTGAAATTGCTGCGTCATAGGGTAGTTCTAGTTTTAACTTTTTGGGGAACCTCCATACTGTTTTCCAGAGTGGCTACACCAATTTCACTTTCCACCAACAGTGTTAACAGGGTTTCCCAGCCACCACATCATAACCAATGGCTGTTATTTCTTCCATTATTAATTTCAGTCATTCTGACAGGTGTGAGGTGATATTTCATTGTAGTTTTTATTTGTTCTTCCCTGATCATGAGTGATGTTAGCATCGTTTCAGGTGACTATTAGCCATTTGCATGTTTTCTGTGGAAAAATTGCTATTCATATCTTCTGAACATTTTTTTAACTGGATCATTTGTTTTGGGGTATAATGCCACTCTTATAACTTCAAACTTTTTGCTTCTACTCACAATTACACTCAGTACGAATGCATAATGAAGCATCATCATCCAAAGAAAGTGAAACAGAGATAAAAATCTTTTTCCAATTATCTGTCAATGTTTTCTAGTTATGGATTTCTGTTTGTTTAAAATTTTCATTCATCTTAATTACTACCATGTAATCTTAAGGAGTTTATGCTTTTAAATACTTTTCTAACTTATGAATTTGAGGGGAAAATTTTTTTAAACCACCAATTACTTCATTAAGTGTACTGTAGAAATGGTGAGTGATGATGTCATACTTGAATGTTTCTTGAAATTTCCAGTATTGTACGTCTTTATGGCATTGACACTTTGTAAAGATTCTCTTTAAAATTTTGTTGTATAACTACATTTAACTTTTTCCCCTTATCTATGTTCTCCTCTACCACCTTCTCCACTTACTAATCTAATTTCTGTTCATAAATATAAAGACCTTGAACTCTGACCCTTCTAGTTGACTTAAATTCCAAATGTTTTTGTCCTCCTAAAATCATCATATAGACACTTGGTTTTTTGTTAAGCACCTAAAACTACACATTTACAGAATAGTGTTACATTTCTGTTCCCAATATAATATTTTTCTCACATCATTCACCAATCCATTCATTAATCCATTCATACTTTCCTTACTGAGGTGGTCTTACAGGAAATGGGCTCATTATTTTAGATCCAATATTAATAGAACAAACATTGTTCCAGGTCGCACTTAAAGCTTACCTTATTTATTAGGCCCCTGGGTGACTTAGGTCTTTTTTTTTTCATAATAATATTTTTTAAGATTTTTTAATTTTATTTATTTGACAGAGATAGAGACAGCCACTGAGAGAGGGAACACAAGCAGGGAGAGTGGGAGAGGAAGAAGCAGGCTCATAGCGGAAGAGCCTGATGTGGGCCTTGATCCCATGATTCTGGGATCACGCCCTGAGGTGGAGACAGACGCTTAACCGCTGTGCCATCCAGGCGCCCCTCATAATAATATTTTTATTGTATTATGTTATTCATCATACAGTACATCCCTGGTTTTTGGTGTAAAGTTCGATGATTCATTAGTTACGTGTAACACCCAGTGCACCATGCAATACATGCCCTCCTTACTACCCATTTCAGTTCTTAAGCATCTGTCTTTGGCTCAGGTCATAATCCCAGGGTCCTGGGATTAAACCTCACAGGGGCCTCTATGCTCACTGGGAAGCCTGCTTCTTCCTCTTCCACTCTCTCTGCTTGTGCTCCCTCTCTTGCTCTCTCTGTCTCTGTCAAATAAATAAATAAAATCCTCAAAGTTTAGCTTTTGGGAAAACTGATATTACAAATTAATGCAAATATTATCATTTTACAGATGCAATAAAAGTATAATGAATTTGCATAGAGACTACTGTAGCTAAGAATCTGGTTATGCTCATAGAAGAAAGGATATATACAGGTCATGTGAGGCTTTAGACTGGTAAACGTGGTAGAATGCAGTGAGAAAATTCCAGGCAAAGAAAAATTAGATGTACTAACTATACATTGAAAATTTTAAATATATGTAAAGAACTAAACAAATTCCAATATAGATGGCAAGGGGAATGAAACAGAACAAGGACCTAGAAGAAAGATAAGGGGTGCCTGGGTGGTGCAGTCATTAAGCATCTGCCTTCAGCTCAGGGTGTGATCCCGGTGTTATGGGATCAAGCCCCACATCAGACTCCTCTGCTATGAGCCTGCTTCTTCCTCTCCCACTCCCCCTGCTTGTGTTCCCTCTCTTGCTGGCTGTCTCTGTCAACTAAATAAATAAAATCTTAAAAAAAGAAGAAAGATAAAATTATTGCAAAGGGGTATAAAAATTTTATAATCCATCCTAGATAATAAAGTATACAATATTAGCAACTATTTGATAAGGATCATTTATTAAACACTGAATACAAGAACAGATTATCATAGGTTTTTATCTAAATTATTATGTATCTGCATGATTGGAAACCATCAGTCTATTGTTTAGGTAACCTATAAGTATAGTTTCTGTTTCTATATATAACCACTTCTCTTACCTGTATAAAAGATAATTTGTCATAATGGAATATTTTGGGAGAACATCACTCAACATTTCAGCTTTCCTTTCTTTCCCTTATGATGCTCTGCTTTATTCCTTGTGTTGGCTAATTGAATTTTAATAAAAAATAGAAAAACAAAATTCACTTTGTTTCTAGTTTCTATCATTTTTTAAAAGATTTTTTTTTAATTTAAAATCAGTTAGGGACACCTGCTGACTCAGTTGGTTAAGCATCTGCCTTTAGCTCAGGGCATGATCCTGGGATCGAGCCCTGCATCATGGACTCCTTGCTCAGTGGGAAGCCTGCTTCTTCCTCTCCCCCTCCCCCTCTCCTTTCTCCTGCTCTCTCTCTTTCTCACTCACAAATACATGAATAAAATCTTTAAAAATAAAAGTATTATTTTCAGAGGTAGAACTTAGTGATTCATCAGCTGCATATTCAAACATTTAAGTATAGAAATACATTTTCCATACCCTATATTCAAACACACAAATTAACATATGGGTAAAATTTTAAACACGTCTATGTCTTTTTACTCCGACTAAATTATAACCTCTGAAGCAAGCATCATTTCTCAGTGACTCAGAATATGTGTGAGCACGCAACCCTGTGGCATGTCATGGGAGCATTTAGGTCATTTACATTGAGACTGAGTATTGAGAAATATTATTTTAATGATGTCATGTAAAAGTCTTTGTTTCTATAGATTGTGACTTTCTGTTCTGTATCACTCTTGGGGCCTTTTTACTTTTATGGAACCCCCCTTATATCTCCTGTAGGGCTGGTTTCATGGTTACGAAATTGGTCAATGACTGGCGCTTCTGGAAGGTCTTTATCTCTCCATCAATTCTGAATGACAGCCTTGCTGGATAAGGGATCCTTGGCTGCATGTGTTTCTCTGAAAGACCCTTAAAAATGCCCCCCCAACCCTTTCTCTCATTCCAGGTCTGTGTAGACAGGTCTGATGTAATTCTGATACCTTTGCCTTGGTACGTGAGAAATTTCTTTGCCCTGGACTCTTTCAATACTGTATTCTTGGATCTAATATTCATGAATTCCACTATGACGTGAGGTGGCATAGCTTTGTCGTGGTTGAGCTTGGGAGGCGTCCTCTCTGCCTCTTGGACACAAAAGCTTGTTTCCTTTGCTAGACTAGGGAATTTTTCAGCTACAATTTGTTCAAATATCTCTTCTAGACCTCTGTTTTTCTCCACCCCCTCTGGGATGCCGATGATTCTGACATTGGACATTTCATTGAGTCAGTAATCTTCCGAAACCTACATTCTTGAGATTGGATTTTTTTGAGCCAAGTTTCTATTTTAGCTTTCTCTTCTACTAACCCATTCTCCAATTCGCTAATACATTCCTCTGCCTCATTCTCCCTTGACTCAGAGCATCTACTTTTGACTGCATTTGATTCATAGAATTTTTAATTTCTGCCAGATTCGCTCTCATTTCCACCCTTAGAGATTCTATATTCTCATTAACATTTTTGTTAATACTTTTTTCAAGTCTACACGTCATCTTGACCATTGTTACTCTGAATTCCATTTCTGATAATTTGGTTATATTCATATCCATTAGTTATGTGGCATAGGCCACAGACTCTTTGTCTTTTCTTTGCTGGAGATATTTCTCCTTCTCGTCATTCTGATGACGACAGGTTGTGGGGTTGTCCAGAGCCCAAATTATTGACCAGGACCCATGCAGTGTGCACTTGTTTTACAGGGACCTTAAGGATGTGGGCTTCTTGATTTTTTAGCCTGCCTTCTGGGGGAGGGGTCAGCTGCACCGATAATCAGGCATCTCTGTTTGGGTAGAGTCTCCATGTCCCCCATGCGAGAGGGAATGGGGATAGGCATATTGTGAGCCAGTATTTCCAGGCTTTTGTTCTCTGGCGGCTTTCCCTGGCGGTTTGCTGTGCCTCTTCTGAGAGTCAGAGGAGCAGTAGCCAAATCTCAGCCTTTGTCTCAGAACAGAGGGATCACAGGCCATTCTCCACTGATGTTCTGTCCACTTTAACTCTTTTTCTGTTGGTGCTGCTCAACCCTGCAGTGTCTCTGCATGTGCGCCCCACAGCCAGTGTCCCTGCCCTCACTTCCAGGACCGGAGTCTCTGTCTTTTGTGTTTCTAACACCGCCAGCCACCAGCAGCCAGCCGCAGGCTGCCCCTGTGCACTCCGAGGTCTGTCTCAGTGTGGCTCATGGGCGCTCTGGAGCTCCGGCCCTCAGACTGGTCGCAGGCATTCCCCATCTCACGGTATCAGCTGCTCTCTCACAGGTACTGGTCCGCAAGTGCGCTGGCTCCCCCGTGCAGGTGGCTACTGCTTCCCTGTGCCCGAACGCGGGGGCTCCCTACCCTTCCGTTTATCTTCTGCTATCTGAGCGTGGCTTCACGGCTCCCTGCTTTGTACCTCAATACTCATCACTAGAGATGTTCATTTGTACTGATCGAGATGTAACTTCCAGTGTCTCAGGCTGATTCCCTGGATGTTCAGGATGGTCTGGTGCCTATCCAGCTCGACTCAGGGGACCAGCTGGAAAAGAGGTCTACTACTCCTCCAATATCTTAACTCCTGTTACTTTTTATTTAATACAAAAATTTTATTATGTTATGTTAGTCACCATACAGTACATCCCAAGATTTTTATGTAAAGTTCCGTGATTCAATATGTGCGTATAACACCCAGTGAACCATGCAATACGTGCCCTCCTTGACACCCATCACTGGCCCATCCCGATCCCCCACCCCCCTCCCCTCTAAAGCCCTCAGTTTGTTTCCCAGAGTCCACAGTCTTATAGGTTCATTCCCCCTTCTCTTTACCCCCCTCCTTGTTCCCTTTCTTCCCCTACCAAACTTACTACTTCTTATGTTCCATAAATGAGTGAAACCATATGATAATTATCTTTCTCTGCTTGACTTATTCGCTTAGCATTATCTCCTCTAGTCCTGACCATGTTGCAGCAAACATTGAGAAATCATTCTTTTTGATGGCTGAATAATATTCCATTGTATACATGGACCACATCTTCTTAATCCGGTCATCTGTTTAAGGGCATCTTGGCTCCGGGGCACCTGGGTGGCACAGCCGTTAAACGTCTGCCTTCGGCTCAGGGCGTGATCCCGGAGTTACGGGATCGAGCCCCACATCAGGCTCCTCCGCTATGAGCCTGCTTCTTCCTCTCCCACTCCCCCTGCTTGTGTTCCCTCTCTCGCTGACTGTCTCTATCTCTGTCGAATAAGTAAATAAAATCTTTAAAAAAAAAAAGGGCATCTTGGCTCCTTCCACAATTTGGCTATTGTGGACAATGCTGCTATGAACATTGGGGTGCTTATGGCCCTTCTCTTCATTACGTCTGTATCTATGGGGTAAATACCCAGTAGTGCAATTGCTGGAACATAGGGTAGCTCAATTTTTAACTTGGTAAGGGACTTCCACACTGTTTTCCAGAGTGGCTGTACCAACTTGCATTCCCACCAACAATGTAGGAGGGATCCCTTTTCTCCACATCCTATCCAACATTTGCTGTTTCCTCCCTTGTCAATTTTTGCCATTATAAGTGGCATAAGGAGGTATCCTAGTGTGGTTTTGATTTGAATTTCCCTGATGGCTAATAATTTTGAACATTTTTTTCATGTGTTTGTTAGCCATTTGTATGTCTTCATTGGAAAAGTGTCTGTTCATATCTTCTGTCCATCTTTTTATTTGATTATTTGTTTCCCATACGTTGAGTTTGAGAAGTTCTTTGTAGACCTTGGATACTGATCGTTTAATATAGTGTCATTTACAAATGTCTTCTCCCATTCCGTGGGCTGCCTCTTTGGGTTTTTTGACTATTTCCTTGGCTGTGCAGAAGCTTTTTATCTTTTTATTTTTAAAGATTTATTTATTTATTTATTTATTTATTTATTTATTTATTTACTTGATGGAGAGAGAGACAGCCAGCAAGAGAGAAAACACAAGCAAGGGGAGTGGGAGAAGAAGAAGTAGGATCGTAGCAGAGGAGCCTAATGTGGGGCTCAATCGCAGAATGCCCAGATCACGCCCTGAGCCAAAGGCAGACGCTTAACGACTGAGCCACCCAGGAGCCCCAGAAGCTTTTTATCTTGATGAAGTACCACAAGTTCATTTTTTCTTTTGTTTCTCTTGCCTTTGGATATGTGTCATGCAAAAAGTAGCTGTAGCTGATGCCATAGAGGTTGCTGCCTATGCTCTCCTCTAGGATTTTGATGGATTCCTGTCTTACATCAAAGTCTTTCATCCATTTGGAGTTTATCTTTGTGTATGGTGTGAGAGAGTGGTCAAGTTTCATTCTTTTGCATGTAGCTGTCCATTTTTCCCAGCACCATTTATTGAAGAGACTGTCTTTTTTCCACCAGATGTTTTTTCCTGCTTTGTCACTATTTGTTCCAGTACTTTGAAAAATGTCATTAGTATTTTGATCGGGATAACATTGAAAGTGTAGATTGCTCTGGGTAGCATGGACATTTTCACTATGTTAATTCTTCTGACTCATGAGCTTGGAATATTTTTCCATCTTTTTGTGTTTTCTTCAATGTGTTTCAAGAGTGATTTATAGTTTCTAGAATATAGGTCCTTTACGTCTCTGGTTAAGTTAATTCCAAGGTAACGTATGATTTTTGGTGCTATTGTAAATGGATGGATTCCCTAATTTCTCTTTCTTCAGTCTCATTATTCATGTATAGAAATGCACTGATTTCTGAGCATTGATTTTGTATTCCACCACATTACTGAATTGTTCTATAACTTCTAAGAGTTTGGGAGTGGATTCTTTTGGGTTTTCCACATAGAGTATCATGTCATCTGCAAAGAGAGACAGTTTGACTTCTTCTTTGCCAATTTGGATACCTTTTATCCCTTTTTGATGTCTGATTGCTGTTGCAAGGACTTCTAATACTATGTTGAATAATAGTGGTGAGAGTGGGCATCCTTATTGTGTTGCTGATCTTAAGGGAAAGGCTTCCAGCTTTTCCCCTTTGAGAATGATATTTGCTGTAGGCTTTTCATAGATGGTTTCTATGAGACTGAGGCATGTACCCTCTATCCCTACACTCTGAAAGGTTTTAATCAGGAAAGGATGCTGTATTTTGTCAAATGCTTTTTCTGCATCTAAATAGAGGATCATATGATTTTTGGCTTTTTCTCAATGATAAAATCTATCACACTGATAGAATTCCAAATTTTGAACCACCCTTGCATCCCATGGATGAATCCCACTTGGTCATGATGGATAATTCTTTTAATGCACTGTTGGATTCTATTAGCCAGGATCTTGTTGAGAATTTTGGCGTCCATATTCATTAGGGAAATTGGTCTGTTATTCTCCTTTTTGATGGGGTCTTTGCCTGGTTTGGTGTTCAAGGTAAATCTGGTCTCATAGAACGAGTTTGGTAGTTCTCCTTCTGTTTCTATGTTTTGAAACAGCTTCAGGAGAATAGATATTATTTCTTCTTTGAATGTTTTGTACATTTCCCCAGGGAATCCATCAGTCCCTGAACTCATTTTTTGGAAGGTTTTGATCACTTCTTCAATCTCTTCATGATTAATCAGTCTCAGTCTATTTAGATAATCAATTTTTTCCTGTTTCACTCTTGGAAGTTTATAGTTTTCCAGAAAGGCATCCATTTCATCTCAGTTCTTTAATTTATTGGCACATAGTTGTTGATAATCGTTTCTGTTTGTTTCTATTTCCATGGTATTGGTCGTGAATTCTCTCCTTTTATTCATAATTTTATTAATTTGGGTCCTTTCTCTATATTTTTGAATAAGTCTGGCCAGTGGTGTATTGATCTAGTTTTTTATTTCAAAGAACCAGCTTCTTGTTCTGTTGATCTGCTCTACTGTGCTTCTGGTTTCTAATTCATTGATCTCTGCTCTAATCTTGATTAACTGCCATCTTGTGAGTGGGTTAGGCCTGTTCTTCTGTTCCATCTCCAGCCTCTTAAGGTGAGAATATAAAGACTGCATTTTATTTTATTTTATTTTATTTTATTTTATTTATTTTATTTTATTATTTTATAAGATTTTTTTATGTTATGTTAGTCAACGTAGAGTTTATCCTTAGTTTTTGATGTTATGTTCCA
This sequence comes from Ursus maritimus, assembly GCF_017311325.1. Classification (NCBI taxonomy): domain Eukaryota; kingdom Metazoa; phylum Chordata; class Mammalia; order Carnivora; family Ursidae; genus Ursus; species Ursus maritimus. The sequence continues at coordinate 83,648,847 of NW_024426663.1, forward strand.
TGATTAATTTTTTGTGTATAACACCCAGTGAACCTGCATTTTAGATTGTTCTATTCCTTTGAGTGAGGCTTGGATGACTATGTATTTTCCCCGTAGGACTGCCTTTGTATCGTCCCATTGGTTTCAGACCGATGTGTTTTCGTTCTCTTTGGTTTCCATGAATTGCTTAAGCTCCTCTTTAATTCCCTCGTTTACACAATCATTCTTAAGCAAGATGGTTTTTAGTTTCCATGTGTTTGAGTTTCTTCCAAATTTTTCCTTGTGATTGAGTTCTGGTTTCAAACCATTGTGGTCTGAGAATATGCAGGGATTAATCTTAGTCTTTTGGTATCAGTTGGGACCTGTTTTGTGACCCAGTATATGGTCTATTCTGAGGAAAGTTCCATGTGCATTCAAAAAGAATGAGAGTTCTGTTGTTCTAGGGTGTAGTGTTCTGTATATATCTATGAGGTCCACCTGGCCCAGTATGTCATGGAAAGCTCCTATTTTTTGACTTTCTGCTTAGATGATCTGTCTAATCCAGAGAGCAGAGTGTTGAGGTCCCCTACTATTAATGTATTGTTATCTATGTGTCTCTTTATTCTGGTTAAGAGTTGGCTTGTGTATCTAGCTGCTTCCCTGTTAGGGGCATAGATATTTATAATTGTTAGATCCTCTTGTTTGATACACCCTTTAAGAATAATATAGTGTCCTTCTCTATGCCATACTAGACGAGTTGGACCTCATAGATATATATAGAACACTACACCCCAGAACCAAAGAATATTTATTCTATTTTAATGCCCATAGAACATTATCAAGAATAGAGCATGTTCTGGGTCACAAAACAGGTCTCAACCAGTACCAAAAGACTGAAATTATTCCCTTCATATTCTCAGACCACAATGCTTTGAAATTGGAACTCAACCACAAGGAAAATTTGGAAGAAACTCAAACACTTGGAGACTAAGAACCACCCTGCTCAAGAATGATTCAATAAACCAGGAAATCAAAAATCAATTTAAACAATTTATGGAGACCAATGAGAATGAAAACACAATGGTCCAAAACCTTTGGGACCCTGCAAAGGAAGTCCTAAGGGGGAAATACATAGCCATCCAAGCCTCACTCAAAAGAATAGAAAAATCTAAAATGCAGTTTTTATATTCTCACCTCAAGAAGCTGGAACAGCAACAGAGGGACAGGCCTAATCCACGCATGAGAAAGCAGTTGATCAAGATTAGAGCAGAGATCAATGAATTAGAAACCAGGAGCACAGTAGAGCAAATCAACAGAACTAGAAGCTGGTTCTTTGAAAGAATAAATAAAATAGACAAACCACTGGCAAAACTTTCCAAAAGAATAGAGAAAGGACCCAAATTAATAAAATTATGAATGAAAAGGGAGAGGTCACAACCAACACCAATGAAATTAGAAGGATTATTAGAAACTTTAATCAACAGCTTTAAGCCAATAAACTAAGCAATCTGCAAGAGATGGAGGCCTTCCTGGAAACCTATAAACTACCAAGACTGAAACAGTAAGAAATTGATTTTTTAAACAGACCAATTAATTATGAAGAGATTGAAACAGTGATTAAAAACCTTCCAAAAAACATAATGCCAGGGCCTGATGATTTTCCTGGGGAATTCTACCAAACATTCAAAGAAGAAATAATACCTATTCTCCTAAAGCTATTTCAAAAAATAGAAATAGAGGGAAAGCTACCAAACTCATTCTATGAGGCCAATATCACCTGGATCCTCAAACCAGGCAAAGACCCCATCAAAAAGGAGAATTACAGACTGATTTCCCTAATGAATATGGACGCCAAAATTCTCAACAAGATCCTTGCTAACAGAATTCAACAGTACATTAAAAGGATTATGCATCATTGTGCTTTTGATTTGCATTTCCCTGATGACTAGTAATGCCGACTTTTTTATCTGTGTTGATCATTTTGCTGTATCCTTAGAAAAATATCCATTTAGCTTTGTTTTTCCCATTAAAAATTGAATTATTTATTTGAAAGAGAGTGAGAGAAAGCCTAAGCAGGGGCAAGGGTGGATGGACCAAGAGGGGGACAGACAAGCAGATTCTGTGCTTGTTGCAGAGCCTGTTGTGGGGCTCCATCTCAGGACACTAAGATCAAAACCTGAGCCAAAACCGAGTCAGATGTGTAACCAACATAACCACCCAGGCATCTCCAGAATCCCTTTTGTGTTCTGTATCTATGTTGTCATTATTTTCTACTTTATTTTTAAAATTATATTCCATTAAACAACATATACTACATCATTAGTTTTTCATGTAGTGTTCAATGAATCATTAGTTGCATATAACACCCAGTGATCATCACAACATCTGCCCTCCTTAATACCCATCGCGCGGTTACCACATCCCTTCTCTCCCCTTCCCTCTGTAACCCTCAGTTTGGTTCCCAGAGTCCAGTCTTTCATGGTTCATCTCCCTTTCTGATTTCTTCCCATTCAGTTTTCTTTCCCTTCCCCCATAGTCCTCTGCACCACCCCTTGTGTTCCACATATGAGTGAAACCATATGATGATAATAGCTTTTCTCCACTTGACTTATTTCACTTAGCATGATACCCTCCAGTCCATCCATGTCAATGCAAAGATAGGTATTCATTCTTTCTAATGGCTGAATAATATTCCATTGAATATATGAGCCACCTTTTTATCCACTCATCTATTGAAGGACATGTCGGCTCCTTCCACAATTTGGCTATTGTGGATGGACATTGCTGCTATTTAGTTCTATTCATTTTTAAATATGTTTGTTAAATTAAAAAAAAGATAAACGAATAAACAAGCAAAGCAAAAGCAGAATCAGACCTGTAAGCACAGAGAAAAGAAACTGATGATTACCAGAGGGGAGGGGTGGAGGGATAAGAAAGAATGGGGAAAGGGGAGAAGGAAGTACAGGCTTCCATTTATGGAATGAATAAGTTACAGACACAAAAGGTACAACATAAGGAATAGAGTCAATGGTATTGTAATAGCGTTTTACGGTAACATATGGTAAGTACACTTGTGAGCATAGCATAGCATAGCATAGCATAGCATAGCATACAGAGTTGTCAAATCACTATGTTGTATACCTGAAACTAATGTAACATTGTGTGACAACCATACTCAAATTAAATTTAAAAGGTAAAAATTTAATTCCAGGGGTCTTAAACTTTGAAAGACGATACTACCATAGTTATTTAAATAAGCAATAATGGGATAGAAAACCAGAATAGTGTACATATTATTGGAAGATAAAGCCTTTAATGCTAATAACCAACATATAATAAAAATAAAATCAATAGGGATGTCTGGGTGGGTCAGTCAGTTAAGTGTCTTCCTTTGGCTCAGGTCCTGATCCTGGGGTCCTGGGATCAAGTCCTGCATTAAGCTCCTTGCTCAGTGGGGAGCCTGCTTCTCCTTCTGCCTGCTGTTCCTCTGCTTCTGCTCTCTGTCTCCCTCTCTTTCTCTCTCTGATAAATAAATAAATAAATAAGTCTTCAAAAATAAAAATAAATAAAATAAATAATAAATGGAAAAATTGTTTTTGTTGTTGTTTTTAAGTTGACTGAATTCCTTATATGTTTTGGATATTAACCCTTAATTTAATAGATGCCTTGCAAAAAAATTCCCCATTGTCTAGGTTGTTCATTTGGGAATTTTTTCCATTGTGTGCAGAAGCTTCTGAGTTTGATGCAGTCCTCCTTTCTGAATTTTTCTTTTGTGTATACTTTTGACATCATGTCAAAAAACTCATTGCCAACACCAATGTCAAGGACCATCTTCCTTGCATTTTCTTCTAGCTTTATGGCTATGGGGTTCTATGTTTCAGTCTTTGATCAACTTTCGGTTAATTGTTGTGAATGGTGTGAATTAAGGGTTCAATTTCTTGGTTTTGCATGTGATTTTCCCAGTTTCCCCAGCACCACTTATTACAGAGACTATCCTTCCCAATTGGATATTCATACTTTCATGCCCCCCCCACACACATATTATTATCTGTATATCCTGGGACATAATTCTTTGATGTCTCTTCTGTTCTATTGGTCAATGTGTCTATTTTTGTGTCAGTACCATGCTGTCTCTATTACTATGGATTTGTAGCACACTTTGAAATCAGGAAGTATGATATTCTGGTTTTGTTCTTTTTTTCTCAGGGTTTCTTTGATTACTTGGAGTATTTTGTGGTTCCACATAAGTTTTATAATTGTTTCTTCTATTTCTGTGAAGAACATCACTGGTTATTTTGATGGAGATTGTGCTGAATTCTTATATGGGTTTGTGTATTATGGCCATTTTAACAATAATTATCCTGATTGTGAACATGGGATATTGTTCCATTTGCTTGTGTCTTCTTCAATTCTTTTAGCAAAGTACTGCAGTTTTCATTATGTATATAACTCACTTCCCTTGTTAAATTTATTCCTAAGCTAATTATTGTTTTTGAGGCTATCATGAATGGGATAGATTTTTTTTTGAGATGCTTCATCATTAGTGGAAATGAATGCAATTGATATTTATGGTAATATTGTATCTAAGCAATCAACTGAAATCTTTAAAGAAGTCCATTTTTTGGTTAATCTTCGATTTTTATCTATATTAGATAATATCATCAGAAAATAGCAACAATTTTACTTTTCCCTCTCTAATTTGAATACTTTTATTTCTTGCAAAATTGTTCTAGTTAGGACGCTCAGTAGTAAATTGAATAGGAGCACCATAAGTGGGCATCCTTGTCCTGTTCCTAGTCTTACAAGAAATGTTTTTGATTTTTACCCATTGTGTATAATGTTTGGTGTGATCTCTTGTATATGGTCTGTTTTTATGTTGAGCTGTTTCTGCTATACCCATCTGCTATGGGATTTTACACAAAAGAATTATGTACTGTGTGAAATACTTTTTCTGGATCTTCTGAGATGTACATGTGATTTTTATCTTTCATCATATTGATGCAATGTATTACATTTATTGAATGTTATATGTTGCATCATCCTTATATCCTAGGGATAAATGGCACTTGGTCATCGAGTATAATACTTTAATGTGTTCTTGATTTTGGTTTACTAGTGTTGTGTTTAGAATTTTTGCATCTGTATTCTTCAGTTATGTTGGTTTACAGTTTTCTTTTTCTTGTGATATCTTTATCTGATTTTGATATCAAAGTAATGTTGGCTTCCTATAATGAGTCCTTCTTGGTATTTTGGAAGATTTTGAGGAGGAATGGTGCTAATTCTACTTTAAATGTTTGATGGAATTATCCCATGAACTCATCTGCCCATGGAATTTCCTGAGTTGATTACTGATTAAATCTCTAGCTCTTTCCATGGTGCACCACTGAAGATCCTGGTGTGGCCATTGGTCGCCAGCCTGCCTGGTGTTACCAGTAGTGTAAGAACAAGCCATATCCTAAGTCCTGCTTCTGCAGAGTCATCATCGATGCCAAGATCTGCATCTTTGACCTGGGGTGGAAGAAGACAGAAGTGGATGTGTTCCCACTATGCGGTCACAAGGTGTCAGATGAATATGAGCAATTCTCCTCTGAAGTCCCCAGAAGCTGTCGTATTTGTGCCACCAAGTACATGGTGAAAAGCTATGGCAAAGATGTCTTCACATCCAATGCAGCTCCACCCCTTCCATGTCATCTGTATCAACAAGACATTGTCCCTTGCTGGGACTGACAGGCTACAGACAAATATGCAGGTTGCCTTTAGAAAGCTCCAGGTCACAGTGACCAGTGTCCATATTAACCATGTCATGATGTCCTTCTGTAGGAAGCTGCAGAACAAGGTGCATGTGATTGAGCCCTACACAGGGGCATATTCAAATTCCCTGGCTGCTGGAAGATCCACATTTCCAAGGAGTGGGGCTTTACCAAGTTTAATGCAGACAAACGTGAAAACATGGTTGCTGAAAAGGAGCTCATCCCACATGGCTGTGAAGTCAAATACATCCCAGTATTTGTGGCCCCCTAGACAAATGGTGAGCTTTGCACTCGTAACAAACTAGGCACTGCCTTGTACTTATTCATGTGCACCAATAACTCCTACTTCCTGTCAAAAAAAAAAAACTTTACTCTTTATTAGTCCAGATTTTTTTTTAATTTCTTTCTGATTCAGTTTTGGTAGGTTTTTATATTTCTAGAAATGTATCTATTTATTCCAGGTTATGTACTTTCCTGGCAATGAATTTTTCACGACAATCTGTTATGATTATATCTATTTCTAAAAGGTCAGTTATAATGTCTCCTCTTTCATTTCCAATTTTATTTGAGTTCGCTCATTTTTTCTTAGTCTACCTCAACTTTTTAAAGAACCAGCTCTCACTCTCATTGATGCTTTCTATTGTTTCAATGGTCTCTATTTCACTTATTTCTGCTCTGACATTTATTATTTCCTTCCTTCTGTTAACTTTGGGCTTAATTTGTTCTTGCCTTTAAAATTACTTTAGATGTAAAGGTAGTTTTTTTTTTTAATTTGAGAGCTAATTTTTTAAATATATGCATTAATTGCAATAAACCTTCCTCTCAAAACTGACCATTTTATCATTATGTAATGATCCTTGTCTTTTGTTGCTGTTTTTTACTTGAAGTTTATTTTGTACAGCTATCCCTGCTATACTCTTCTTTTGCACTCTTCATTTATTTTCTACTCTGTTTGCTTGAAATGTCATCTTCCATCTTTTTACTTTGAGCCTATGTTTGTCTTTGTAGCTGAGATGGGCAGCATACAGATGGATCTCTTTATTTATTTATTTTTTTTTTTACTCAGGCATTCTGTGCTTTATGGTTAGAGAGTTTAATACATTTACAATTTGCACAACCATTAATATGTACTACAACTATTACTACTACTATTTTCTCTTTTGTCTTCTATTCATTTTTTTGGTTCCTTTTTTTTTCTTTTTCTCACTCTAAGTTTGTAAGCTGATGGTTTTCCATGGCAATTTGGTCAGTTTCACCTATTTTTTTTTTTTTAATTTTGCATCCAGTCTAGATATTTGCTCTGTGGTTACCATAAGGTTTACAAATCATTTTTTTATAGATAAATAGTTTTATTTTTTTCTGCTGATAGCAATTTATCTTTACTTGCCTATAGAGGTCTCATCCTGTTTTATTCCCCTTTTATATTTTAATGTCACAAGTTATCTTTTATTTTGTTTTTTAATTTGAGTAGAGTTAGCACACAATGTTACATTAATTTCATAGTGATTCAGCATCTCTGTGTGTTATGCTATGCTAACCACAAGTGTAGCTATCATTTATCACCACACAATGCTATTATTGACTATGACAGTATATTATTAACTACATTCCTTATGCTGTGCCTTTCATTCCCATGATTTATTTATTCCATAACAGGAAACCTGTATCTCTCAATCCTCTTCACCCATTTTTCCCATTCCCCACATCCCTTCCCTCTGAGATTCCTTTTAAATTACTGTTTATTTTTACCTCTGACTCTCTTTAAAATTCTTTGTCATTATGGGGTGTCAGGGTGGCTCAGTCTTTAAGCGTCAGCCTTTGGCTCAGGGCGTGATCCCATAGTCCTGGGATCAAGCTCCACATCTGGCTCCCTGCTCTGCTTGGTGCCTGCTTCTTCCTCTCCTCCCCCTGCTTGTGTTCCCTGCTTGTGTTCCCTCTCTCGCTGGCTGTCTCTCACTGTGTCAAATAAAAAAATAAAATCTTTAAAATAAAATAAAATAATAAAATAAAATAAAATAATTCTTTGTCATTAGCTTTTGACAGTTGTAATATGTTTCATCTTAGATTCAGGTTTTTTTTTTTTTCTTTGAGGTAATGGGTATTTTATTAGCTCCTTGGACTGCACGTTCAGTTCATCCCACACATTGAGAAGTTCTCAACTATTGTTTCTGTAAACAAACCCTCTGCCCTCTTCTCCCTTTCTTCTTTTCCTGGAATTTCCATGATTTTTGTGTTCACTTTTTCTAAAGGAGTCTGATAGCTCTTGTCAAATTGCTTCAATTACAAAGAATCTTAGTTTTGTCTCCTTTTTCACCTGAATCCCTTCTACATTTGTATCTTCTAGCTCACTAATTCTCTCTTCCATCTGCTCTGCCCTATTTCCAATGCTTCCTATTGCATTTTTCATTTTATTTATTGAGATCTTCAGCTCCAGAGTTTCAATCTCTTTGGTAAAGTATTCCTTCCATTTATTAATTTTATTCCTGAGGTCATCATAACCTCATAGTGTCTTCCTGAGCTTTCATGTACCTGCTGGAACTTTTTCATAATAGCCATTTCAAATTTATGATTTAGCTTGCAATACTCTATAACTTTCAGTTCATTTGCTGGAAAACTCATTTTTTGTGTGTGATATATTACCATGTATTTTTGTGGTCTTTGGTAAAAAGTTAATCTGTTTTTGCATTTAAAAAAACAAATGGCCTTATTATTTAGACAAGGCTTTGTTTATTTGATATTAACAGGTCACAGGTAAGTAATTATGAGCCTTCCACAAGTTGGCACACAATTTTTATTTCTCCTTCCAGAAATGACTTACTACTGAAGTTGGGAGGAAAAGCAGTATTATTATCATTATTATTATTGTTGTTATTGTTATTATCATTTTATTATTATTATTATTTAAAGCTGGTAGGGAAAGAAAAAGAAAGAGAGAGAGAGAGAGACAAACAAAATAACAGGGTTTTTTGTACATCTGAAACTAGTGTAACACTGTGTGTTAATTTTTCTTATTTTTTTAAATTAAGTTAAAAAATCTGAAGAAAAGTAAAGGGGACCTTGTGGCACAGTGTGGGAAGGTGTACACCAAACACCCTACTTGTGGGATTCCTGAGTAGTGGTGTGGGTCCCAGAAGTCCAAGGTCCAGAATTTCAGGGCAAATAGTAAGAGACATTACCCTTCAGATTTCTTTTCCTATTTCCCTTTCCTCAGACATTGCAGTCTCTCTTCAAAGAAAGAGCAACATGTCCCTCCAGCTGCAGGTGGCAGGGCAGAGTCTTGCTCACCGCCTTTCCCCTCCACTTGCTTTGCCAGAAAGATCTCGCTGTCCCACTCTTGGAACTGGCACCACTTTTTCTGCCACTACCACTTCTGCCTCCAATTTTGCTACCACTCTTCTTGCTCCACAGCATCCTCTATCCTCTGCCGTCCAGTCCACCCAGGACCAGGTGCTTGAATGTATGGATCTTTCAGGGATCCCAATACGCTTTTCAAAGATTTTTTTTGTTTTCTTTTGGTTATGGATGCTGATTATTTGTAAATCAAAGGGAAGAGAAAAAGGGAAGAGATGTGGCATCATAATACTGAGATCACATCCCCTTCAAAAAATTTGTATCCATTATATCCAACCTTAGCTAATAACAATTAAATCTGAAGTGAACGTTGCATTATACAAATTTGCATGTAAACATGCTTTCTTTTTCTCCTTGGTATATATGTAAGAGTGGGATGGCTAAATTGTAGGTGTGTGGTGGGGGTCCCACATCACAAGACAGAGAGAACGGCAAAAGAGAACAGCCAAGAGAGATGGACACAGGATAATAAAGGGAAACATTACCCCCAAGGCAGTGAATGCTGTAAGGAAGACATGGTGCAGATGGACTAAGTATACCAAGGCACAGAAAAAGAAAAAAAAAAAGCTGCAGTTTAAAACAGCACAAACTAGCATATAAAAGAAACAACCATATAATTCTGTCAAATGGCAGAGTAGCTGTGATAATGCTCTGTGGGTCACAGAGATTAAAGGATGACAAGATTATGTTTTCTTTCCACCTTAAAAGCATAGACCAGGCACGGTCCACTGGCCATATGCTGCCTTAGCAAGCCACAGGTCCACAAACTCGTATCAGTCTCAGTCATGCTAGGGCACAAAAAAAGCACATGCTTAAAAGGGAGGGCAGAGGGGCTTTGGGAATGCTTTTGTCAGGGGCACCTACTACTTCAGTGAGTGCTGGGTGCACAAGCCAACACCAGACCTGGTCACACTATGGCATGCAAAAAAAAAAAAAACATTTTTTTTTCTTTTCTTCCCCTTTCTTTTCTTTTTCTTTTCCTATCATTTTTTTTCTTTTCCTATCTTTTCTCTTTCTATTCTCTCTTTTTTCCAAGACTTATTGATTTATTTTACAGAGAGTATGCAGCAGAGACAGGCAGAGAGAGAGAGTCTGATGCCAACTCTGCATTGAAAGAAGAGCCTGAAAAGAGGTGATCTCACAGCCCTGACTTCATAACCCAAGCCAAAAACAAAAGTCCAATGCTCATCCAACTGCATTACCCAGGTCCTCCTCTTTTCTCTTTTTAATCTTTTCTTATAAAATCAATGGTTTTAAGAAGCAGCTAGCATATAAAACAGTCAGCCCAAGAACCAACAAATGGCTGGGGGAGATGCTAGGGGATGGACTGATGGACAGTCTATGCACGCTCTCCACCTTGAAATCACAGACTCATCCAGGTGTAATAATTGGCTTGCTGCCTCAGTGAGCTCAGGGCTCATAGCCTACACCAGCCCCAGCTGTCCCACCAAGGTGGCCACGAGTGATATACACTGGAACACACCTGATTAGCAATCACTACAGCCCCAGGCTTTACACCAAGGTGATGGAGGTGCAAAGCACTGCAGATCACTTCAGGCCCACACAATAGCTTGATAGGGCACCCCCCATTACAAGGTTCTAGAACTGCTCAGCTCATTGAATGGGGCATTCTCAATGTACAGTGGTCTGGAAACTCTCAGCTGATGTCTGCTTAAGATCCAGCCAACCTCCCTGGGTGATTTCTGCATGCAGTACCCTGGAAACTCCTATCCCAGGCTTACATCAGTTTCAGCCACTCCACTCATACTCCCACTATATGAAGCCCCTTGGAACACACATGACTAAATGACTTGGGCTACACGAGAACAACAATGACCATGGCATCCCTTGTGCTGACCACCTTGGGACCCCTGGTTTGAATGCAATTCAGTGTCATCTTTCCTGTCAGGACATAATTTTCACAGGTATCTCAGGGTCCACATCAACCCATGCTTATGGTAGTTTTAGCTGCCCTTCCAGGGAGCCCTTGCATAGTTTGCCCCAAGACCTCCTGGCCTGAACTCCACCTAAGCCCCAGCCACCCCTTCAGGGAATCCTATGTGTGGAGAGTCCTGGAACACCCATTTACACTCACTTCATTTTCAGCTTTCCTGTCAAGAAGTCCTCTGTACATAAAGCCCTGAGTCCCCCAGCTTGCATCCCAGCCATCCTGCCAGGGCACCCTCTGCACAGAGAGCTCAGTCACCTCCCAAACTGCATACCACCTCAACTCCAGTGACCCAACCAGGGTGCACCCTGCATAGAGCACCCATGGCTTGCACCCAATTCAGTTTTGTTTGTTCTGCCAGGGTTCCTCAACACATAGAACACTGAGACATACCAGCCTGTGTCCAAGATAGATTTAGATTTCCTGATATGACATTCACTGAATGGAAATCCCCAGGACACCCAGGCCACACCATCCATAGCTCTAGCCCGCTAGTAAATGGCACCAAGCACACAGAGTATATATAGGGTAAGACCATACACAAGACCACTCCTTTAAGTTTGGAGAAGTAGTTTCTCCCATAAAAAACTTACAGTCAAACAAGATGAGTAGACATAAGACTATGCTCGAGAGGGAAGTGGACAGCAGAGACAATCATAGCAGAAGGGAGGGAAAACTGAATGGAAGAAATCAGAGAGAGGAAGTACAATGTTGTTTGAACAAATAATAGATGAAAAATTCCTTAACCTGGGGAAGGTAATAGATATCAAGGTCCAACGAGCAGAGAGAGTCTAAACAAGATGGACCAAGGAGGTCTACATTACAATACATAATAATTAAAATGTCATAAATTAAACATAAAGAGATGATTTTAAAAGAATAAGAGGAAAGTATCATTTGGTTAAATGTTTGCCTTTGGCTCAGGTCATGATTTTGGGGTCCTGGGATTGAGCTGTGCCTCAGGCTATCTGCCCAGTGGAAAGTCAGCTTCTCCCTCTCCCCCTTCGCCCCCTCCCCCGTTCATGCTCTTACTTGCAGGTGCATTTTCTCTCTCAATTAAATCAATAAAATCTTTAAGAGAGAGAGAGAGAGAGAGAGAGAGAGAGAGAGAAAAGCAAAAGTCATCTACCAGCATAAGCATATAAGCTTACTACCTGATTTTTCAGCAGAAATTATGCAAGTCAGAAAGAAGTGGTATGACATATCCAAATGCTGAAAGGAAAACACCCACATGTGACAACATTCTACCTGGCAAGTCTATCATTTAGGATTGAAAGTGAGATAGTTTCTTTCTTTTTTTCTTAATTTTTAAAAATATGTTATGTTATTCACCATACAGTACACCATTAGTTTTTGATGTAGTGTTCCATGATTCACTGTGTATAACATCCAGTGCACCATGCAATATGTGCCCTCCTTAATACCCATCACCAGGCTAGCCCATACCCCAACTTCCCTCCCCCCTGAAATCCTCAGTTTGTTTCCCAGAGTCTATAGCCTCTTGAGGTAGTTTCTGAGGAAAGAAAAAGATAAAGGAGTCTATCACCACTAAAACAACCATACAAGAAATATTATAGAGATTTCATTAACTGAAAATGAATGGTCATAATTGGACATGAGAAAATTGTCAATAAAATACATGTAATATGACAACATATCTATCTATATCTATATCTATATATCTATCTATATCTATCTATATATCTATATATCTATATATCTATCTATATATCTATCTATATATATATATATATATAAACATGTGGAGGAGGAAGGAAAAAAAGAAGTAAGTTTTTAAAATGTGTTTGAACTTAAGCTACCATCAAATTAATACTGACTGCTATGTACTTAGGATTTTATATAAGAACCTTATATAAAAACCCAGAAAGTAGTTTCCCAAAAAGAAAGAGAAATAGAGCCAACCATAACACTACAGAAACTCACCAATCACAGAGAAAAAGAGAGTAAAAGAAGAAAGGAACAGAGAACTAAAAAAGAAAAATAAATAGAAAGCAAGAAAAAAAGAAAGGAAAGCAAGCAAGCAAGCAAGCAAGAAAACAAATGCAAAATGGCAATAAGTACAAACTTATCAATAATTACCTTAAATGTAAATAGCCTAAAAGTTCCAATTAAAAGTTAAAAATGCAATACCCATATATGTGATACCTCCAAATGAATCAGCTCACCCCTAAAGACATAGACTGAAAATGAAAGCATGGAAAATACTTACCATAGAAATGGAAGTGAATAAAAGCCAGAGTAGCAATACCTATATTAGGCAAAATGACCTTGAAACATGCATGCTTCTAAAACTGAAGCAGGTAGAAATAGAAAATCTGAATAGACTGATTACTAGTAATGAAATTGAATTGGTATTAAAAAAACTACTAATAATAGGCCAGTACTACCCTAATGCCAAAACCAAAGATACCATAGAAAAAAAGAAACAGAAAACCAAAGACTAATATTTTTGATGAACATATGGGCAAGAAGCCTCAACAAAATATTAGCAAGACTCATTCAAGAATAGATTTAAGAATCACTCAGCACATTTAAGTGAGATTTATTCCGGAGATGTGACAATGGTTTGATATTCACACATCAACCAATATGATACACCACATCAACAAAACCAAGGACAAAAACCATATGATAATCTCACAGATGCATAAAAGGAATTGGACAAACTTCAGCATGCACTTATGGGAAAAGCCCTCAGGAAAGTGGGTGTAAAGGGAACATACCTCAACATAGTAAAGTCAATATGAGACAAAAGCAGAGCTAACATCATATTCGATGGTGAAAAATTGAAATTTCCTCTAAGATCAAGAAGAAGACAAGGATGTTCACCCATGCTACTTTTATTCTACACAGCACTGGATGTCCCAGCCACAGCAATCATGAGACAAAGACAAAAGAGGCACCCATATTGAAAAGGAAGAAGTTAAAAGGTCACTATTTGCAGATGACATGATAATACACATAAAAAAATAAAAAGACTCCACTAAAAAACTTGGAAATAAACGAATTCAGGAAATTTGTAGGATACAGGATACACAATGAATACCCAGAAATCAGTATTGTTTCTATACACTAATAATAAAGTAGGAGAAAGAGAATTAAGAAAGTAGTTCTATTAAAAATTTCACAGAAAACCAAAAAAAAAAAAACATGGGAATAAACTTAACTGAATAGGCAAAAGCCCAGTACTCTAAAAACGATAAAACATTGATAAAAGAAATTGAAGACAGCACAAACAAATGGAAAGATATTTCATTCTCATGGGTTGAAGTAACTAATATTGTTAAAATGTCCATATTACCCAAAGCAATCCACAGATTCAATGCAGTCTGTGTCAAAATACCAACAGAATTTTTCACAAAACTAGAACAAATAACACTAAGCTTTGTATGAAATTACAAAAGTCCTTGAATAGCCAATTTAGAAAGGAGAACAAAGTTAAAGGTATCAAAATCCTAGATCAAGATATACTACAAAACTGTAGTAATCAGAATAGTATGGCACTGCCCTCAAAATAAACCAATAGATCAATGAAACAGAAGAGAGTCCAGAAATTAACCTATTATTATATGATCAGTTAATTGACAGCAAAGGAAGCAAGAATATACAATCTCTTACATAAATGATGTTAGAAAAACTCAACAGCTACATGCAAAATAATGAAACTGGACCACTTCCTTACACTACACAGAAAAATAAACTTAGATTAAAGACCTAAATGTGAGACCTGAAACCATGAAAATCCTTGAAGACAATAGAAGCAGTAAGTTATTTGGCATTGACTATAGCAACGTATTTCTAGGTATGTCTCCTAATTCAAGGGAAACAAAAGCAAAAGCAAACTTTGGGAACCACACCAAAATAAAAACACTTTGCACAGTGAATACATCATTAATAAAACAAAAAGTCAAACTACTGAGTGGTAGAAGATGTTTGCAAATGATGTATCCAATAAAGAGTTAACATACAAACTATATAAAAAACTCATTGATGCAACAACAACAAAATAATAATAATAAAATGAACAATGTGGTTAAAGAATGGGCAGAAGAACTGGATTGATATTTTTCCAAAAAAAAACATACAGATGACCTACAGACACATGAAAAGATGCTCAACCTCACTAATCATCAAGAAATGCATATCAAACCCACAGTGAGAGGTGCACCTGGGTGGGAGTCAGTTAAGCATCTGCCTTTGGCTCAGGTCATGATCCCGGGGTCCAGAGATGGAGCCCTGCATTGGGCTCCCTGCTAAATGTGCTCTCTCTCAAATAAATAAATATTTTTAAAAAACCGCAATGAGATATCATCTTATACCTGTCAAAATGGCCAAAATAATAAAAAAAAAGAAGAAATAGCAAGTTGTTGGCAAAAATGTGTAATAAAAGGAGCATTTGGATACTGTTGGTGGGAATGTAAATGGTATAGTCCCTGTGTAAAACAGTATGGAGTTTCCTTGAGAAGTTAAAACTAGAAATACCATATAATCCAGTCATTGCACTACTGACTATTTGCAGAAAGAAAACAAAAATGCTAGTTCAAAAACTTATATGCACCCCTATGCTTATTGCAGCATTATTTACAATAGCCAAGATATGGAAGAAACCTAAGTTGCCATTGAGAAATGAATAGATACATAAGATGTGATATATTGCACAGTCATAAAAATGATGAGATTGTGTCATTTGAAGCAACATGGATGGACCTAGAAGGTATTATGCTAAGTGAAATGTCAGACACAGACAAATACCATTTGAGTTCACTCATATATGGAGTCGAAAAAGAATTTTAAAAGAAGAACTAGACCTGTAAATATAGTGACAAGCTGATGTTTGCCAGAGGGGAGGGGCGGGGGTGTGGACAAAACCTGTTAAGAGGAGTGGAAGATACAGGTTGCCAAGTAAGGAATGCATAAGTCATGAGAATAAAAGGCACAGCTTAAGGAATAAAAACAGAAGACTCTTAATTAAATTATTTTTTAACCTTTTAATTGAATTATATCTTTGCTATGTTCTTCTGGGACTTCTAGTACAAATGTAAATATAAGTTGCAGAAATGAGCTTCTAAGTTTTGTTACAGATATAATGGAAATGACTTTAACATTTGATCATTAAAAATGATAGGTTAGAAGTGGAATTTTCATCAATTGCAGTCATCATTTTTTATTTTACCTCATAATTTTAGGTCAGTGAATTACAGCCTTATACTTTTTAAATATTAAAACAACTCGTCATATATAAAGCCTACTTGGTAATATATTATTTTTTGTTGCAGCATTCAGTTCCTAAATTTGTGAAATATTTGCCTCAATTTTGATGAGTACAATTATACTTTGATAATACGTTTATACTATTCTTACTTGGTTTTGATTTATTAAGAAGGGCACTCATTGTGAAGAGCACTGGGTGCTGTATGTAAGTGCTAAATCACTAAATTCTACTCATGCCACTAAATTGTACTACATGTTAACTAACTAGAATTTAAATAAAAAATTAAAAAAAAAAAAAACAGAACACTGACTACAAGCCAAAGAAGGGAGTGCCAAAAGGGCATGTAAATATGCCACAAAGTCATTTTTTTTATCATATTTGCTTTTTCTTGATGATGCAGTCATGTGGTGGCTAAGCATTTGATTGTTTTTTACAGAGATCTGAAGAAGCTGTTCCAATCATTTACATTAGTTTTTCAATGTTTACATTGAGGAACATAAACTGATTACTGTCTACTTTCTTAGCTTGTTGATGTCATTCCCTGATACAGTCATATTTGGGTTCCTTGCCTGGTTGATGGTTAGAGTTGGTAGCTTTGATTTTTTGTAATGGCATATTTGTTGTTTTTTGTGTTTTTTTTCCTTAAATTTTCTTCTTAATTTAATTAGTGCTTATATCACCTAAGTATTTTTCCATCATTTTATTGTTTATCAGTGTATTGAAAAATCCATTTTTCTTAAATTTTATTGGTGCAAATAGTGTGAAAAAGATGCTTCAAAAATTGAGAGTAAAAGTTTTTTTAGATATACTTTATCTCTAAATTTTGAGTAGAAATTTAACATATTTGAGCATAAAACATTATGCAGGTTTAGGCCATCTAAGGGGGCACTATTGATAAGTTATATATATATTGTGATTTTTGCATTGGTTTTTATGTTATTTATTATTAAGTCAATTATTAAAACAATAGTGTAATGTGTGCTATTATTTTAATTTTAGATTTTAGAAGACTAAACAAACTAAATATTTGGACCAAATTCACACAGTAACACATGACCATGCTACAACACAACACAACATTGTTTCAAAATCGAAACCAATTAAACAAGAAGGCACACTGACTTTCAAAATGTGGTTATTTTTTTACTCATCTTTGAATGAATATCAATTTATTCAATCATGACACTTGCTCAAAAATCCCATGCGTATGTTTCTTGTCTTCCAATATCATATATAAATCCTCTTTCTGGAACATAAGTTGGATGGCTGGTTGATGTAAGTTTACATTAGTAGCTTAATGATGTGTAAGCCTAAGGGGCTTGGAGAAAAATACAGGGTCACAGACAAATAAATAAACAAAATGTCATTTGGAAAAAAAACAAGAAAAGTGTAGTCTTGAGTTGAACAGCTGAATTCATCTCTAATGGCTCTGAAAGGTAAAATAGATAATGTCTCTGATAGCTTCCTGCTGGCTGTCCCTTCTCTGCATATTCAGCAGAGGCTTTACATTGATGAGTTCTATTGCCACAGCATCTGTGGCATAGAAAGAGGAGCATAACTGCTGCAGATTTTAAATTCAGTAGAGGCTTGAGAAGATCCATCAGTAACTTAAAACTTAAGTATTAAATGGATAAAGCATCTGAAGGTAATATTTCAAAAATCAAATCAAATGAAATTTACCATTTTAATATGGGACTTTATATTAAATTCAAACATACATTGATATTTACAGAGAAAAAAAATACCAGAGAATCGTGTAACGAAAAGTGAGAATGTCAAGAAGAGTTATCAGATTTAAAATGAAGGGGTTGTACAGGAATTGACTTTGGAATAATTAAATGAACAGGAAAATGGGAGGAATAAGGACTGCTTTAGAACATATGTACGTGGGGCACCTGGGTGGCTCAGTCGGTTGAATGTCCAACTCTAGATTTTGGCTCAGGTCATGATCTCAGGGTCATAAGATGGAGCCCTGTGTTGGGCTCCATGTTCAGCAAGGAATCTGCTTGAGATTCTTCCTGACCTGCTTCTTCTCCCCCTGCTCTCTAAATTTATATGTATTAATATTATATATACATCATATATATGATATTTAAGACCTTATCTTTACATATGTTTCTCTCTCATGTAAAAATTTAAACATTTACATAATTATATCATGAAGAATGTTTTTGTTGGCAATCATGCAAGTCATTGAATTCTGTAAAAATATCATTTTTGAGGTCTTAAATTTATTAGCATACCTATATATTTTCTGGAGGCATCTCTCAGGGATTCCTTGACTTTCTCATTTCGAAGGCTGTAGATGAAAGGGTTCAACATTGGTGTGACAAGGGTGTTCAGCACTGTGGCAAATCTGTTAATGCTTGTTGCACTGCCTTTCTTTGGACGAACATAGAGGAAGATGGAGCTCCCGTAATAAAGTGTAACCACTGTAATATGTGAAACACAAGTAGAGAAGGCCTTCTGCTGCCCCTGCACAGAGGGCATTCCAAGGATAGTAATCACAATGTAGGTGTAAGACACTCCTGTCAGGAGCAAGGAGCCCAAGAGCAACACAGCAGAGGAGACAAAGTCAGCCAGAGCGATATCGGTACAGGCCAGCTGTAGCATGGGGGCTCTGTCACAGAAGAAATGATGGATTTTATTTGGCCCACAAAAGATTAATGGGGCAGTTAAGACAGATGGCGCAACATTACAAAATGCACCCATATAAGATCCATGATGTAAGCATTATACATGTCTGCCTGTTCATGATGATGGCATACTCAGTGGGCTGCAGATGGCAACGTATCGATCAAATGACATGACAGCCAGGATGAAGAATTCTGTGGATCCCAGAAGGAAGTAGGAAGATAGATTATGGAGAATCCCACGGATATGCACTTGTGTGGGAAATGGTTAGCTAACATCTTAGCATTCACTGTGGAGGTGATGGAACTTCTAAGGAAGGAAAGGTTGGCTTAAAGAAATACATGGGTGAATGCAGACTGGTAGTCACCACACACACCAAAAGGATGATCCTATGGTGTTGCCACTCAGAGATGTCATGTATATGAGCAGGGAATTGCAGAAAAAGAAGAATTTCTACTTACTTTCTCATTCTGAAAACCCTAGAAGAATGAATTCAGTGACTCTGGTCTGTTCCTATAATCCATAATGTCTCAGTTTAACCTTGGAATAACAGATAGTTCTTTATAATTAATCCTGCATCTTTGACCCCTGACAAACCTTGTCAATATTCATAACTATTTTTTGCTGCTGTTGTCGCCAAGGATTGATTAATGGCAATGTAAGATAACTTATTTTCAGTTTATAAATATCTACTGAGATAAACCCTCACAAGACTTTAGTGCTGAGGGTGACACTTACTTATTACAGCAAAATCAATTCCACATTAAGATTGTGGTAATATGATTTGGGAAAGCACTTGAGACTCCTTTTTAAGTGTAGGAACTGAAACAATGGATCAAGTAACAGGAAACAGACTCTTGTCCAATCTCCCTCTGAAATAGATCCCTTATTGTGTGTCACTAATCCATCAAGGATGTAATGGTATTCTTTGAGATGCTAACAGAGTTTTAGTAAAATTTAATTCTATATATTTTTTTTAAAAAGCACCTTTTGTGCTAATTGTATTATTTTACATGTGGAACGAAAATATTCAAGAATCAGTGAACAAAATTACATAACAGAAATATTTTCCAAAATGTTCATGACTCCTGACTCACAGGCTCCAGCCTCCACATTACCAAATCAGTTTCTAACAATATGAAATCAGTGTAATGTAATCTTTATAAGAAATCAGGCTCCAGAGTGAATGAGGTTATCACAGGTCTTACAAGCATTAGGGAGAGGATGAAATATAACTTAATTGATCACTATTTACTGTTTATCTTAGAATTCAGTCAGAAAGAGTATATGGTTAGCAAGCAGTTTAACAAATAAACAAACAGCAACATGGTGCAGAGAAGAGCTTTTTTACTTACTCACTGAGCTGATTATTTGGGAGTGTGTATATTGCTCCATATATCTAGGTGATTCAGGACAAAAAGCACAGGTTAAGAGTCATGAGACATTTCATATCCCTTATTACAAGACACATAGAAGTTCAATATTAAGAGATGCTTGAGAGCTAATTTTAAACAAATGTTTTATTATTATTCTTTTGTAGACTGATGAGTGAGGCTTGGAGTGGGGAGCTAAAATTTGTAAGGGTCCATAGAGGTTCAGTGGTAGAAGTGAGATAATATTCTGTTTTTTTTGACTTAGGTTTGCTCTTCTTTCTGAATCAAAATATTAATTCCTTCTTTCATTCATTTCATTATTATACATTTAATGGACCAGGGACAGTAATGACTTTCTGACATACGTAATTAAAAATGAAAAGGTTAAATATGCCCTCATTTTGTATCCAAGTTGGTATTTTCTCTGTGATTCCTTAAAATGATTTTTTAGAATTGTATCACATGAATTAAGTAATTATCAAGATACCACATTTTTAATATGTTGACATTAGGTGAAGGACTTTAATCAGATTGTTTTTCTATTATTGTGCCAAAGAAAAGAAAATGTGACACATTTGGAGAAGAGAAAGATGATTTTGGACTAACGGGCATCACTGGGACAAATTCTTTATGTAGTTACATAAAAGGTGGTTTGAATTTGAGAAAACAATGGGCACCTTGAGAGCACTATGAGAAAGACTGAAAGCTGCAGGAATGGCAGGAACTGAACCATCAAGTGAAGACACTTCAAGGCCCATTTGGTTAACTGCAAAATTTTGCATAATGCTTCAGCTAAAGGAAAGGAAGAGGTGGGAGAGAGGAAGAAATCATAGTAATAAGGAAGATGAGAAAAAATAAATGAGTTGGGAAAAAAACAGTTTTAAGAAAATAATACAGTTGACCGTTGAACAAAGCAGGCGTTAGAGGTGTAGATCCCTCTTGCAATTCATAATCCATTATAATTTTTGACTCCCCGAAAACTTAACTCCTAGTGGCCAAAAATTGACAGGAAGCCTTACTGATACCATAAACAGTGATTAACACATATCCTGCATGTTGTATGTATTATATACAGTATTCTTACAATAAAGCGAGCTAGAGAAGAGAACATACCATTAAAAAAAAAAAAGACAAAGTGTTCAAGGGTTAACTGTATTGTTTCTTCTCTACTTACCTGCTGAAGTATGCATCACACTGTGTATCAATGTTTACATTAATCTTTTTAGAATTGAACAAGGTGTCTCCCTTGTTAAGCTACATGGTTTGGATGAGATCCATAGTTGGAATTACTTCTATAAATCGGTTACTCTTGTTGTTGTTGTTGCTGTTTTTGTTGTTGTTGCTGCTTTTTCTGACAGTCTTAGAATTTTGGGAAAGAAGGGGTGTAGAATATATTGATGACTATAGAACAGTTTATAACAGTTTACTCTGGGAAGGATGGGTCTTCTCCCCTTGCCTTGTAGGACAGAAAATTAAGACTATGAAATTTCGAAGATCATATCTCTAAGTCACTGCAATTTGGAAAGAGGATTAAAGCTTGAGTTCATCATTGCTTCTCCCCTGGAGGCAGGGCTTCTCAGATAAGTGGTCTGCAGGGAAAAATATATACATATGTACATACATAAAAACAGCTATAATTAAATGAGAAGTCATTTCCCCAAGTTTGACAAAGTGAACAACAACAAAAACTTCCATAAAATATGTACCCCGCCCCCTCCCCCGCCAAAAAAAGAAATAGCTACCCATATGGATGTGCTTTGGACCAAAATTAATTAATAAAAGTATACAGTGCAATTTACTGTTATTGAGTTAGAACAAAGTTGGTAATTTTAACATCATTATAATTAGCATAAGTATTTGTAATTTTTGAATACTTATGTATTAGGTGTTTTGTTAAAAATTTTTCCATATATTATCTCTCTTACCCTTTTAACAATAATATGAGGAATGTGATGTTATTGCTCATTTGTGGTATTTAGTTTATATAATTCATATAAGACAAACCATATAAAGTGTTAAAGGGTATTGAAATTTGAACTTATATATTATAAATTATTATTTCAATGTAAATTATTAAAATGTATTGGGTGCTTAAACATATTCTGAGTCACTGAGAAATGATGCTTGCATCAGAAGTTATAATTCAGTCAGAGTGAAAAGACATAAATGTGTTAAAAAAATTTACACACATGTTAATTTGTGTTTTTGGATATAGAGTATGGAAAATGTTTTTCTGTACTTAAGAAATGTTTGAATATGCGATTGATGAATCACTAATCTCTACCTTTGAAATTAATAATACATAATATATTAATTAAATGATTTTATTATTTTTTATTTTTTAAATGTTTTATTTATGTATTTGAGTGAGAGAGAGAGAGAAAGAGCACCAGTAGGGAAAGGGGGAGAGGGAGAGGAAGAATCAGGCTTCCCACTGAACAAGGAGTCCATGATGCAGGGGCTTGATCCCTGGATCATGACCTGAGCCAAAGGCAGATGCTTAACCATCTGAGTCACCAAGTGCCCCTAATAGATTTTAAATTTAAAAAAAAAAAATCTGGAAAAAATGATAGAAACCAGAAAAAAAGAAAAGTTTGTTTTGTTTTTATTTTTTTTATTTAAATTCAATTAACCAGCATAAAAAATAACGCAGAGGATCATAGGGGAAAGGAAGGAAAACTGAAATGTTTGAATGATGTTCTCTCAAAATATTTCATCATGACAAGTTATCCTTTTACAGGTAAGAGAAGTGGTTACATATATAGAAACAGAAACTATACTTAAAGTATACCCTAATCAATAGACTGATGGTTTCCAATCATGCAGATATTTGGTAATTCAGATAAAAAGCCATGATAATCTGTTCTTGCTTTCAGTGTTTAATAAACGATCCTTATCAAATAATTTGTTGTATTTTATACTATGTAGGATGAATTATAAAATTTTGGTAGCCCTTTGTAATCATTTTCTCTTTTTTCTAGGTCCTTATTCTCTGTCTCATTCCCCTTGCCATCTATATTGGAATTTCTTTAGTTGTTTACATATCTTTAAATTTTTCAACGTATAGTTAGTACATCTAATTTCTCTTTGTCTGGAATTTTCTCACTACACAATTTACCACATTTACCAGTCTAAAGCCTCAGGTGATCTGAATAAATCTTCTATAAACATAACCAGATTCTTAGCTACAGTGGTCTCTATGCAAATGCACTATACTTTTATTGTATTTTAAGGCATAATATTTGCGTTAATCTGTAGCATCAGTTTTCCCAAAGAAGCTAAACTTTAAAGATTTTATTTATTTATTTATTTATTTATTTATTTATTTATTTGACAGAGAGAGAGAGACAGCAAGAGAGGGAGCACAAGCAGGGGGAGTGGGAGAGGAAGAAGCAGGCTTCACGCTGTGCATGGAGGTTGATGTGGGGTTCGATTCCAGGACTCTGGGATCATGACCTGAGCCAAAGGCAGATGCTTAACAATTGAGCTACCCAGGTATCCAATAAATAAGCTAAACTTTAAAGGGGACCTGGAACGATGTTTGATCTATTAATATTGTATCTAAAATATCGAGCTCATTTCCTGTAAGACCACCTCAGTAAGGACAGTATGAATGGATTAATTAACAGATTGGTGAATGATGTGAGAAACATACTATATTGGGAAAAGAAATGTAACACTATTCTGTAAATGTGTAGTTTTAGGTGCCTAAGGAAAAACCAAGTGTGCATGTGATGAATTTAAGAGAACAAATAAATATGGAATTTAAGTCAACTAGAAGGGTCAGAGTTCAAGGTCTTTAAATTTATGAACAGAAATTAGAAATAAGTCAAGCAGAGAAAGACAATTATTACATGGTTTCTCTCATCTATGGGACACAAGAACTAGGAAGATTGGTAGGAGAAGAAAGGGAAGAAGAAGGGGTTAATCAGAAGGGGGAATGAAGCACGAGAGACTATGGACTCTGAGAAACAAACAGGGCTTCAGAGGGGAGGGGGGTGGGGGAACGGGATAGGTTGGTGATGGGTAGTAAAGAGGGCACATATTGCATGCTGCACTGGGTGTTATATGCAACTAATGAATCATGGAACTTTACATCAAAAAGCAGGGATATACTGTATGGTGATTAACATAATATAATAAAAAATATTATTATAATAAAAAAAGAAATTAGATTACTAAGTGGAGAAGGTGGTAGAGGAGAACATAGATAAGGGGAAAAAAGTTAAAGTGTGTTATACAACAAAAGTTCAAAGAGAATCATTACGAAGTGCCAATGCCATAAAGACATACAATACTGGAAAGCTTAAGATATGTTCAAGTACGATGTCATCACTCACCATTTCTAAAGCAGACTTTTGAAGTAATTGATGATTAAAAAAACCCCTCAATCTCATAAGATAATGAAAAGTATTTAAATGCATAAACCCTTTTAGATTAAACTGTAGTAATTAGGATGTGAATGAAAATTATAAACTAACAGAATTCTGGAACTAGAATACACTGAGAAAAAATTGGAGAAAGGATTTTTATCCCTGTTTCACTTTCTTGGGGTGAAGATGCTTGGTTATGCGTTCATGCTGAGTACAAATGTGAGTAAAAGCAGAAGGTTTGAAGTTATAAGAATAGGATTATACCCCCAAAACAAATGATCCAGTTAAAAAATGGGCAGAAAATATGAGTAGAAATGTTTTCACAGAGAACATGCAAATGCCTGAAAGTCACATGAAAAGATGCTAACATCACTTATTATCAGGGAAATACAATTCAAAAGTACAATGAAGTATCACCTCACAACTGTCAGAATGGCTAAAATTAACAACAGAAGAAATAATATGTGTTAGCTATGATGAGGTGGATGGGGAACCCTGTTAACACTGTTGGTGGAAAGGCAAACTGTTGTAGCCACTCAAAAAACAGTATGGAGGTTCCTCAAAAAGTTAAAAATGGAACTATCCAAATGACACAGCAATTGCACTACTAGGTATTTACCAAAAGATACAAAAAGGCTGATCCAAAGGGATTGCACAACCCAGTGTTTATAGCAGCACTATCAAGAATAGCCAAGTTATGGGAAGAGCCCAAATTTCCATCAACTGATGAATGGATAAAGAATATATTTTACATATATATATGTATATATATATTATATATATGATAATAGATAGATAGATACATAGATAGATGTGAGGTGATATAACACTGAGTGTTATATGCAGCTAATGAATTACTGGACTCTACACTTGAAATTAATAATACACTATACGTGAACTAATTAAATCTAAATAAAATAAGTTTAAAAAAATTTTGCAAAGATACAGATGTAGTGAAGAGAAGGGCCATATGCACCCCAATGTTCATAGCAGCATTGTCCACAATAGCTAAATCATGGAAGGAGCCGAGATGCCCTTCAACAGATGACTGGATTAAGACGCTGTGGTCCATATATACAATGGAATATTACTCAGCTATCAGAAAGAATGAGTTCTCAACATTTGCTGCAACATGGATGGGACTGGAGGAGATAATGCTAAGTGAAATAAGTCAAGCAGAGAAAGACAATTATCATATGATTTCTCTCATCTAGGGAACATAAGAACTAGGAAGATCGGTAGGGGATGAAAGGGATAAAGAAAGGGGGATTAATCGGAAGGGGGAATAAAGCATGAGAGACTATGGACTCTGAGAAACAAACTGAGGGCTTCAGAGGGGAGGGGGGTGGGGGAATGGGATAGACTGGTGATGGGTAGTAAGGAGGGCACGTATTGCATGGTGCACTGGGTGTTATACGCAACTAATGAATCAGAGAACTTTACATCAGAAACCAAGGATGTTCTGTATGGTGAGTAACATAATATAATAAAAAACATTAAAAATTTTTTTTTGGTAGAATTTGCCTGTGAAACCATCTGACCCTGGACTCTCATTTATTAGGAGATTTTGTAAAAAGATTTATTTCTTTTTATTTGAGAGAGAAAGCATGAATAGGGAGAGGGTCAGAAGGAGAGGGTAAGAGAGAATCCTTAAGCAGACTCCCCACTGAGCATGGAGCTAGATCCCAGGACACGGAGATCATGACCTGAGACAAATTAGAGTGGGCTGCTTAACTGACTGGAACACCCAGATTCCCAAATGGGAGATCTTTAATACTGATTAAGTTCCTTTCCTGGTTATCAATGTCTTCAACTTTTTCGTTTCTTCTTCTTTCAGTTTGAAATAAGATAAACTTTCCATGGCTCTTCCTTCCACTTGAATCTGGGGGGTCAGGAATGTGATTCCAACTTTTGATGAGTATGTCTACTCTGAGAGCAAGTACTGATACTAAGTTGAGGTTTAAGATGAGTGACATAAGTTAGTTCCTGTGAGGCTCAATATCTTTACTGATTAAACAGTAAGATTTTAGAAAGGAGGTTAATTATGTGAAGTAAAGAATGGTGTTAACCAAACTTACTGTTTTGCGATATGTAAGTATATCAAATAATCATACTACACACCCTAAGCTTACAAGTGTTATATGTCAGTTATATCTCAGTAAAACTAGGAAAAGCAAGAAAGGATACCAAGAGCAACTTTTTGTAAGAATAGCCATAAAGCATTTGAATGGTCCCCCAAATAATAAATGCAAACATGTACACACACATGCACATCACACATATTTGAAGAGAAGATTCTCAGCTTAAGGAGAACAATGCATATCTATATCATCTATATCTATATCTATATATTTGTTGTAATTATGTTTAATGAGATATAATTGACAATATATATTTTTATATATTTTTAAATATTGCAATGTGATTGGTATATTTGCATACATATATATAAATATATATACATTTATGTTGTGAAATAATTACCACAGTCAAGATAATTACAATTTTATTGCCACACAATTAACATTTTATTTTGTGTTTGTTTTTAGTGAAGAATGGTTGAGAATACTCTTTTAGCAAGTGTCATTATGCAATATAGTAACATTAGCTATATTAAGTATGTTGTATATTAGTTATTAGATCCTTGGAATTTTTTCATTGAATAACACCAAATGTGTACCCTTTGAACAATATATCCCCATTTCCCCTACCTCCCAGCCCCTGACAACCACCATTCTACTCTCATTTTCTGAGTTTTCCTTTTTTTGTTTCTGTTTCTATTTGTAGATTCTACATCTTACTGATACATGTGTTATTTGCCTTTCTATCGCTGGCTTGTTTTATCTAATGTAATGACTTCCCGGTTCTTCCAGGTTGTCCAAATCACAAAATGTCCTCCTCCTTCATGGATGGATAATCATATTTATTGATTTACATATTTTAAACCGTTCTTGTTTTCCAGAGATGTATTTTAATTGGCTGTGGTGTGTGATTCATTTGATATGATGTGCATTCCATTTGCTTGTATTTTGTTGTGTATACTGTATCTATTTTCATTAATCATATTAACATGTAATTTCCATTCTTGTAGACTACTTTGGGGTTTGGTGTAAATACAGTGTGGCCATGATAAAATGATTTTGAAGGATTCCTTCATTTTCAATATTTTGGAAGAGTTGGAGAAGCATTGATGCTAATTATTCTGGACATGATTGGTAGAATTCATGAGTGAATCAAACTGTTCTTGGGCTTTGTTTTTTTTTTTTTTTTTAAGATTTTATTTATTTATTTGACAGAGATAGAGACAGCCAGCGAGAGAAGGAACACAAGCAGGGGGAGTGGGAGAGGAAGAAGCAGGCTCATAACGGAGGAGCCTGATGTGGGACTCGATCCCAGAACGCTGGGATCACGCCCTGAGCTGAAGGCAGACGCTTAACCGCTGTGCCACCCAGGCGCCCCATGTTTTTTGATTACTAATTCAGTATCTTTCACTAGTTATCTGTTTGCTCGGATTTTCAATTTCTCATGATTTAATCTTGGCAGGTTACATGTTTCTAGGAGTTTATCTTAGTCTTATACATAAACCAATTTGCTGGCATGTAAGTATCCATAAGTCTTTTATGATCCATTTGTATATCTTCCCTGTAAGTTGTAATGGCTCCTCTTTCAAATCTGATTTTCTTTATTTGCATATTCTTTTCTTTTTGGTCTAACTAAAGTTTTGTCAATTTCATATTTCTATTGTTTTTCTCATCTCCATTTAACTAATTTCTTTACTGATCTTCGCTATCCCTTCCTTGTGATAACTTTGGGCTTAAATTGCTCATTCTCTAGTTCCTTGAGTCATAAATAGGTTGTTTGTTTGAGATTTTCTCAGTGGTGGTTGCACCAGTGTCTGATGGGTGAAGCAGCCACAGAGCTGTGACTGGGGCATGGGTGCTCACAGAGTGACAACAGTCCTGGAGTCTGGGGCCCTGACTAGTTTGCAGTGGCTTTTGTAGTGCTGCCTGAAACACGGGCACATAAGGAGAAACTGTGTAGCTGAAGTCTGGAGGATGGGGACATGAGGAGGTGACACAGAGCTAGAGTTTGGCACCCAAGTATACATGGTTGAGCTGAGAATTTGGGGTTCATGGGATACTCATGGCTATGGGCATTCACAGCACTTTTCCCGGGGTGGCACAATAGCAGTTCCTTCTGGGATGATGGAGCAGAGCTGCATCTCCCAGCAATGACTACTGGTTACCTCAGACATGAGACCTGCCAGTGTCCTCTGCAAAGCAAGCAACTGTGGTTTGATGAAAACACAACATGGTCCTCTGTCTGTAGCTATTGTGGGGTTTGGGGAGGTCCACAAAAACAAAGTCTGTTAGGGTCTACTGCAGAGGAAGCCACTGGGGTTGACAATGACACCTGCTGCATGACTTAATACTGGTCCCCTCTTCCTTCATATTTCTAGCCTTTTCCAGACATCTCCAGATGTCTTCCAGTTGTCCTTTCTGTGTGGCTATTCTTCATATTGGTCCACTATATGGCTGTAAATTTTGAATTGGACTTTTGAGCCCTCCAAGATATATTTTTATTTGATTATTTTATCTGTGTTTATTTTTCTTAGCTAGTTGCTGTATATGTGTGTGGGGGGGTGGTTGTGGATAATAAAGGCTGGTGTCTCCTACTCTGCATTTTTTCTCTTGAATTCTTACTCCCTATGCTGAACATAGGCAACAGAAGGGAAGGCTGAGGCAAATGAGTTTAAGAAATTAATTACCAAATGTGTCACTTATTGTCTTCTTTGGGGGATAAGCATATTTTTGATTGCCTAATTAGATAATGCTGATGATAAAAAGAATCAATGTTAATGATTTGCTGAGACAACTGGCAGAACCCAAGAATTCCTGAGTGTGACAAATGAGGTTATGCTATCCTACATATAAGTGCAATGTACTTTATAAAAAGATAATGATACACAAATATATTTTATGACTATTTCTGATTTTGGGGACATACAAAATAATGAATGAGAAAATCTATTCATTTAAAATTGTGTACTCATTGCCTTATTTTTTTATTTTGTTAAATGGCATTCAAAAATATTTTAATCAAGCTTTTATCATTTCTTTTCTTTATCAAGCCAAATTACATTGTATGTTGTTCGGTGTTCACATTTTCACCACCTCTGCTTTATTCTCTTTTCCTCTTCTTGAATTTATTCTGTCACATATCTTCACATGTTAAAATGCTGAGAGCTGCCATCATTCTCTTCAATTGTCATGACACTGTTCTAGCCCAACATTGATCTCTCAAGAAATCATTTGAGTCCCCTCCATGTCTATTGTCCCATTATTTTTTAGAAGAGAACCTTTCATGCTTATATTATTTTTTCCATACAAATGGCTAACAGACATAAGGAAAAATGTTCAACATCATTAGCCATCAGGGAAATTCAAATCAAAACCACATTGAGATACCACCTTAGCCAGTTAGAATGGCAGAAATTGACAAGGCAGGAAACAACAAATGTTGGAGAGGATGTGGAGAAAGGGGATCCCTCTTACTCTGTGGGTGGGAATGCAAGTTGGTACAGCCACTGTGGAAAACAGTGTGGAGGTACTTAAAAAGTTAAAAATTTAGCTACCCTATGATCCAGCAATTGCACTACTGGGTATTTACCCCAAAGATATAGACGTAGTGAGGAGAAGGGCCATATGCAACCCAATGTTCATAGCATTGTCCACAATAGCTAAATCGTGGAAGGATCTGAGATGCCCTTCAACAGATGACTGGATTAAGAAGATGTGGTCCATATATACAATGGAATATTCCTCAGCCATCAGAAGGAACGATTACCCAACATTTGCAGCAACATGGATGGGACTGGAGGAGATAATGCTAAGCCAAATAAGTCAAGCAGGGAAAGACAATTATCATATGGTTTCACTCATTTATGGAACATAAGAAGTAGGAAGATCGGTAGGAGAAGAAAGGGAAGAAGAATGGGGGTAAACAGAAGGGGGAATGAACCATGAGAGATTATGGACTCTGGGAAACAAACTGAGGGTTTCAGAAGGGAGGGGGTGAGGGAATGGGATAGGCTGGTGATGAGTATTAAGGAGGGCAAGTATTGCATGGTGCACTGGGTGTTATACGCAACTAATGAATCATGGAACTTTACATCAAAAACTAGGGATGTACTGTATGTTGACTAACATAATATAATGAAATATTATTATTAAAAAAATTAAAACTCTGAAAAAAAAAAGGAAATTGGGCAACTGTGACAGATAAGATCCATCTCCAATACCATCTCTGTAAGTTAATTATGAATAATTTTAAACATGTGGAATAGACACAAAGGGTATAGTTTATTACGTAGGGTCATGGGGAAAAAGCACATAATAAAACAGTATATAATTATTACTGCTAAAATTAACTTTCATGTCTATTAAATTATGTTTATAATTATAATAAGGATTTGTATTTTCAAATTACGGATATATTTCCTTTCTTTCTTCGAAGTCATAAGGAGGGCACGTATTGCATGGTGCACTGGGTGTTATACGCAACTAATGAATCATTGAACTTTACATCAAAATCCAGGGATGTACTGTATGGTGACTAACAATATAATAAAAAATATTATTATAAAAAAAACAAAGTTATATTTCATGCATCTTCGTTGCTTTTTCAATTTAAGTATTTGGAAAGATTCTTTCCTTTCTGATTACGTGAGATTTATGTGGAATTGTGTGGGAATTTGTACTAGCAATCATTATAGTGATTATTGATCACTGTGCTAGATGTTGAGCATAACAGTAGTGAATGTTAGGTGTGGTTCATGCCCTTATGCATAACATTCTGTTTGGACAGATATGAGTAACACACAAGAAACCTGAACCTGTGTGACAACCCAGCCTGATGGTTACTTGATGGGATTCTGAAGTCACAGCCATGGAGCTGGAATGGGTTGGTGGGCAGTGGAGTAGTAACAAAACCCCTTTCAAGGGGATTGTGTTAAATTACACCTTGAAGACGAGGAAAACATGGAACAAAGAAGGACACATATTGGCTCCTATGGAGCCCTAAACTGAGAGAATCTTCATAATTCACAGCTTCCAAATATCACTTCTACAAATGAGAAGTATTTTGGTTTGCATGAAGGGAGGGATTGAGGTAGAGAAAGCCTAAGCATTCTCTTCTGCCTCAAAAGAAGCTATAAAATGCAATAGTTCCTCACAGTGCCTTTGTCTGTGCATGATTTATCAACTGTTCCTCTAAATTATGTAAATCATCTTCTCAGATACTGCACATTGAGAGTAAATTCTAAGGTCATAACATCTGCTCATAATGTTAATTTCTAGAATAAATTGTATGAAACCAGTTTCTTATTTGTCCTTCAATAACGTGATAGCCTCAAAATTATACATAGTTTTTGGATATAGTCTTTGTTAATTTCCAATCCACAGCGTGGAAGTTTCATTATAATCTTCTTTAAGAAAAGTAATGATTCTTACAGATTTTGCTACTGTTCATGAATTACAGCCAGTACTGTCAATTTCCCATATTCATTCATTCATTCTTCCATGCATTCATTCATTCATCCATTCAAACACTCACAAAATACTTTCAACGACCAACCTATGCCACTGTACTGTGTTAAAATATCCGAGGTGAAAAAAGTATTTATTCCGAATAAGTTCACTAAGGATTTGAGAAAGGGATAGCTATACTTGTGACGTAGACTAAGAGCAGAGTGTGTATAAGAGTATATTTGTAATCTGCAGAGGACCCTACAAGTCAGGAAAGGTAATCATATGTTCAGTCAGAGAGAACACAAAAAAGATGGACATTATATTAGGCTTTAAATGTCTATTTCATTTTACCTAAAGGAAAAAGGGACAGAGAGGCATTTGTGGAAGAAGAAATTATATTTGTAAATCTAACAGTGTTGAAAGAAAATATTATTTTTGAATCCCAGAAAATAATTCCTGCCAGAACAAGAATACAGTGCACATTGAGCATTAATTGGAAATAAGAGATGAAAAAATGTGGAAATAAAATAGTGTAAGATCCAATATACATACAAGCAGACCTACCACAAATACATAAAGGAACAAAAAGGAAATGAAAAAAAAATGTCCTTTCTCTGGAAAAAAAAAGGTAACAAAATGGATTCATCAATTTGAGAACCCCATCCTCACACACACAGAGAATTATTTTGGGTGTCCATTGGAACCTGCCCCTGACCCGGGCTCTTTTTGCAGTGAACAACATGTTCATCAATATTTCTCCCTCCCTCATGTAGGCTTCTAGTGAAGTAATCCGATTCTGTTTGATGAATAAATCTTTCATATTTATTAGACAGGTTCATGTGGGAAATCATGATTGCACGTAAACCAGAGTCATCCACCGAAAAGAAATAAAAAAAGTAATAATGGAGTACATATATTCTTGATTTCAGAGGACACCTTATTCAGAGATAACAATATTTTACCTAAAAAGTTTCAGCCACGTTTGCACAGAAAACAATTACTTTTTTTTGAAATATGTCATCCTTTTATTCTTTAAACTCCTCTGGGAAAGCAAAGTGTTCTCTGCATATTGGAGTCACAGAGGATTACACTCATTAAAGTTTCAGGAACACAGAGACAGTGAGAACGTGGCCCCGCCCCACCCAGCTATGCTCCCTGGGGGCTTATAGGCTGAGGAGCTGCTTTCAAAACTGTTCCAACCTCTGAAACTATTTCTGCAGAAGGTCTGGAACTGGGGACTTATCCTGTATTATGTTGTCACCACAAGGGGTGGGACAGAACAGTTTTTATGGAACCCCAGTTCCTGAGCCCAAGAGCTGAGTTTCAAAAGGAAAAAAGTGGCACAAAGATGGGCATTTCTTCTGCTTTTCCTTCATCTAAATCATTTTTATTGGGCAGGGGGCACTTCTTGTAAGACAGGACGATGGGGTGATAGAGAAAGAAGTTTTCTGTGTTGGAGAGAAGATGGGGGACTTCCTAAAGGTATTTTTTGTGTAAAAGTTTGTCCAGTGAGAGCAAATGTACCCACATTTAATAGTTTACATTTGTTTGAAACTGAGATGATAGGGAAGTTAGTACATTGTATGATTAGGTCTTAATTTGAGATTTTGTTGTAAGAAAGTCAGGACTGATTCAATTTAATGAGAAATAAACTTCCATACTCTCACGTATTTTTCTTCAGGATTTCAAACATTGCTTCATTTCTGTAGTATCTACTTTGCCTCATTAGTTTCCTGAACCCCAACCCAAACATTCAATGTCTAGGTTTACTTCAAGGCACATTCATCAAATAGCTGTTCCAACTTTTATATCAATCTTATTTCTTATCTATTCTGAGAGAGCTTCTTCTTCTCTTTCTCTTCCCCTCCCTCCCTCTCTCTCTTCATTGATCTCTCCATCCCTCTCCCTCCCTCTGTCCCTCCCTCTCTTTCTGTCTCTCACTCTCCCTCCCTCCCTCTCTCCCTCTCCCTCTGTCTCACTCCCTTGCTCTCTCTCTCTCTCACCTCTATTTCTGATACTGATGCATGTTTTCTGAAATCAGATTATGAAGAACACTGCCTCACTTGTTGCTGTCACTAAAATTATTAAATATACATTTGTTAGTCTTGGTCTTCTGTCTACTTCACATTTCCTTGTAATGCTCACTGTATTATGTATTCTGACAATCAGTTCTTAAAAGGAATTTGACTTTGTGGATTACAGATAGAATATGGCCCATTTTATTCTTTTAAGATTTTATTTATGGATTTGAGAGAGCAAGAGCAGGAGCAGAGGCAGAGGGAGAAGCAGACTCCCCACTGAACAGGCAGCCTGGTCCTGGGATCATGACCTGAGTGGACACTTAAACAACTGAGCCACCCAGGTGCCCAAGTATGCCCCATCTGAATATCACTGGTCAGTTAAGATTCTTTCCTTATACCTACTCTACAGAATTAAATAAACTACTTATATGGGCGTTTATAACGTTGGGGAGATTTATCTTACAGTGTTTTCCTCTGTCTAGTATACTAGCTGATACTGTGAAATCATATTTATTTTATTGCTTAAAAATAGAGTCTTTAAAAATTAGACATTATATTTTCCATATTTTGGCCATTTCTGAACTTAAATCAAATCCTACCTTTTAGTTATAATTGAATCTTAGTTATAAATAATTTTGCAGTATCGATTCCAATTAATGGATTTGTTCTATATTCCATTTGTAATATTACAGACATTTCCTAGAATTTATTTCCAATTACTTTATTCTACTAATACTCATATAATTAATTCTTTATTTAATTCCCTTTGAAACATATAGAAAATATTGTGTCAAATTCTCTTATTGCCATGTTTTTTTTCATTTCTGCTTCTATTTCTAAAAGTTGTCTCCCTTAAATTTGATGTGATCTTTCATGTCATATAGTTTCATGACATTTTGATCCATTTTTTATCTAATTTTGTGTCCCTTGCTTTGATAATGATTTTTCTACCATTAATATGGTACCACATATTTCAGTTTCTCACAAGTTTTTCCTAAAATATTTATACCAGTGCTTATATTTTTTACATCTTGAGCCATTTTATGTTGTGTGTGTTTCTGACAAATGTACTGGTTTTATATTACAGTCCTAGATGAATAACAGTACCAGGGAATATTTTAATATTTATTGGTACAATTCTTATTGCTCAGATTTATGATTATTATTTTCAAAATGCTTTTTGTGCATTTTTTGTTGTTGTTGTTTATTTTGTTATATCAAAAGACAATTAGGTTTATTTTTATCCCACATTTTATGCGTGTGTGTGTGTGTGTGTGTGTGTGTGTGTGTGTGTGGAGGAAGTCACTTTTGGTAACTCTAACTTCTGTCCAAGTTACGTTATGTACCTCTAGATATACTATTGTGCTTATTTTTTATATGATTATTTGTCAAACTTGAGGAACCTTTGTGTACTTCTTCTGCCAACTCATTGTAAGTTTTTTATTCCTTTTCTGTAATTAATTCAGACACAAACCTGTAATCATTACCTTGTCCATCAAATATAATATTTAAAAACATAATTGAATAATTATCAAACTCTTATGAATATTAGCACATTATTGTATAATTCTTTACAATACAAAAATTTTAAGAAGAGATTCATTTTGACAGGATTTAGTACAGTGCAATGAAAAAGAAGGGCTACAAAGGAAGGACTAGTTGAAATCTATAGAGACAATTGGAATTTAAATAAAAACGTAAAAAGGTAATATTAAATATACAAAGGAGGATAAGCTAATTCACATATTTTTCCACCTTAACTGGCATTTGGAGTGCCAGAGTCACAGGTGGGAAAACCTGGCTGCCATTTCTGCGCACTGTCCACTGTGTCTCTCAAACCAAACTGCACCATTGACTTGGAGCTGGAGTCTGTACCCTCTATGTGTGCTTTCAACATCTAGACATCCCAGATCTTATAAGATAAGCACTGGAAATAAACTGTTTTTATATTTAGAGGCAACAACTAAATATTTCATTGGTGTATTTTGTCAGAACACTTACATGACAAAATTCTTATTGAGAAAACATATAATTGTAATTATAAATTAAACATAACTTTGCAAAGATATACAGAATATAGAAAGAAAAGAAGCTGATTTTTTAAAGATTATTTATTATTTATTTATTTATTTATTTATTTATTTATTTATTTATATTTGTTGAGATATCTGGAGATAGAGAGAGCTTCAGCAGGGGGAGCAGCAGAGACAGGGAGAAGCGGACTTCCCACTGAGAATGGAGTCCCACACAGGACTCGATCCCAGGACTCTGGGATCATAACCTAACCCACTGGGAGATGCTTAACCCACTGAGCCACCCAGGCATCATAAGAAGCTGGATTTTTGAAGGATATGTTATATCAAATTATAATATCTGTTCTTTTGATCAACTTTGCTAGAAAAAATGTTGCTAAAATAATTTATTTTAAATTTCTTTTAAATTTCTTAATTTAATGAATGATTCACCATACCTTTTTTTTTTCTGCTATCACTCTCTTTATAGTAAAAAGAGGCATAAACATGGAAACAGGCAATTGGACATTGGTGACTGAGTTTATTCTTATGGGAATGCCAACGACTAGAGCCCTTGGGGTCCTCCTGTTCTTGATTTTTTTATTGGCCTATTTGGTGACAGTCCTTGGAAACACCCTCATCATTACCCTGATTCTCCTGGATTACAGGCTTCACTCACCCATGTATTTCTTCCTCAGCAATCTCTCTTTCAGTGAAGTATTAACTACCACCTCTGCTGTTCCCAAGATGCTGGCAGATTTCCTGTCAGAGAGAAAGAGCATTTCATTTGGTGGATGCTTCACCCAGTACTATTTCTACTTCCTTTCTGGATGCACGGAGTTCATCATTTTTGCAGTCATGTCCTATGATCGCTATGTGGCCATTTGCAGCCCCCTTCAGTACCCTGTGATTATGACCAGCTCACTCTGTGTGCATCTTGTTATCCTCTCATGGGTGGGTGGCTTTCTCCTCCTTCTCCCATCCACTATCCTTAAGGCTGGGCTTCCATACTGTGGCCCCAATGTGATCGATCACTTTTTCTGTGACAGTGCCCCCCTCCTCCACTTGGCCTGTGCTGACATCCGTGTCATTGAACTCTTGGACTTCCTCACCTCTCTTGTCCTGCTCCTCAGCTCCCTCTCCCTCACCGTGGTCTCCTATGTTTACATCATCTCCACCATTCTGAAGATACCCTCAGGACAAGGCCAACGCAAAGCCTTTGCCACCTGTGCGTCTCACTTCACTGTGGTCTCCATGGGCTATGGGATCTCCATTTTTATCTATGTCCGGCCCTCCCAGAAGAGCAGCTTGCATCTTAACAAGATCCTCTTTATCCTGTCTAGTGTCATCACACCACTCCTGAACCCCTTCATCTTCAGTCTACGGAATGAAACCATGAAAGATGCACTGAAGGACAGCTTGGCCAAGGGCCAGAACTTCCTCCATCAGATGAGGTCCAAGTGACATGATCTTTTAGAATCATCTTACTCCTGTGATCCTCAGCTTCATCAACGATTCTAGAAATGTCCCATGAAGTATGTAAATTAATGATAGTTTTGGTTATGGAAGTATTTTATTTTATTTTTATTTTTTTTTAAGATTTTTTTTATTTATTTATTCGACAGGATAGAGACAGTCAGCGAGAGAGGGAACACAGGCAGGGGGAGTAGGAGAGGAAGAAGCAGGCTCACAGAGGAGGAGCCTGATGTGGGGCTCGATCTGACCACGCCGGGATCACGCCCTGAGCCGAAGGCAGACGCTTAACCGCTGTGCCACCCAGGCGCCCCATATGGAAGTATTTTAACTTGATAATAAAATATTCTAGTTTCTCATGCATGTTAGATTTTGAAAAATTTGTGTCAATAATTGAAATTTTCATTTCCAGTTGGTAATAAATATAATGGTCGGTAGGAGTAATAGAAGTAGTAGTATTCACTAAGAACTCTATTTCAGATATCACTTGGATGGAAATACATATTTATATATAATAGATATGGAAAAAAAAGGTTTTAGAACATTTCTGCACCCAAAACACACGCAGATATACAGGAATTCCAACTCAGAATAGGATTTAAATCTTTTAATGGGCTGAAATTTTGTCTTACATTGGAATGACATATACTTTACTAATTTTTCTTTATTCTTCAGTTCAGTTTTATTTATGTCATTTCTATTTAGATTAAAAGCTTCTAAAGAAAGTACTTACGGATGTATATGTTCCACAGTATCTTCAAGTATTTCATAATTCAGTGTTACTATTAGAAAAATCTACTACACTTACTTTAAAGGAAGGACTACACAACAGATGGTAATTAAGGAGCAAACACAGGGAAGGAGCAAGTAACAGATATGGATTTTTCAAGGACAAAGAATGGAACATTTTTTTTGCATAAGCCAGGAAAAAATCATTTGGCAACTGGTAATATTAGAAATTCTGCTTTAGAACAATCCATGCTCATATATGCTCCAGGAAGTTTTCTGTACATCCAAGCTGCTGATTAGAGATATCAGAGAAATGGGAAATTGAACATGAAGACAGAGTCATATGAATAATTTTAATTGAAGAATAGAGGGGAAACAAAGAACGATGAGTATCACCAAAGGGAGCCTTGTCACAATTTGATGTGCTTTATTCTATGTATATTTATATTTCCAGGGTAGAAACAAATGAACTATGGGAAAAAGTATGAAGAAATAGTGATTGAATAATCCCCAATTCAGATTATAAAAGTGACAGATTTCCACAAAGAAAAAAAAATAAAAGGATAGCAAATCTCATACAAGATCTTTATAAAGTTAACAACAATTAGGCACATACTAGCCAAACTGCTATAAACCTCTACTAATGATAAATTTTGCAAGTAAATACAGGAAGAAGGGGCTTATTGAATATGGAAACAAAACAGCTAAAAGTCATCCCTGAGTTTCCATCAAAATGTGGTAGACAGATGACAACAGAAAGGCATGTTTTAAGGGTTGGAAAAAAAATGAAAAACAAAGACAAACTCTGGAGTTCAAATATCCATATGCTTTATGAATTATCACAAAATAAGGGCTTTCCTGATTAAAGAAAACAAAAATAATTGATCACCCACATATGTAGATTACAGGGATATTAAGGGATATATTAAGCCTGATGGGAAATTGTTAAACATGGGAATTTGGATTCATTAAGTTCAGCAAAAGCACCAGAAATGGTTAATAAGTTGGCAATTATGAAAGGTTTTGCTTTCTGTTCATCATGCCATTTAAAAAACAAGTATAATCATAAAAAGCATACAAATCTTAATGTTCAGAACAGAACTAATATATATGATAAAAGTTGACTGATGATTATTATATTTGTGAAATAAAATAGGACAAGGAACTGTAAGTAGGGTACAGGAAGTGGAATCTAGAAATCTCATGTTGGTTTGGATGGAAGAGGAGGCAAGGAGAAAATATGGAGTGTATGGTGACACCATGTAAAATAAATGACAGGGAACACTAATGTGTCACTAAAAAATAAAAATAAAAATAAAAAGTAAAATAGGGTGTCATTGATGAAAAAGGAAAAAAAAAAGACAGGAAAGGTTAAACTGAGGAACAATAAAGATGAAGGGAAAATAAGTAATTAGGTAGATTCAAAGCCTGAAGCAGAAATTTAATTAAATAAGAATGGAGTTAAAGCACTAATATCAAATAAAGGCAGAGCTTGTCAGTTGGATAAAAAAGAACTTTATTTACAGTCTTCAAAGATGCACTCTAAAGAAACATGTACATAAAAAGTAAAGTATAGAATAAAGAAGATATTCTATGGGCATAGTAAGCAAAGGGATAATGGAATAACCAGTGATATTTCAATCAATACATTTCAAGGTGAACATTATCACAAAAAGTAATCAAGAGTATTATGTGATGGAAAAAGGAGACAGTTTCGAGAATGTCATAATATTCCAAATTATGTAACAATGTAACAGAGCATCTAGTTCATGAAGCCGAAATTTACAGAACTTCAAGGAAAACTCACTGATCCACAATCCTAGTAAGAGAATTTAATATGCTCTCTCTCAG
Source organism: Ursus maritimus (assembly GCF_017311325.1). Classification (NCBI taxonomy): domain Eukaryota; kingdom Metazoa; phylum Chordata; class Mammalia; order Carnivora; family Ursidae; genus Ursus; species Ursus maritimus. The sequence goes on from NW_024426663.1 coordinate 83,689,082, forward strand.
GGATTGATAAACACTAAGTAATTATCAGTAAAAAATATCAGTAAGCATACAGAATTTGTAAACACTATCAAACAATTTGATGCGACTAAACATTAAAACAACACACTATCTTCAGAACAAACTTTCTATTCATAGAGGAGGAAAAACTGTCCTGTGTCCACTTAGGGTCTCTGTCTGATCTGAAGAATTAACTCTACATAAACCAGATTAATAGGAAAAAAGTGTACAAGTTTCATTGGATTTTTACACATACATGAGAGCCTTCATGAGACACTGAAGACCTTATGCAATGACAAGAGAAGGAAAATTCTTTTTTTAGTAATATTTTTTATTATATTATGCTAGTCACCATACGGTACATCCCTAGTTTTTGATGTAAAGTTCCATGATTCATTACTTGCGTCTAACACCCAGTGCACCATGCAATACGTGCCCTCCTTAATACCCATCACCAGCCTATGTCTTTCAAAAAAGGGAACAGTATGGAGTCCCTGGGTGCCTTAGTCGTTAAGGGTCTGCCTTCAGCTCAGGTCATGATCCCATTGTCCTGGGATCGAGCCATACATCAGGCTCCCAGTTCAACAGGAAGCCTACTTCTCCCTCTCCCTTTCCCCCTACTGGTGTTCCCTCTCGCACTGTGTGTCTTTATCCAATAAATAAATAAAATCTTTTAAAAAAGGTGAAACCATATGAAAATTGTCTTTCTCTCCTTGACTTATTTCACTTAGCATAATCTCCTCCAGTCCTGTCCATGTTGCTGCAAATGTTGGGTAATCTTTCTTTCTGATGGCTAATATTCCATTGTATATATGGAACAAATCTTCTCTATCCATTCATCTGTTGAAGGACATCTCGGCTCCTTCCAGAGTTTAGCTATTGTGGACAATGGTGCTATAAACATTGGGGTGCATAGAACCATATGATACTCTCAACTGATGCAGAAAGAGCATTTGACAAAATACAGCATCCTTTCCTGATTAAAACACTTCAGAATGTAGGGATAGAGGGTACATTCCTCAATTTCATAAAAACCATCTATAAAAAGCCCAAAGTGAATATCTTTCTCACTGGGGAAAAGCTAAGAGCCTTTCCCTTAAGATCAGGAACATGACAAGGATGCCCACTCTCACCATTATTATTCAACATACTAGTAGAAATCCTAGCAACAATAATCAGACAACAAAAGAGAATAAAAGGAATTCAAATTGGCAAAGAAGAAGTCAAACTCTCTCTCTTCACAGATGACATGATACTTTATATGGAAAACCCAAAAGACTCCACCCCCAATTTAATAGAACTCATACAACAATTCAGTAATGTGGCAGGATACAAAATCAATGCTCAGAAATTAGTTGCATTCCACACACAGACAATGAGACTGAAGAAAGAGAAATTAGGCAAACTATTCCATTTACAATAGCACCAAAAACCATAAGATATCTCAGAATAAACTTAACCAGAGAAGTAAAGGATCTATACTCTAGAAACTACAGAACCCTGATGAAAGACATTGAAGAAGACACAAAAAGATGGAAAAACATTCCATGCTCATGGATCAGAATAAACATAGTTAAAATGTCTATGCTACCCAGAGCAATCTACATTTTCAATGCCATCTTGATCAAGTACCAATGACATTTTTCAAAGAGCTGGGACAAACAATCCTAAAATTTGTGTGGAACTAGAAAAGACCCCAAATTGCCAAGGAAATGTTGAAAAAGAAACACAAAGCTGAGGGCATCACGTCACCTGATTTCAAGCTATAATACAAAGTTGTGATCACCAAGACAGCATGGTACTGGCACAAAAACACTTTTTTTTATTTAAATTCAATTAGCCAACATATAATACATCATGAGTTTTTGGTTTAGTATTCAATGATTCATCAGTTGTGTGTAACATCCAGTGCTCATCACATCAGGTGCCCTCCTTAATGCCCATCACTCAGTGACCCCTTCCCTCAACGACCTTCCCTCCAGCAACCATCAATGTGTTTCTTATGATTAAGAGACTCTCCTGTTTGTCTCCCTCTCTGATTTCTTCCCATTCAGTTTTCCCTCCCTTCCCCTATAGTTATATATTTTGAATAAAGTTATTGAATGTCTAGAAGTCTAATTCTTTGTTCATAGCATAGGCAAATACTAGATTTTATAGGAAACTTCTGAAGAGTATTTTAATGTTTGTATAACATTTTATACTGTCACTAGAGATGAAAGTTCTTCTATATCACACACTTGTCAATGTTTGGTGTTGTATATTATTTTTTAAAGCCACGGGGGATTATGCAAAGCTGTATATCCCTCTGGTTTGAATTTGCATTTGATTACTAATGATCCTGAGCTTATTTTAACGTACTGATATGCCATGAGCTGAATATTTTGCTTAATGGCTGTTTCACCTTTAAGGTATCTTTGCCTATATTTTCTTCTACAATCATATAGTTTTACCTTTTATATATAAGGAATAAATTAATTTTTTCCATATGAAATGAGGTGGAGATGAAATGTTCTTCAATAAGTTTGCGTAAATATTTTTGTCTGTGATATATTTTTTCCTGTATATTTCCTAAATTTTCCCTAGATTTACTGAAATCATTCATATAACATATGTAACTTTAAGGTATATGACATGATGATCTGGTAAGCATATATTGTGAAAGGATCATTATAATAAGGTTAGTTGACACCTCTATTCCCTCAAATAATTACCATTTTTATAGCAATAACATTTAAAGTCAACTTTTTAAAAAAAGATATCATTTATTCATTTGAGAGAGAGAGAGAGCACAAGCATGGGTGAGGGGCAGAGGGAGAGGGAGAAGCAGAGTCCCCACTGAGCTGGGACCCCCATGTGGGACTCAGTCTCAGGACCCTGAGTTCATGGCCTGAGCCCAAGGCAGACACTTAACCAACTGAGCCACCCGGGTGCCCCTTAAAGTCAACTTTCAAAATAATGTTCACATATTCAATACAATATTGTTAATTTTAGTCACCATGCTATACATTTGATGTCAGAACCTTAGGCCTCTTTTAGGCTGAAGTATGTGTCATGTGACCAACATCTACCTGTTTCCCACATTCCCAAACCCTGGCAGCCAACATTCTAATCTGTCTTTTTGACTTAGGATTTTTAGACTCCGTATATGAGTGAGAACATGTAGTATTTATTTTGGTCTGTCTGACTTTTTCACTTATCATAATGCACTAAATATTAATTAATGTAGTAAATGGCCAGATTTCCTCCTTTTTATGGCTGAATAATATTCCATTATGTATTTATATACCACATTTTCTTTATGCATTTACCCATCAGTAGAAACAGAGGTTGTTTCCATATCTTGGCTTTTGTGAATAATGCTCCGGTGAGCATGGGGTGCGGATATCTCTTAAGAATGATTTCATTTCTTTGGCTATGTAACCATAAATGAGATTACTAAGTTCCATGCTAGTTTCTATGTTTAGTTTTTCTTCAAGACTCTACATAATGTTTTCCTTAGAGATTGTAATAATTTACCAATCGTTCACAAAGGTTCCTTTTTCTCCACATCATAGCCAACACTTGTTAGCTCTTGTCCCTTAATTAGTAGCTATTCAAACAGGTAGGAAGTGATATTTCATTGTGGTTTTGATAGCATTTCCCTGATGATTAGTGTTTGGAGTCTAGGTCCAGGGGTTGGACTGGTCTGAGATGGGCTGGGGTTTCTGGCCCTGGGACATGGTCTGATTCTGGAGTTGGTCGAAAGCATCAGTCTGTGGTAGTTGGCTTGGCACTGGGTCCAGCTAGAAACCTAGGGTTGCAGCTCCCTAGCTGGAGCCTTGGTTAGCAGGGACTGGATTGGAGCCAGCAGACACAGGAACCACTTGGGCTGCAGGAGTTGGCCAAAGCCCGGTGGTCCAGGAACCTGGGTTCATTTAAATGAGGGATGGATCATGAGAGCTGCCTAAGGCTGCGGGAGCCACATGTGGTCACTGGAGTTGATAATGTGCTGTGATGAACCAGAATCTTGGGTTAGCAGGAGCCTTCAGAGAGCCACCTAGGGCCATAAGGGGTCATCATGGTGCTGGAGTCAGCTGAATCACGGGGTTGTGGTAAAGTCAGGCAGTCACTTCCTCTCTTCCTTTGGGGAAGGTGTCACTACTCTGCCCTGGGCTGCGCAGGTAGGGGGGATGAATGATAGAGGTAATGTGAATCTATCTTCCCTACCTTCATCAATATATCTTTTCTGATTTCTGTGCTTCATCCAGGAGCTGGAATTCCTCACCTGGAATTCTTGGCTCTTGTGAAAGTATTTTTAGGCATGGATAGTTCTTCAAAAAGATGTTTCAAGGTTAAGGGGTAATGAGATTTAAAATTTTCTTTTTTTTTTTTTTTTTAAAGATTTTATTTATTTTATTTATGTGACAGAGAGACAGCCAGCGAGAGAGGGAACACAGCAGGGGGAGTGGGAGAGGAAGAAGCAGGCTCACAGCAGAGGAGCCCGATGTGGGACTCGATCCCGGTACGCCGGGATCACGCCCTGAGCCGAAGGCAGACGCTTTAACGACTGCGCCACCCAGGCGCCCCCGAGATTTAAAATTTTCTGAGCCCCCTTTTTGATAATGTCACTTCTCCCTCATGATGTACTGATTAGTATCTTGCCCCATTAAATTGCCTTCCTGCATTTGTCAGAGATCACTGTTCAGAATGTGCAGGTCTATTTCTGTACATTTTATTCTGCTTTAATTATCTAGTTACACTTTCACCAAATCCACAATGTCTTCATTACTAGAGCTATAGAGTAAACCTTAACTTAAGATACAGTAAATATTCTAAATCTGAGAGATTTCATTTAAACATTTTCCAAGATTCTTTCCATTATTCTTACTTTTTTAATTTATTTTTTATAATAATATTTTTTATTGTATTATGTTAGTCACCATACAGTACATCCCTGGTTTTTGATGTAAAGTTTGATGATTCATTAGTTGCATATAACACCCAGTGCACCATGCTATACGTGCCCTCCTTACTACTCATCACCAGCCTATCCCATTCCCCCGCCCCCTCCCCTCTGAAGCCCTCAGTTTGTTTCTCAGAGTCCATAGTCTCTCATGCTTCACTCCTCCTTCTGATTAACCCCCCTTTCTTTATCCCTTTCTTCTCCTACCGATCTTCCTGCTTATGTTCCATAAGATGAGTGAAACCATATGATAATTGTCTTTCTCTGTTTGACTTATTTCACTTAGCATTATCTCCTTCAGTGCCGTCCATTTTTTTAATGACCTTGTAATTTTTTCCAAAAATTATGCTTGAATTTGGTTGAGATTGAAGTAAATCTTATGCATTGGGCTTTGTATCTCAATTATTTTATTATTGACTTCTGTATTTTACTTTCTTTTCTTTACTGTTTTCAGTTTTTTTCAGTATATCCCATTTGTCCTCCAACTTCTCAAACATTTTGCCCATAGATTCTCTTTTACATTTTATTCAAATTCAAGTTAGTTAACATAGAGTGTGTTATTAGTTTCAGGGGTAGAATTTAGTGATTCATCAGTTGCATGTAACACCCAATGCTCATTACATCAAGCGCTCTCCTTAATGCCCATCACCCAGTTACCCCATCCTCCACACACCTCCCCTCCAGCAACCTTCGGCTTGTTCCCTATAGTTAAGAGTCTTATGATTTGCCTCCCTCTGTCTTAATCTTATTTTATTTTTCCTTCCCTTCCCCTATGTTCATCTGCTTTGCTTCTTAAATTCCACAGACATGAAATAATATGGATTGTCTTTCTCTGAATGACTTCTTGCTTAGTATAATATGCTCTAGTTCTATCCACTCTGTTGCAAATAACAAGACTTCATTCTCTTTAATGGCTGATTAATATTCCATTACAGATCTTTATCTATCTATCTATCTATCTATCTATCTATCTATCATCTATCTATCATCTATCTATCATCTATCATCTATCTATCTATCTATCTATCTATCTATCTATCTATCTATCTATCATCTATCTATCATCTATCTATCTATCATTTATCATCATCTCACATCCTCTTTATCCATTCATCACCAGTTGACAGACACATAGGTTCATTCCATATTTTTGATATTGTGGACATTGCTGCTATAAATATTGGGGTGTGTGTGCCCCTTTAAATCACTATGTATGTATCCTTTGGATAAATACCTAGTATTACTATTGCTGGGTCATAGGGTACCTCTATTTTTAACCTCCATACTATTTTCCAGGGTTGCTACGCCAGCTTGCATTCCCATTAACAGTGTAATAGAGTTGTCCTTTCTCCACATCCTCCCCATTATCTTTTGTTTCCTGACCTGTTAATTTTAGCCATGCTGACTGGTGTGAAGTGACATATTGTGGTTTTGATTTGTATTTTCTTGATGACGAGTGATGTTGAGCATTTTTTCATGTGTCTGTTAGCCATTTGTATGTCATCTTCGATTTTTGTTTTCTTGGGTGTCGAGTTTGGTAAGTTATTTATAAATTGTATTTATAATTGTTTATTTGTAGGATTTATATATTTGTTTGACACAGAGAGAGAGAGAGAGACCAAGAGCACAAGCAGGGAAGTGGGAGAGGGAGAAGCAAGATCCCCTGCTGAGCAGAGAGCCCAAAGTGGGGCTCAATCCCAGGACCCTGAGATCATGATCTGAGCTGAAGGCAGAAGCTTAACTGACTGAGCCACCCAGGCACCCAAGTTCTTTGTAGATTTTAGATACCCACCATTTATCACCTGCAAATATCTTCTCCCATTCTATAGGTTACCTTTTAGTTTTGTTGATTGTTTCATTTGCTGTACAGAAGCTTTTTATCTTGATATCCTAATAGTTCATTTTTGCTTTTGTGTCTCTTGCCTCCAGAAATGTGTCCAGTAAGAAGTCGCTGCATCTGAGTTCAAAGAGATTGCTGTCTGTATTCTCTTCTAGGATTTTGATGCTTTCCTATCTCACATTTAAGTCTTCCACTCATTTTGAATTAATTTTTGTGTATGGAGTAAGAAAGTGGACAGTTGCATCCCTCTGTATGTTGCTGTCCAATTTTTCAACAATATTCATTGAGGAGACTGTATTTTTTCCACTGGATATTCCTTCCTGCTTTGTTGAAGATTACTTGATCATAGAGCTGAGGGTACATGTCTAGATTCTCTATTCTGATCCACTGAGCTATGTCTCTGTTTTTGTGCCACTACCATACTGTCTTGAGGAGTACAGCTTTGTAATACAGCTTGAAATCCAGAATCATGATGTCTCAGCTTTCGTTTTCTTTTTTGACATCACTTTTGCTCTTCAGGGTCTTTACTGATTTCATAGAAATTTTAGAATTGTTTATTCTAGATCTGTGAAAAATGCTGGTGCTATTTTGAAAAAGATTGCATTGAATGTATAGCTTGCTTAGGGTAGTATGACATTTTAACAATATATATTTTTTCCAATCCATGAAGTTGGAATATTATTCCATTTCATTGTGTCTTCCTCAATTTCTTTCATAAGTGTTCTATAGTTTTTAGAATACAGATCTTTAACCTCCGTGGCTAGGTTTATTCCAAGGTATCTTATGGTTTTTGGTGCAATTGTAAATGGGATAAATTCATTGATTTCTCCTGCTGCTTCATTATTGCTGTATAGAAATGTAAATGACTTCTGTGCATTGATTTTTATCCTGTCACTTTGCTGACTTCGTATATCAGTTCTAGCAGTTTTTTAAGGTTTTAATAATATTTTTATTATAATATGTTAGTCACCATACAGTACATCCCTAGTTTTTTATGTAAAGTTCCATGATTCATTGCTTGCATATAACACCCAGTGCACCATGCAATACGTGCACTCCTTAATATCCATCACAGCCTATCCCACCCCCCTGAAGCCCTCAGTTTGTTTTTCAGAGTCCATAATCTCTCATGGTTCATTCCCCCTTCTGTTAACCCCCCTTTCCTTCTTCCCTTTCTTCTCGTACTGATCTTCCTACTTCTTATGTTCCATAAATGAGTGAAACAATATGATAATTGTCTTTCTCTGCTTGACTTATTTCACTTAGCATTCTCACCTCCAGTCCTGTCCATGTTGCTGCAATTTTTCTGAAATTGTTCTTTTTGATGGCTGAGTAATATTCCATTGTGTGTATGGACCACATTTTCTTAAACCAGTCATCTGTTGAAGGGCATCTCAGCTCCTTCCATGATTTAGCTATTGTGGAAAATACTGCTATGAACATTGGGGTGCATAAGGCCCTTCTCTTCACTATGCCTGTATCATTGGGGTAAATACCCAGTAGTGCAATTGCTGGATCATAGTGTAGCTCAATTTTTAACTTTTTATGGGTCCTCGAAACTGTTTTCCAGAGTGGCTGTACGAACTTGAATTCCCACCAACAATGTAAGAGGGATCCCCTTTCTCCACATCCTCTCCAAATATTGTTGTTTCCTGCCTTGTCAATTTTTGCCATTCTAACTGATGTAATGTTTTATCTCAGTGTGGTTTCTATTTGAATTTCTCTGATGGCTAATGATTTTGAACATTTTTTCATGTCTGTTAGCCATTTGAATGTCTTGATTAGAAAAGTGTCTGTTCATATATTCTGCCCATTTTATGATTTGTTTATTTCTTTCTTGTGTATTGAGTTTGAGAAATTCTTTGTAGATCTTGGATACCAGTCTTTTATCTGTAGTGTCATTCACAAATATCTTCTCCCATTCCATGGGCTCCCTCTTAGTTTTTTTGATTGTTTCCTTGGCTGTGCAGAAGCTTTTTATCTTGATCAAGTCACACAAGTTCATTTTTCTTTTGTTTCCCTTGCCTTTGGACATGTGTCAAGAAATAAGTTGCTGTGGCCAATGTCGTAGAGGTTGCTGCGTAAGTTTCCTCTAGGATTTTGATGGATTCCCATCTCATATTGAGGTCTTTCATCCATTTGGAATTTATCATTGTGTATTGTGTGAGAGAGTGGTCAAGTTTCATTCTTTTGCATGTAGCTGCCCAATTTTCCCAGCACCATTTATTAAAGAGACTTTCTTCTTTCCACTGGATGTTTTTTCCTGCTTTGTCAAAAATTAGATGCCCAAAGAGCCGAGGGTCCATTTCTGGGTTCTCTATTTTGTTCCATTGCTCTATGTGTCTGATTTTGTGTCAGTAACATACTGTCTTTGTGATCACATGTTTGTAGTATAGCTTGAAATCTGGCAACATGATGCCCCCGGCTTTATTTTGCCTTTTCAACAATTACTTGGTGATTCGTGGTATTTATGGTTCTACACAAATTTAAGGGCTGTTTGTTCCAGTTCTTTGAAAAATGTCATTGGTATTTTGATTAGGATGCCATTGAAAGTGTCGATTGCTCTGGATAGCTTAGACATTTTAACTATGTTAATTCTTCTGATCCATGAGCATGGAATATTTTTCCATCTTTTTGTGTCTTCTTCAATGTCTTTCAAGAATAATTTGTAGTTTCTAGAATATAGATCCTTTACATCTCTGGTTAAGTTAATTCTGAGATAACATATGAGTTTTGGTGCTATTGTAAATAGAATGGATTCCCTAATTTCTCTTTCTTTGGTCTCATTGTTCATTTATAAGAATGCAACTGATTTCTGAGCATTGATTTTATATCACGCCACATTACTGAATTGCTCTATTCTAATAGTTTGGGGGTGGATTCTTTTGGGTTTTTCATATAGAGTATTATGCCATCTGTGAGTAGACACAGTTTGACTTCTTTGCTGATTTGGATACCTTTTATCCCTTTTCATTTTCTGATTGCTGTTGCAAGGACTTCTATTACTATGTTGAATAATAATTGCAAGAGTGGGCATCCTTGTCGTGTTCCTGATCTTAAGGGAACGTCTTCGAGCTTTTCCCCATCGGGAATAATATTTGCTGTAGGCTTTTCATAGATGGTTTTATGAAATTGAGGAATGTGCCCTCTATCCATACACTCTGAAGGGTTTAATCAGGAAAGGATGCTGTATTTTGTCAAATGCTTTTTCTGCCTCAATTTAGAGGATCATATGGCTTTTGACTCTTTTCTTGTGATATGATGTATCACAGTGATAGATTTGTGAATGTTGAACCAACCTTGCATCCCACAGATGATCCCAATTTGTCATGATGGATAATCCTTTTAATGAACTGTTGGATCTATTAGCTAGCATCTTGTTGAGAATTTTCGTATCCATATTCATCAGGAATATTGGTCTGTAATTCTCCTTTTTGATGGGGTCTTTGCCTGGTTTGGGGATCAAGGTAATATGGCCTCATAGAATGAGTTTGGTGGTTTTCCTTCTGTTTCTATGTTTTGAGAGAGCTTCAGGAGAATAGGTATTATTTCTTCTTTGAATGTTTGGTAGAATTCCCCAGGGAATCCATCAGGCTCTGGACTCTTGTTTTTCAGGAAGTTTTTGATAACTGCTTCATTCTGTGCATAAATAATCAGTCTGTTTAAAATGTCAATTTCTTCCTGTTTCAGCCTCGGTAGTTTATAGGTTCCCAGGAAGGCACCCATTTCTTCTAGGTTGTTTAATTTATTGGCATACAGCTGTTGATAAAAGTTTCTAATGTTCCTTCCAATTTCATTGGTGTTCGCTGTGACCTCTCCCTTTTCATTCATAATTTTGTTAATTGGGGTCCTTTCTCTATTCTTTTGAATAAGTCTTGCCAGTGGCTTATCAATCTTATTTATTCTCTCAAAGAACCAGCTTCTAGTTCTGTTGATCTGCTCTACTGTGCTCCTGGTTTCTAATTCATTGATCTCTGCTCTAATCTTGATCACCTGCCTTCTCGTGCATGGGTTATGCCTATTCTTCTGTTCCAGTTCCAGCTTCTTGAGGTGAGAATATAAAAGCTGCATTTTAGATTTTTCTATTCTTTTGAGTGAGGTTTGGATGGCTATGTATTTTCCCCTTAGGACTGCCTATGCAGTGTCCCATAGGTTTTGGACCATTGTGTTTTCATTCTCGTGGTCTCCATAAATTGTTTAAATTGATTTTTGATTTCCTGATTTATCCAATCATTTTTGAGCAGGATGCTTCTTAGTTTCCAAGTGATTGAGTTTCTTCCAAATTTTTCCTTGTATTGAGTTCTAATTTCAAAGCACGGTGGTCTAGAATATGCAGGGAATAGTTTCAATCTTTTGATATTGGTTGAGACCTGTTTTGTGACCCAACATATGGTCTATTCTGGAGAACTTTCCATGTGCATTCAAAAAGAATGATTATTCTTTTGTTCTGGGGTGTAGTGTTCTATATATATCTATGATGTCCATCTGATTCAGTATGGCATTCAAAGCTCTTGTTTCTTTGTTGATTTTCTGCTTAGATGATCTGTCTATTGCTGATAGTGGAGTGTTGAGGTCTCCTACTATTAACGTATTATTATCTCTATGTCTCTTTATTCTGGTTAAGAGTTGGCTTGCATATCTTGCTGCTACCCTGTTGGGGGTGTAGATATTTATAATTGTCATATCCACTTGTTGGATATATCCTTTAAAAATAATATAGTGTCCTTCTCTACCTCTAAATACAGTCTTTAGTTTAAAATCCAATCTGTCTGATATGAGAATTGCTACCCCAGCTTTCTTTTGAGGTCCATTGGCATGAAAAATTATTTTCCATCCCTTCACTTTCAGTCTGGATGTATCTTTAAGTTCAAAATGAGTCTCTTCTGGACAGCTAATGGATCGGTCATGTCTTTTTATTCAATCTGCCACCTTGTGGCATTTATGGGAGCATTTAGGCCATTCACATTGAGAGTGATTATTGAGAAATATTATTTTAATGATGTCATGTTGCCTGTAAAGGCCTTTTTACTTTTGTAGAACCCCCCTTAATATCTCCTGTAGGGCTGGTTTTGTGGTTACAAAATTGGTCAGTGACTGGCAATTCTGGAAGTTCCTTATCTCTCCATCCATTCTGAATGACGGCCTTGCTGGATAAAGGATCCTTGGCTGCATGTTTTTCTCTGAAAGAGCTTTAAAAATGCCCCCCAACCCTTTCTTTCATTCCAGGTCTGTGTAGACAAGTCTGACATAATCCTAATATTTTTGCCTTTGTACATAAGAAATTTCCTTGCCCTGGCTGCTTTCAATATTGTATCCCTGGATCTAATATTTGTGAATTGCACTATGACATGACGGGCGTAGGTTTGTCGTGGTTGAATTTGGGAGGGGTCCTCTCTGCTGCTTGGGCTTGAATGCTTGTTTCCTTTGCTAGAATGGGGAAGTTTTCAGCTACAATTTGTTTAAATATCTCTTCTAAACCTGTCTCTTTCTCTACTCCCTCAGGGATGCCGATGATTCTGACATTGGAACGATTCATTGAATTAGTAATCTCCCATAACCTACATTCTTGAGATTGGATTTTTTTGAGCCAAGTTTCTGGTTTACGTTTCTTTTCTACCATCCCATCCTCCAATTCCCTAATTCGTTCTTCTGCCTCATTTACCCTGGCCATCAGAGCATCTAGTTTTGACTGCATTTGATTCGTAGCATTTTTAATTTCTGCCAGATTCACCCTCATTTCTGCCCTTCGAGATTCTATATTCTCGTTATTATTTTCGTTAATATTTTTTTCAAGTCTACACATTATCTTGACCATTGTTACTCTGAACTCCATTTCTGATAATTTGGTTATATCCATATCCATCTGTTCTGTGGCAGAGGACACAGAATCTTCTTTTCTTTGCTAGGGGGGATTTCTCCTCCTAGTCATTCTGATGAGGAGAGGTTGTGGGGTTGCCCAGACCCAAATTATTGACCATGACCCAGGCAGTGTGCTCTTGTTTTATAGGGACCTTAGGGATATGGGCCTCTTGATTTTTCAGCTTGCCTTCTGGGGGAGGGGGTTGCCACGCTGATATTCAGCAACCCTGTTTGGGTAGAGTCTTCCTGTCCCCTGCTAGGGGGGATGGGGATTGGCACAATATAAGCTGGTATTTCTGGGGTTTTGTTTCTGGTGGTTTTCTAAGACTTCTAAGAGTCAGAGCAGCAGTGGCCATATCCTAGCCTCTGTCTCAGAACAGAGATCGCAGTCCACTCTCCCCTGAGCTCTTCTGGCCTCTTTCACTCTGTTTCTCTTGGTGCTGCTAAAAACCCTGCAGCCGGCATCCCAGCCCTCACTTCCAGGGCTGGCATGTCTCTGTCCTTTGTGTTTCTAACTCCGCACCCCCCCCCCCCCCCCCCCCCGCCGTGCGCACTCCTGAGCTCCCTGATTCAGTGAGGTTCACTTGCACTCCAGAATGCAGATTTTCAGTCTGGTTGCACACGTGCTCCTGAGCTCCCAGTCTCAGTCTGGTTCCAGTGAGTGCTCCAGAGTTCCGGTTTTCAGTTTGGATGCGTTCCTAGGCTCACAGTCTCAGTCTGTTCTCTTGTGGGTGCCCATCTGTGAGTCTGGCCGCTCCCCAGTGCATGCGGCTACCGCTTCCAGGCACCTGAGCATGGGGGCTCCCTCCCCCTTCCGTTTATCTTCCAATGTCTTTGTGCAGATTCACGGCTCCCCACATCCTACCTCAATACTCAGTGCTGGAGACACTCATTTGTAGAGTTCCAGATGTATCTTCCTACATCTCAGGCTGATTCCTTGGATTTTCATAGTGGTCTGGTACCTATCCAGCTCGAGTCAGGGGACCAGCTGAAGAAGGAGACCCCTACTCCTCCACCATCTTCTCTCCCCAGACCAGTTCTAGCAGTTTTTTGATGGAGTCTTTGGTTTTTTGTTTGTTTGTTTTTGTTTTTGTTTTTACATAGAGTATCATGTCCTCTGAGAATACTGAAAGATTGACCTTTTCCTTGCTGTTTTGGATGTATTTTATTTCTTTTTGTTGTCTAATTGCTGAGGCTAGGGCTTCCAGTACTATGTTGAAAAACAGTGGTGAGGGTGGACATCCCTGTCATGTTCCTGACCTTAGCGGAAAATCTCTGTTTTTCCCCTTGAGGATGATATTCACTGTGGGTCTTTCATATATTGCTTATATTATCTTGAGATATGTTTGTTCTATCGCTACTTTCTTGAAAGATTTTATCAAGAAAGGATGCTAGATTAGTTCAAATGCTATTTCTGAATCTATTGAGAGGACCATATGATTCTTATCTTTTCTTTTATTAATGTGGTGTATCATGTTGATTGATTTGCAGATGTTGAGCCGCCGCTGGAGCCCACAAAGAAATTCCACTTGGTCATGGTGATTTGAATATACTGTTGAATTTGATTAGCTAGTATCTTGTTGATAATTATTGCATCCACCTTCATAAGGGATATTGGTCTGTAATTCTCCTTGTTAGTGGGGTCTTTGTCTGGTTTGGGGACCAAGGTAATGCTGGCTTCATATGAGTTTGGAAATTTTCCTTCCATTTCTATTTTTTGCCACAGTTTTAGAAGAATATGTAAGAATTCTTTAAATCTTTGGTAGAATTCCCCTGGGAAGCCATCTGGCCCTGGACTCTTGTTCATTAGGAGATTTTTGAATAGTGCTTCAACATCTTCACTGGTTATGGGTCTGTTCAGGTTTCTTATTTCTTCCTGTTTCAGTTTTGGCAGTTTATATGTTTCTAGCAGTTTATCCTTTTCTTTCAGATTACCTGTCCATAGATATTTTAAATTTATATCAGTTAACACTATCATTTATTTTGAGTTTACCCACAGAATTGAAGATTTCTGTTTGCTTTCTGTAGATTAGTTTTACTCTATCACTATTTCCTATAAATCTTCCTGGCATATACATTATGCTAAAAATGTTAAAATAAAGGATAATAAGAAAAAAAATTCTTAAGTTGAAAGTCATAAATTATTTTTTTTTCTTATTAATGGCAATTAAATCAGTTTAGACAGTTTTCTGTAGTGACAAATTTTTATCTTACTGCTTGAAAATTTAGCCAAAGTATAAACGCTATTGTTGCTATTGGGATAGATTAATGGTACCCTGAAAACACAATGAAAATAATTCTGTGGTCTGTACAAAATGCCTTAAATTGCTGATTGCCAATGGAATATTCTTTTAATGAGGATATCACCTTCTCACAAACAAATCTGAGTCACTTGTATATTGTCAATTAAATCCCCAGAGAGATGCACGCTCTAATTCATTTCCTGCAATTCACAAAACTAGGTACATCCTTGTTTATTTTATCAGAAACTTTATAAATGTCATAATTTTAAGGCAAGAAATATTGTTTTCTCTTACTTTTCTGAAAGTGAAAAATTGTTAAAAAATATATACAACTTTTTTAGACCACTGTGCATGTTTATATTTCCATGACCTAAGGATACCATGGGGGTTCATGTTCACACTGAAACAAAATTTGCTTTTACATAAGCTTGTTGATGGTCATCTGTTTTAATGGAAGAGGAACACAAGGCAAACACTTGATACCCTCCCTTGAATTGACCCTGGTCTGGAAATATCTTTTTTTAATAAAATTCTCTTTATTTTATTTTTAATGCAGTAAATGATTTATTTATTTTTTGAAGATAAAATGGGATTTTTTTCTAATAATATTTTTAAATTATATTATGTTAGTCACTTTTCTGAAATTGGACATGCTCCTTTAAAATTAGTGAAAGTAAACTTTGAAAGCCTAATGTACAGTAGAGTTAAGTTTGAGTATGAGATAAATGAGGTCATGAATAAAAAATAGCATCATGAAAGGATAATTACTATGTAGTTATTAAGAATTGGAAGGAGATTAATGCTGGATGGTGAGAGATGGTAACCAGAGCTGTGGTGAGTACTGTGTAATGTATAGAAGTATCAAATCACTATGTTATACACCTGTACCTAATATAACAACTTATGTCAACAATACTTCAATAGTATGACTTAAAAAATTGAAAGGAGCACTACATAAAATTAGAAAGTCTCTGGTTATTGCTTTATGAGGTTTTGTAGATCCAATGTGTCCATATATTCATACCATACAGCTTCTACTCAATGTTTTCAGTGTAGGTCAGTTCCTTCCACTTGGGAAGAGGTGGGAGAAATTATCTGCCCTTTTTGTAAGTCACACACATATGGACTTGATTTTCTTTTTCCTCTAAAATGTTTTAGTGGGTGTATCATAGCTGAACTGATAGAAGAAATTTGATATTGTTCTAAATAATCATATATATGTCCAATGAAATTCCAGAAAAAGTTGTCATTCTAATTAGGGTTGCATTTGGTAGTGTTAGAAATTTGGTACATTTTATTATTTCCACATGACACTGTTATTATATTTTTGTTTTTCCATCAAGATATACAGATTACAATGTCAAAATGGGGCATGAGGATTACAGTACCACCACCGAGCTTGTTCTTGTGGGATTTTCAAGTTGCCCCGAGATGAGATCCTCCTCTTCTACTTCTCTCTGCTCTACCTGTTGAATCTCTTTGGAAACACATAGATTATCACCTTAGTAATTCTGAACTCCATTCTACAGACACCCATGTATTTCTTCATCTTTATCACTTTTCTCAACCTATTTTTAGTATACTTGTCCCAAAGGTTTTCTTCAATTTTGTTGCAAGCAAGAAAGTCATATATTATTTCTGCTTTGCCTGTAAGGAGGCAATTGAGTGCTTTCTTCTTGCATGGATGATTTTGATTGCTCTGTGGTCATTTGTTACCCATGGAGATATCTGTTCATCATGAATGTATCTGTGCTGTGGTACTGGCTCTTGGGGCTTAGACCATCAATGTTTTTGCCCCAGTGGTGCATCTATACTTCACAATCCTCTTACTTTGTGGTCCATATATTCTTTTTTTTTATTATTATATTATGTTAGTCACCATATAGTACATCCCTGGTTTCTGATGTATAATTCAATGATTCATTAGTTGTGTATAACACCCAGTGCACCATGCAATACATGCCCTCCTTACTACCCATCACCAGTCTATCGCACTCCCCCACCCCCCTCCCCTCTGAAGCCCTCAGTTTGTGTGGTCCATATATTCTTGATTAGATTTTCTATAAATTACTATTCTCAGACATGTTCTGTGCTATTGCATCCCTGCAGGAGACCAGGAAAGTTCTAGGAGGGGCTACAACAATGTTATTCTCCTTCCTCTACATCATACTCTCTTACCTTTGCTTCCTGGTGGCTGTGATGAACATAGATTCAGCTAAGGGAAACCAGCAGCACCAGCAACACAGACCTCTACGTGTACAATCCTTATTGTGGTGATGATATTTTATGGAACAGGCTTGATCAGGAACGTGAAGCTCAAATCTTTCTATTCACCAGTGAGACAAACTAATCTTATTCTATTTGGTCATTAACCTAATGTTGAATCCTTTCATTTATAGCTGGAGAAACAAGGAATTAAAGGTAGTTTTGTCTTGAGGAGAAACAAGAATCATATAAAATTATAAAAAATAAAGCAAAATAAAATACATTTTCATAATCATTACCTAACTTTTAGAACTACAGAAACAGAATAATACTTTTTTTCAGAAAATTATTTTATTTTTTAAAGTTTTTGTTTAAATTCCAGTCAGTTAATGTACAGTAGAATATCGGTTTTCAGTGTACAATTTAGTGATTCAACACTTACATACAAAACCCGCACTAATCACAAGCACAATCCTTAATCCCCATCAACTATTTACCCCTTCCCCCACCCACCTCCCCGCTGGTAAATATCAGTTCGTTCTTTATAGTTAAGAGTCTGGTTCTTGGTTTGTTTCTCCCTTTTGTTTCCATGATTGTTTCTCTTTATTTTTCTTCTTAAATTCCAAGTATGAGTGAAATCATATGGTATTTGTTTTCTCTGATTGACTTATTTTTCTTAGCATGATACTCTGTAGTTCCTTCCATATTGTTGAAAATAGCAGGATTCCATTCTCTTTGTTTATGGCTGACTAATATTCCATCATACACACACACACACACACACACACACACACACACACACAATCATGGATAAATATTTGATGGGGATTAAGGAGTGCACTTGTGATTAGTGTAGGGTTTTTTTTGTTTTGTTTTGTTTTGTTTTGTTTGGGTTTTTTTGTTTGTTTGTTTGTTTTGTTTGGGTTTTTTTGTTTGTTTGTTTTTTGGGAGTTTTTTTGAATAGAGAAGCAGAGGTATTAACTCTTCTTAAATGTTTGGTAGAATTTGTGAAACCATCTGGCTCTAGACTTTAATTGTTGTAAGATTTTTTTATTGTTGATTCAATTTCTTTGCTAGTTGTCTGTCTGTTCAAGTTTTTAATCTCTTCTTGTGTCAGTTTTTATAGAACTTCCACTTTAACTGAACCTGGGACACACAGATGGAGAATGTTTGCTCTTTTGGCAGTGGCTCCTGAGAATTTGCTTTCATGGGGATGTCTCTGTATGGACAAAGAAGCTGGTTGGCACCATTTCCCTCCCCTACCCATCAGCATAAAAACAGAAGCACCTGCTAGAAAAAATGGAGTGCCCACACTGACTGCCTAAACTGCTTACACCAAGTACCACACCCCTGCACACTGGTGGGGCTTCCTTACTCAGTCAAGGTTGCCTCACTTCCACTGGAGTGCACCACTTTCCTGGAGACCAGCAAAAACTCTGCCCACACCATGTCTCCACACCAGAGTGTACTGTAGGCCTTCAGTTCTAATGGAAGTAGTATCAGGTCTCATTGAACAATCTCCATAAACAATGACAACACAAGAAATGAAATGACACTAAATACATAGCTATCAATAATGACCCTGAATGTAAATGAAGTAAATGCTCCAATCAAAAGATACAGGGTGTCGGAATGGAAAAACATAAACAACAACAATAAAAATCCCACAACTATTGAATCATTGAACACCACATAAAAAACTAATGATTGTACTATATGTTGGCTAATTGAACACAATATAAAAAGGCAAAAAAAAAAAAAAAAAAAAACAAGACCCATCTATATGCTGCATATAAGAGATTAATTTTAGACCTAAAGACACTTGTAGACTTAAAGTGAGGAATGGAGGAACATTTGTCATGAAAATAGATGTAAAAAAAAAAAAAAGCGTGAGTAGCAATACCTACATCTAACAATGTAGACTTTAAACCAAAAACTGGAATAAGAGGTGAAGAGCACTGGGGCGCCTGGGTAGCACAGTGCTTAAGCGTCTGCTTTCGGCTCAGAGCGTGATCCCGGAGTTCTGGGATCAAGCCCCACATCAGGCTCCTCTGCTATGAGCCTGCTTCTTCTTCTCCCACTCCCCCTGCTTGTGTTCCCTCTCTCACTGGCTGTCTCTATCTCTGTCGAATAAATAAATAAAATCTTTAAAAAAAAAAGAGGTGAAGAGCACTATATCACAACAAAGAGGACTATCCAACAATAACTAACAATTGTAAATATTTATGCAACCAACAAGGGAGAACCCAAATATATACAACATAACACAAGCATAACAAGACTAATAAATAATACTGCAATAATAGTAGGAGACATTAACACCCACTTACATCAATGGACAGATAATCTAAGCAAAAAATCAACAAGGAAATAATGGTTTTGAATGACATAATGGACCAGATGCACTTGATAGATAATATTCAGAATATTCCATACTAAAACATCAGGATACACAGTCATTTCAAGTGGACATGTGACATTCTCCAGAATAAATCACAAACTAGGTCATAAATCAGGCCTCAATAAGGATAAAATGATTGAGATCATACTATGCACATTTTCTGACCACAATGTTGTGAAACTTCAACCACAAGAAAAAATTTGGAAAGACCCCAAATGCATGGAGGTTAACAAACATGCTACAGAATAATGAATGGCTCAACCAGGAAACTGAAGAAGAAATTTTTAAAAATGCATCAAAATAAATAAAAATGAAAACACAAATGTCTAAAACCTTTGGGATGCAGCAAAAACAGTCCGGAAAGGGAAGTATATAGCAATAGCCTCAACCTTAAAAAGCAAGGAAAATCTCAAATGAACAATCTAACCTAACACCTAAAAGATCAAGAAAAAGAACAACAAACGAAGCCTAAAGGTGGCAGAAGGAATTAAATATAAAGATTACAGCAAAATATAATGATATATAACAAAAAGCAAACAAAAACAATAGAAGAGATTAAAAAAATCAGGAGCTGTTGTGTGTGTGTATGTGTGTGTGTGTGTGTGTGAAAATTAATAAAATTGATAAACCCCTAGCCAGACTTATCAAAAAGAAAAGATAAAGGACCCAAACAAATAAAATCATAAATAAAAGAGGAGAAATAACAACCAACACCACAAAATGCAAACAGTTATGAGACTGTTATGAACAACTTTATGTCAACAAATTGGGCAATCTGGAAGAAATGGATAAATTCCTAGGAACATATAAACTACCAAAACTGAAAAATGAAGAAATAGAAGACTTGAACAGAGCAGTAACCAGTGAAGAAATTGAATCACTCATCAAAACTCTCACCAAAAAAACAAATTCCAGGGTTAGGAGACTTCACAGGTGAATTATACCAAATATTTAAAGAAGAGTTAATACCTATTCCTTTCAAACTGTTCCCAAAAATTGAAAAGGAAGGAAAACTTTTAAATTCATCTTATGAGGCCAGCATTACCCTGATACCGAAAGCAGATAAAGACTCCACTGAAAAAGGCAAATAGAAGCCAATCTCCCTGATGAACATGGATACAAAAATTCTCCACAAAATAGTAGCAAACTGAATACAGCAGTGCATTAAAAGAATCTTTCACTATAATCTAGTGGGATTTATATCTGGTTTGCAATGGTGGCTCAATATTTGCAAAGCAATCAGTGTGATACACCACATTAAATCAAAGAAAGGATAAGAACCATATTATCCTCTCAGTAGATGGAGAAAAAGCATTTGGCGAAGTTCAATGTCCATTCACAATAAAAACCCTCAACAAAGTAGGGTTGGAGGGAACGTACCTCAACATAATAAAGGCCAAACATGACAGATCCACAACTAATATCATTGTAAGTGGGGAAAAACTGAGGACTTTTCTTCTATGTGCAGGAACAAGACAGAGATATTCACTCTCAACACTATTATTTAACATAGTATTGGAATGCCTAGCCACAGCAATCGGGCAACACAAAGAAATAAAAGGCATCCACATGGGCAAGTGGGAAGTCAAATGTTCACTATTTGCAGATGATATGGTAGTCTAGATAGAAAACCCAAAATACTTCACAAAAAATTGCTAGCACTGATAACAAATTCAGTGAAGTTGCAGGATACAAAATCAACATACAGAAATTGATTAAATTTCTAAACACCTGTAATGAGCAGTATAAAGAGAAAGTAAGGAATCAATACCATTTACAATTGTAGGAGAAAGAGCAAGATACCAAGGAATAAGCCTAACCAAAGAGCTAAAAAAAACTGTACTATGAAAACTATAAAGCACTGATGAAAGAACTTGAAGATGACACAAAGAAATGGAAAGATATCCAATGCTCTTGAATTGGAAGAACAAATATTGTCAAAATATCTACACTATCCAAGTAAATCATCACATTTAATGCAATCCTTATCAAAATAGCAACAGCATTTTTCACAGAACTAGAAAAACAATGACAACATTTGTATGGAACAACAAAAGACCCCAAATATCCAAAGCAATCTTGAAAAAGAAAAGCAAACCTGGAGGTATCACAATTCCAGAGTTCACGTTATATTGCAAAGCTGTAGTGTTCAAGACAGTATGGTTCTGGTACAAAAAGAGACACACAGATCTGTAGAACAGAAAACCAGAAATGAACCACAAACTCTATGACCAATTAATTTCTGACAAAGCAGGAAGAATATGCAGTGGAATAAATACGGTCTCTTCAACAAATGGTGTTGGGAAGCATGGACAGCAACATGCAAAAGAATGAAAGTGGACACTTTCTCACAACATACACAAAAATATATTCCAAAAGAATGAAAGACCTAAATGTGAACAGAAAACCATCAAAATCCTAGAGAACAGAGGCAGTAAACTCTTTGACATCTGCCATAGGAAATTCTTACATAGATACATCTCCTGAGGCAAGGAAAACAAAGCAAAAGTAAACAATTGGGTCTTCATCAAAATAAAAATTTTCTGCACAGAAAGGAAACAATCAACTAAACTAAAAGTCAACCTATGGAATTGCAGAAGATATTTGCAAATGTCTTATATGATAAAGTGTTAGTTTCTAAAATACATAAAGAACTTATCAAACTCAACATGCAAAAAAACAAATAATCCAGTTTAAAACTGGGCTGAAGACATGAATAGACATTTTCTAAAGAAGACATACAGACGGCCAACAGACACATGAAGAGATGCTCAATATCACTCATCATCAGGAAAATACAAATCAAAATTATAGTGAGAGATCAACTCACACCTGTCAGAATGTCTAAAAACAACATTTTGAAACAGTTTTCATACTAATATTTCATATCCTAAACTTATTCCCTTATTTAGTCTTCTGCTTCATAGTATGCCAGCTTAAAATATATTTGTTTTTACACTTTACTTTGTGCACTACTCAATAAACTCAGCTTATTTTTCCATTTCTTTCACCTTTCTGCCATGTTTATTACATTATTTCTTTTATCAAAATGTTACATATGTATACGCATACATGTAAATTGAATTTTCACACAAAGTCTATTTTTTTAAAATCCTGTCATTACTATTACATATATTTCATGATCACCATCAAAATCTTCCCAGAATTTATCAAGCTATCACTTGTGAGCATACTATCCTGTAGTAGTTTCCCCGGGAAGGGTTAACAACTACAGCATTCCCTATTTTGGTGAATGTCTGAAATTTGTCTCCTATAGTTGTATTACTTGAAGACAACATGGATAGCTCTAACATCCAGGGGTGACACCTTTCTGTCTTGAAGATCATGATGTTGCTCAAGTGCTTTGTCTTGAAGGTTATTCTAAGAAGTTTGGGATGCCTGGTTCGCATAGCCGGTTAAGCATCAGACACTTGGTTTTCACACAGGTCATGATCCCAGGGTTGTGAGATTGAGCACCATGCATGGTGACAACAAATTTATCTTTAAAATGTAACTTGTTTTTTTCAGAACATGGATTAATATCAACTCATCCATGTTAATGTCATGAGTACACACTTTCCATTGTGTATGCAGAGATCTTCATTAACTTCTTAAAAAATTATCAGGTTATAATTTTATTATATCATTTGTACAATTATTTCTTACTTAGGAAACTCAAATTATACTTTAGTTGAATTTTCTCTGCTCTGATTTAATCATTTACATGTTAATTTTTTTCACATCTTTATTTCTTTATCAGTTTGATTATTTTGCTTTTATTACACATACTGACTTAATTACATATATTGAAATTCGTTTCAGTCAAATCAACTCTGCAGGGAATGTTGTAGTTTAGTCTACATTTATGAGATTATGTTTTGTCTTTTTTTTTCAAATTATTTCTTATGGTTGGTCAATTTTCCTCCTTTTCTTTCTTTCTCTTTCTTTCTTTCACTCTTTCTTTCTGCTGTTGTTCAAATATTTTTTTTTAATTTCACTTTTTCTTCATGTTCACAGATATTTTTTTAATACCAATAATTTTAGTTTTAGTGTGTTGTTGTGGTTGTTGTTCTACAGCGTTCTATTTCAAATTTGCCAGGAAGAATTTCACCAGCTTTATTTTTTTTCCTTTTAAATAGACTTTATATTTTGTAACTGTTTTACATTCACAGCAATATTAAGAGGAAAGTACGGAGTTTTCTCATTCACCCCTTGCCTTATACATGCAGTTTTCCCACTATCAACATGTCCCACCAGAGTGGTACATTTTCTATAATTTATGTACCTACAATGACACATTATTATCACCTGAAGTCTATAGTTTACATTAAGGTTTATTCTTGGTGTTGTACACTCTATGGTTTGTAAAATGTGTAATATGTATTACTCAGTATTGAGGAAAACACACTTCAGATTCCTCTATATATTTTCATTATTTGGTAGCTCATTTCTTTTAACACTGATTAACACTCTATTGTCTGGTGCACTACAAGTTTATTTACCCATTTACCTACTGAAGGACATCCTAGTTGCTACCAAGTTTTGGTAATAATGAATAAAGCTGTTATAAACATCTTTGTTTAGGTTCCTATGTGGACATAAGTCTCAACTCATCTGAGTAAATATTGAGGACAATAGATGGATTGTATGGTAAACTTATGTTTAGCTTTGTACAAAAGCAACAAAATGTCTTCCAAAGTAGCTGTGACATTTTGCATTTCTAGCAAAAATGAATAAGAGTTCCTATTGATCCACAATCTCACCATCATTAAGTATTGTCAGTGTTTTGGGTTTTGGCAATTCAAATATGTGTGTTATGGTATCTCATTGTTGTTTTAATTTGCATTCCCCCAATGATATATGATGTTGAGCATCATTTTATATGCTTATTTGACATCTGCATACCTTTTTGTGGGAGGTATCTGTTCATTTTTTGCACATTTTTTAATAGAGTTGTTCTTTTTTTACTGAATTTTATAAGATCATTGTATGTTTTAGTTAACAGTTCTCTACCAGTATGTCTTTTGTAAATATTTCCTATTTGTGTCATATGAAAAAAAAAAAAAGCAAAAAAACAGTTCCAAAAGCAAGTACAATGTATTGCTAACATAACATATCAAATAAACATTTATTTATACTCTTAGGAAACCCCTCAGCTTGACAAATGCCTGCCTTAGGGACTGTATGACTATCTTATTTCTTAAAGTATAGATAAATGGATTTAACAAGGGTGTCACTATTGAACTCAAAATAGTGCCCAATTTGTTGAAAGATAAGACATTTTTCTTAGAAGGTCTGGCATAGAGGGAAATGGAAACACCATAAAATATAGTGACAACAATCATGTGAGAAGCACAAGTGGAGAAAGCCTTCCACTGTCCCTGGGTAGAAGGCATCGTGACAATGGTAAACACAATGAAGATATAAGGAGTCAGGGTAAAGAAAAGAGAGGTCAGAAGAAGAACTGCAGAGCAGATAAAATGAGTCCTCTCCACAATGTAGAGATCACCACACACCAGTTTCAACATGGGAGCAGTGTCACAGAAAAAGTGGTCTATAACATTGGGACCACAGAATGGCAATTTTAGGGTTGCAATGGAAGGCAGTAGAATATACATCAACCCTCCCACCCAAGAGGCCATGATCATCTTCAGACAGACCTGGGTTCTCATGATGGTGGAATATCTCAGAGGAATACAGATGGCCACGTAGCGGTCAAATGACATAATTGCCAGGTTGAAGAATTCTATAGTCCCAAAGAGAAAATAAAAGAAAGATTGGGTGATACAGCCTTCAAAGGATATGGTATTCATTTGTGAAATTGTAATGGCCAACATCTTAGGTGTCACAGAGGAAGTGAGCATAATTTCCAGAAAGGAGAGGTTTGCAAGGAACAAATACATGGGTGCATGAAGGTGGTTACAATTCCACACAAGTAGGATGATTGTAGCATTACTTAAAACTGTCAGCACATACGTAATCAGGAATGTGAAAAAGAGCAAGATCTTCATGTCCCAGGTAGTGTGAAAACCAAGAAGGATGAATTCTGTCACGATTGTAGTTTCATTGTTAAAGGCCATCTCTCAAAAAAAGCATTATCTGCAGAAAAGGAAACCCAAATTGCCTCCTGGCCTTATCATTCCAGATTTAGAGTTATTTTTAGCATCAAAAATTTGCATTAACACAAGTTTATCATACATAAGAAAACTGTGATAATTATATTTCTTTTTATATACATCACATACGTGGTTTAAACCACTTTTCAAAACAGCAAATTATACATTTTGTTCTGATAGTTGTCATTGAGGTCTGGTTTTAGGATCTGTAAGTGACTTCATCTCCTGTCAAGGCTTCAAGTTCCAGCTAACTATCCTCACTGAACTCTTCTATGTTCATCTCTGGAAGCCTAAACCTATGCCCCAATCTCTCTTTCAATAATGTGATTTAGTATATTTAAATGAACAGTGCATTTTGGCTAGCCTGCCTGCTTTTTCCATATTTATTTATCTTCCTCTCCTAATGTATATCTTATCATAACCTGAATTTCTTCTAATAGACATTGTTAATCTTTTTTTTTTTCCTTTCTTTTAGGTCACATCTTAACTTTTACATTCAAGCAATATTTTTTTTTTTGAGAGAGAGAGAGAGAGAGAGTATGTGTGTGAGAGGGGAGAGGCAAAAGGAAACAGAGGGAGAGAGAATTTTAAACAGGCTCCATGATCAGTGAAAAGCCCGATGAAGGGCTTGATCTTATGATGTGTAGATCATGACCTGAGCTGGAATCAAAAGTAGGATGCTTAATCAACTGAGCCATCCAGGTACCCCTCAAGCAATAATCAATTCTTGATAAATCTACTCCAAAAATGGTTACCAACCTTAGTATATTCTGTCCATATTTATTGAAGGATATTTAGAAAGCACCACAATTATCTTTAAAAATCTTAATGTCTTAAAAATTATCTTCAAAAACCAGATTCTCCACAAATCATTGACTGAAATATAATCGCCAAAGTTATTCTTTAGGAGGCACAAGTAAGGAATCCTTCTTAGATAGAAATGACTCTCTTGGCTTATTTGTGGTAGATGATTCTGCTTCTCTCTATGCCCACAAGCAAACCTCAGTAATAGCAGTTTGATGCAGGAATAGGAAGATCTGACACAATGAAGGATCAGATTCATTGAGTCAGTAAACCCAAGAAATGAACCCGACTTCAGTCATCCTGGCCAAGAGTAACCACATCTGTCTTCTACTACTGAGGTTCCCATAACATCCTGGTCTTGCTAGCAGTGCAGCCTTTCTTTTGACTATTCAGGGAGCAATATCCAGACTATTATGTTTATTATTATTTTATTAATTAAATTAGCCATTTTACCATTGTACATTGTACATTAATCTCTAAATATAAGAAAAACTTCCTGCCATTGACTACACACTCCAGGGGCTATCAGAAAATTGTTCTCAACATCTGGTTCTGATTTTTCTTTTTTTTTTTTAATTTTTTGGTACATGTAAAAATTCTGTCTCAAGCAAATCATCACACACTATTTTTCAAAGACTGTAGGGTCTCCCAGAAGCCAATCTTCTATATATGCTTTATCTCCTGTTTTAATTTATCTCTATCAAACAAGACCACACAATCCTTAAAATCTGAGGTTAATTACTTCTGCATGTTTGGGTATTTTTCTCACAACCCCACTCAAAGTTATTGAATCTCTTGTGGATTCCAAATATTCTTATATATCTGTACTATTGGAATGACCACATGGCTTCATATTTTTTTTTACTATAATGTCTTCAATTTATACATTACTGTATCTGCTACATTCCTGCATCTGGTGGAATAAGAAACATTGATATTAGTAGTACTCATACAATTTATGTTATGGTTAAACTCAACATTCATGTCATCTTGACATTTCCAAGAATAAAAATATTTTCTCAATATTTTTTGACTGGGAAGTATTACTGATAGAAAAAAATAAACTACATGGGGCGCCTGGGTGGCACAGCGGTTAAGCGTCTGCCTTCAGCTCAGGGCGTGATCCTGGCGTTCTGGGATCGAGCCCCACATCAGGCTCCTCCACTAGGAGCCTGCTTCTTCCTCTCCCACTCCCCCTGCTTGTGTTCCCTCTCTCGCTGGCTGTCTCTATCTCTGTCGAATAAA
The DNA here is from genome assembly GCF_017311325.1 of Ursus maritimus. Taxonomy (NCBI): domain Eukaryota; kingdom Metazoa; phylum Chordata; class Mammalia; order Carnivora; family Ursidae; genus Ursus; species Ursus maritimus. The sequence goes on from NW_024426663.1 coordinate 83,716,734, forward strand.
TAATAAAAATAAAATCTTTAAAAAAATAAATAAAAATAAACTACAAAGTTACTCAAAGTGACAAAGCTTCTCTTGGAGAGTATTCAGATCAAATTTGAAAATTAAATTATAGTATCACTGAATGTAGTATTTTGAAAGAATATGACAATTCCAAATTAATATTGTTCCAAATATTATCTTTGTGTAGTATAAAGTTTGAGGTTAAGTCTTTCTTGTTTAATGGATTCCTGAATTTCTCCAGTATCATTAGTAATTGGAATGCAAATGGAGCCTATAGAGTTAATCATTTTATTTCAAACACTGCTCATGGATTTGTATTACAAACTCCTTCACATCCTCTTATTTTCTTAACAGTAGGGAGAAATAATTAAATTTTAAAATGTTTTTTAATAAATGGATGAACAGAACCAGTATATAAATAGAGACACAAGGTAAATGTTATCTAAATATGTATCTAAAATTGTATCTTCCTTTTAAATATAACATTTCTTGCAAAAAATGCCCAATAGATATTTCAGAGTTTAGGAATCATTAAGAGAAATACACAAAAGATGCTTTTCATAAATCCAACAATTTCAATACTTTACAAATTCAATAGCAAATGATTTTCAAAAATCTCATTCATAAAGTTATGGTGTTGATTTATGTAATCAACCTACATTATATGTTTCATTCAGGAAATATCATGCTGTATTCCTCAGAGTTTATGATGTATGATTTCTAAATAATTATTATATTTCTCCTATAAGTTTGGAAACGATGGTTATCTAACTCTGAGGCAGAATGAAAAACTTACTAAAATTAATATTCAAAACATTGTCAAGCCATATAATAAAATAATAATTTAGTTAGCTAAGCTTTATTTGTCCAGATCAGCTTAAGTTTTAATATACAATTATTTTTTAAATTTTTTTACAGTAGGCCCAGATTTAAACCTATGTATACAGTTTACACTTACCCTTTATTTTCAGAAGATCCACACATCTGAGTGAAGAACATACATGGATACAGATGGTTGAATTTGCTTGTGTTTTCCATTACTAATATATCTTATTGTAAGGTGAATAAGTCTTCTGGAAATTGTTTATACCCATTTTTTGAAGATAGATATTCTTTGATATTTCTTAATTAGTTCCATTTGGCTTATCAAGAAACTCTAAAGAAAAATAACTCAGTGAAACTCTAACTTTTTTTTTAACAGAATTGAAGGCTAACTCCTCTCATGAAGGCACAAACTCTCATAGACCTTCCCTATGTCTGCTTCCCAACTACCAAAACATTTATCTGCTTTACATCTACAGAAATACAAATTAGGATTACTTGGCCAGGATCAAAGTATTTCAAGAAAATCAAAGTAAATATGAAAAACAATGAATATTGATACAGACCTGAGACATGTATGCATCTTTGCTAAGAAACCTAGAAAATATCATTAAATCCATTACAACATAAGAGGAACTAAGTAGAGATTGCAAAAAAGCTCTTACCTTAGTAGAAAAAGCAATAATGATACACATTTCAAAATTGAGTTTGATTTTTCATTAATAGACATTTACTTTTCAGAAACATAGCCGATAATAGTGGTGATCCATGGTGAAGAGAATGCTGAACTAGAAGACATCCTTCTTATTTATTTTCTTTTAAGAAAATATTATCATTAGGAGAAGTAAGAAGTCTGAATTTATTTAAGGAGCTCTTGGGGAGAACTCCTGTAAAATGTAGAGAATCCTCAGGGAATTAGCTAGGGCTAATAACACCAGAATCCTGGCTATACCTATTCCACCTTAATAGGATTAAAATAATTAGCTAGGGGGGGAAAAGTTTAATTAAACTTTGGGTAACTTTTTATTTTTCCACAGCAATGAAACTAATATTTTTGTTCCTGTATGGATTTATTTCTTGACAAATATGTCTCCATATTTCTATAGAAATCAAAGTCATAATACAAGCTTAACTAACGGATTTTTCACTCAGAATATTTTAATGGAATATTAGCCATCAGAAAGAACGATTACCCAATATTTGCAGCAACGTGGATGGGACTGGAGGAGATTATGCTAAGTGAAATAAGTCAAGCAGAGAAAGACAATTATCATATGGTTTCACTCATTTGTGGAATATAAGGAATAGCAGGGAGATCATTAGGAGAAGGAAGGGGAAAATGAAGAGGTGGTAAACAGAGAGGGAAATGAACCATGAGAGACTATGGACTCTGGGAAACAAACTGAGGGTTTTAGAGGGGAGAGGGTGGGGCGATGAGCTAGCCCAGTGATGGGTACTAAGGAGGGCACATATTGCATGGAGCACTGGGTGTTATAGGCAAACAATGAATCATGGAACACTACATCAAAAACTAATGATGTACTCTATGGTGACTAACATATCATAATGAAAAAAAGAATATTTTAACCAAATAATTTCCATAAATTCTTCTTGATAAATACTACCAACAGTTCACTATTGTTATAAAACATCTAGGCAATACAAAATCATTTTTTTGCCATTTTTACATGAGAAAAATATTTTTTTTATTTAAATTCAATTAATTAACACGTAGTGCATTATTAGTTTCAGAGGTACATGTTTTTGTCATTTAAAAATTATTAAATTAAAATCCTTCCAAACTATGAACATATCTCTTTGCAAGATTTATATTAAAAACATCAGGTTTGAAGTTGGCAATCTTTTACCTCCTCCTGGCTTTATATCCTTTGGTAAATGGAAACTATCCCAGTATCCATTAAAACACATATTTTGCTAATGATAGATAAAATAATTAATCTATCTATTTTATACACATGCTGTATACAAATAATAAATGAGACTTTTCAGCCACTTCCACCTCCATTGTATCCCTGTATCCTATAGACAGCCACTTCCACCTCCATTGTATCCCTGTATCCTATAGACAGTTTCCTGGAAAGAGACTGGTCTTGTGCTGCCATCTATCCTCAAGAAAATCTTTGGCCTGACCCAAGCTGTAGTTTTTGTCAAAATTACAATGAGGTGGCAATCATCCTGCTGTGTATAAGATGTAGTTGGGAGCACAGAAAGGGACAGAATAATCCCCCTAATACATCTAAGACTGGATAATTTAAAAGTGAATAATCTTGTGTTTTCCCAAAACATCAGAAATGCATCAGGAGTTTCTACTGGTAGGTAGAAAATTATGTGATATGAGAAGAAATAATCTCTCTAGCAATGAAAAAGTCCAGTGAATGCATCTTAATTAATAAAAAAAAATGCTTCATTACTTTGAAGAAGTACAGAAATAAAATATGTGAGGAAAACATTAAAAGAAGGAATGGCTGTTTTTTTTAATTGTTGAATTTTTAAAAGATTAAGTATGATAAAACAATGACTACATATATTATTACTAATATTTTAATACTTCAAAGTTTGTATCAAGCTTGTATATTTATACCTAGGTGTGTCATTAAAATTGAAAATTTTGATTTGGTAAGCAACATAACAAAGTTGAAATATAAATCATAAGCTGTCTCGGTAAACTATGGACTATGATACTAATATTTATATTACTTTAATGAATTTTCTGGAGAACATGTTTTCTATTTCTCACTTGTTTAATCAAAATTAATTGTGACCTTATACACAAGAACGTAGAATCCGGGGTCACTGTATAATTTCATGGTACAGAATTCTTTTACTAAACTCCCTTTCACATGACAACTTGGGGCACCTCGGTGCTTTAGTCAGTTAAGTGTCTGAGTCTTGATTTTGTCTCAGGTCATGATCTCAGGGTCCTAGGATTGAGCCCTGCTTCAGGCTTCATGTTCAGGGGAGTGTCTGTTTAAGGATTCTCTCCCTCTCCCTCTGCCTCTGCCTCTCCCTCTTGTTCATGCTCTCTCTCTCTAAAATAAATAAACACATATTTTAAAAACATGTTAACTATGAACATTGGGGTGCATATAGCCCTTCTCTTCACTACATCTGTATCTTTGGGTTAAATACTTAGTAGTGCAATTGCTGGATCACAGGGTAGCTCTATTTTTAACTCTTTGAGGAACCTCCATACTGTGTTCGAGAGTGGCTGCACCAGTTTGCATTCCCACCAACAGTGTAAGAGTGTTCCTCGCCACTATCTGTTGTTTCCTGAGTTATTAATTTCAGTCAATCTGATATTTTTTTATTCTGAAATCTATTTTCTTAACATTTATACCATTTTTAATTGTACCATTATTCAGTGGCATTAGGTACATTTATATTTTTAATAATAATATTTTTTTATTATATTACATTAGTCACCATACATTACATCCCTAGTTTTTGATGTAAAGTTCCATGATTCATTACCTGCATATAACACCCACTGCACCATGCAATACGTGCCCTCCTTACTACCCATTACCAGCCTATCCCATTCCCCCTGCCAAAGCCCTCAGTTTGTTTCCCAGAGTCCATAGTATCTCAGGGTTCATTTCCCCTTTTGTTTACCCCCGTTTCTTCTTCCTTTTCTTCTCCTACCAATCTTCTTACTTCTTATGTTCCATAAATGAGTGAAACCATATGATAATTGTCTTTCTCTGCATGACATATTTCACTTAGCATTAATCTCCTCCAGTGCCGTCCATGTTGAAGCAAATGTTGAGAACTTGTTCTTTCTGATAGCTGAGTAATATTCCATTGTATATATGGACCACATCTTCGTAATCCAGTCATCTGTTGAAGGGCATCTCGGCTCCTTCCACGATTTAGCTATTGTGGACAATGCTGCTATGAACATTGGGGTGCATATGGCCCTTCTCTTCACTATGTCTGTATTTATGGGGTAAATACCCAGTAGTGCAATGGCTGGGTCATTTTTAACTTTTTTAAGGGACCTCCAAACTGTTTTCCAGAGTGGCTGTACCAACTTGCATTCCCACCAACAATGTAACATGGATCCCCTATCTCCACATCCTCTCCAACAATTGTTATTTACTGCCTTCTCAATTTTTGCCATCCTAACTGGCATAAGGTGGTATCTCAGTGTGGTTTTGATTTGAATTTCCCTGATAATTAATGATTTTGAACATTTTTTCATGTGTCTGTTAGCCATTTGTTTGTCTTCATTAGAAGTGTGTCTGTTCATATCTTCTTCCCATTTTTTGATTTGAAATCTTGTTTCATGTGTATTGAGTTTTGGAAGGTTTTGGCGATCTTGGATACCAGTCTTTTATCTGTAGTGTCATTTGCAAATATATTCTCCCATTCTGTGGGCTGCCTCTTAGTTTTTTTGACTGTTCCCTTGGCTGTGCAGAAGTTTTTATCTTGATGGAGTCCCACAGGTTCATTTTTTCCTTTGTTTCTCTTGCTTTTGGAGATGTGTCATGAAAAAAGTTGCTGTGGGCGATGTCATAGAGGTTGCTGCCTATGCTTTCCTCTAGGATTTTGATGGATTCCTGTTTCATATCGAGGTCTTTCATCCATTTGGAGTTTATCTTTGTGTATGGTGTGAGAGAGTGGTCAAGTTTCATTCTTTTGCATGTAGCTGTCCAATTTTCCCAGCACCATTTATTGAAGAGACTGTCTTTTATCCACTGGATGTTTTTTTCTTGCTTTGTCAAAGATTAGTTGCCCAAAGAGCCAAGGGCCCATTTCTTGGTTCTCTATTCTGTTTCATTGGTCTATTTGTCTGCTTTTGTGCCAGTGCCATGCTTTCTTTGTGATCACAGCTTTGTAGTATAGCTTGAAATCTGGCAACGTGATGCCCCCAGCTTTGTTTTTCCTTTTCAACAATTCCATGGCGATTCAGGGCCTTTTCTTGTTCCACACAAATTGAAGCACTATTTGTTCCAGTTCTTTGAAAAATGTCATTGGTATTTTGATTGGGATGGCATTGAAAGTGTAGATTGCTCTGGGCAGCACTGACATTTTAACTATGTTAATTCTTCTGATCCACATGCATGGAATATTTTTTCATCTTTTTGTGTCTTCTTCTATTTCTTTCTCCTGAAGCTGTTTCAAAAAATAGAAATAGAAGGAAAACTACCAAACTCATTCTATGAGGCCAGTGTTACCTTGATCCCCAAACCAGGCAAAGACCCCATCAAAAAGGAGAATTACAGACCGATATCCCTGATGAATATGGACACCAAAATTCTCAACAACATCCTAGCTAATAGGATTCAGCAGTACATTAAAAGGATTATCCATCATGACCAAGTGGGATTCATCCTGGAATGCAAGGGTGGTTCAAATTTGCAAATCTATCAATGTGATACATCATATCAACAAGAAAAGAGTCAAGAACCATATGATCCTCTCAATAGATGCAGAATAAGCATTTGACAAAATACAGCATCCTTTCCTGATTAAAACACTTCGGAGAGTAGGGATAGAGGGCACATTCCTCAATTTCATAAAAACCATCCAGAAAAGCCTACAGCAAATATTATTCTCAATGGGGAAAAGCTGGAAGCCTTTCCCTTAAGATCAGGAACAAGACAAGGATGCCCACTCTCGCCATTATTATTCAACATAGTACTAGAAGTCCTTGCAACAGCAATCAGACAACAAAAAGGGATAAAAGGTGTCCAAATCAGCAAAGAAGAAGTCAAAATATCTCTCTTCACAGATGACATGATACTCTATATGGAAAACCCAAAAGAATCTGCCCCCAAACTACTAGAGGTTATAGAGCAATTCAGTAATGTGGTGGGATACAAAATCAATTCAGTTGCATTTCTATACATGAACAATGAGACTGAAGAAAGAGAAATTAAGGAATCCATTCCATTTACAATAGCACCAGAAATCATACGTTATCTCGGAATTAACTTAACCAGATACGTAAAGGATCTGTATTATAGTCATTCTGACTTATGTGACGTGGTATCTCATTGTGGTTTTGATTTGTATTTACATGATGCTGAGTGATTTTGAGCATTTTCTCATGTTTCTTGGCCATTTGTATGTCTTCTTTGGAGAAATGTCTCTTCATGTCTTCTGCCCATTTCTTAACTAGATTTTTTTGTTGTTGTTATTTTTTTGCGTGTTGAGTTTGATAGGTTCTTTATAGATGTTGGATACTGCCCTTTATCTGATAAGACATTTGTACTTGGTTTATTTTATAAGTTATAACTTCATAATTTATTTTTATAATCTATCCTTTATATGTGAGTTATTTTGAATTGTCTGTTTCCTCATGCATATCATATATAGGACAGGTAATTTTGGTTCCTCCTTTCCTATACTTACATTTTGAGTTTTTTTCCTCTAGTTTTATTAAGGTATAATTAACAAAATAAATTATTTATATTTATGGTCTGTATAAATAACCATGGAAATCAATGTAATTAACATAGCCATCACCTCACAGAATTACTTTTTTTTGTCCTTTCTTTTGTGATGACAACACTTGAGATATGTTTTCTTAGCTAATTTCAAGTATACAATAGATTGTTATTAACTATTTACCATGCTGTACATTACATCCTCAAAACATCATCTTGCTTACCAGAAATTTTGTATCCATTAACCAATATTTGTCATCTCCTCCTCATCTCATATTCCCAGAACCTGGCAACCACCATTTTTATGTGATGCTTTGATGAATTTGACCACTTTAGATTTCACATATAAATGAGATTATAACATTATTTGTCTTTATGGGTCTGGCTTATTTCATTTAGAAAAATGTCCTCCAGATTCACCCATTTTGTCATAAATATCATGATCTCCTTGATTTTAAAGGCTAACCTATCTATATCTATATATCTATATCTGTATCTGTTTCTTTACCTAATCTATCAGAATGTCTTTAATTTATCCAACTCTCCATAGATAATTAGGTTGTTTCCATATCTTGGCTATTGTGAATAATGCTGTAGGAAACATGGGAGTGGAGATATCTCTTTAAGATATTGATTTTATTTACTTTTGAGGTATACTTAAAAGTGGGATTGCTGGATCATAAGGTCATTATGTATTTAATCTATTGAGGTAACTCCAAATTGTTTCCCACAATGTTCTTGATATTGGTTTGGCAGAGATTTTTGGATATGACACCAAAAACAAAGACAATAAGAGCAAAAATAGACAAGTAGGGTAGCATCAAACTAAAAAGCTTCTTTACAGCAATAGCATGTCAACAGCATGAAAAAGCAACCTATGGTGGGAAAAGTACTTGCAAACCATATATGAAAAGAGTTAGTATTCTGTGTATATATAAGGCATGAAAAAGAAGTCCATGAAAAAATATTTGCAAACCATATATGAAGAGAGTTAATATTCAGTATATATAAGGAAGTCTTTTTGTTAAAGGTTTTATTATTTATTTATTCATTTATTCATTTATTTATTTATTTATCAGAGAGAGAGAGACAGAAGGAGCGAGCACAAGCAGGGGGAGAGGCAGGCAGATGGGGAGGGAGAAGCAGGCTCCCCGCTGAGCAGGGAGGCCAATGTGGGACTGGATCGCAGGATGCTGGGATCGTGATCTGAGCTAAAGGCAGATGCTTAACCAACTGAGCCATCCAGGCACCCTATATAAGGACGTCTTACAACTCAAAAACAGAAACAAACAAACAAATCCTAATTAACCCAATTTAAACATGGGCAAATGACCATAATAAACCTTTCTCAGAATACATACAGATATATGGAAGTGTGTTCAACATCACTAATCATCAGGATCAGTGCAAATCATATTAATGCAAATCAAATTAATGCAAATCAAAACCAGGGTAAGATATCATCTCATTCCTGTTAGGATGGCTATTGTCGAAAAGACAAAAGAACAATTGGTGACGAAGTAGTGGAGAAAAAAAGGCCCTGGACCATGTAAGCTTTTTAAATATTTTCAATATTTTTTCTAATCTTCAGAGTAAAGAAAGCTTTCCCATGAAATAAATTATGATTATTTATCTTTCTCATTTATGATAAAATGTGATATAGGCAAATATACTGAGTGAAGAATCAGAGCCAATAACAAAAAGGGAACCTCTGTGGCTTTCATTAATGCCATGAGTAGTGAGTTATTATAACAGTTTAATCTGGAATTCAGAATTACTCTGTTAACACATTTGTTTATAGGTTTTCTGTTTGTTAGTTTTATTTCATTTTATTATTTTATATTATTTTATTTTATTTTATTTTATTTTATTATTATTTTATATTCTTCCTTCTGCACTGGCTAGATTGTCCACTATATGTTGAGTAGAACTGATGATAATGAGTAGCTATTTTTTTTTCTTTATTTCCTAATCCCACAAAAACTTTTCAGGTTTCAAAATCAAGCATGGAGTTTTCTGAAGGGTTTGTTTAATTTTAACTTTATCAAATTAAAAAATTTTACTGTTCAAGAAAGTTGAGTTTTATCAAATATTTTAATTCATTTTTGAGACCACTCAAACTGCTTTAATTTGTTCTATTAATGTTGGAAATTATACTGGTTGAGTTATAATGCAATGACAAACTGGAAAGAGCTGAGCTGTCCATTAACAGATGAATGGAATAAGAAGATGTGGTTCATATATACAATGGAATTTTACTCAGCCAACAGAAAGGATGAATACTTACCATTTACATTGATGTGGATGGAACTGGAGGATGTCATATTGAGCGATAAAAGTCAATTGGAGAAAGACAATTATCATATGGTTTCACTCACATGTGGAATATAAGAAACAGCTCAGAGGATCATAGGGGAAGTGAGGGAAAATGAAATGGGAAGTCATCAGAGAAGGAGAAAAACCATGAGAGACTCTTAACTATAAGAAGCAAACTGAGGGTTGCTGGAAGGGAGGTGTGTGGGGGGATGGGGTAATTTGGTGATGGGCATTAAGGAGGGCATGTCATGTGATGAGCACTGGGTGTTATATACAACTGATAAATTACTGAACACTACATCTGAAACTAATGATGTACTATAATTTGGCCAGCTGAATGTAAATTTTAAAAGAATCCAACGGTGAACTGTATTACTAAATTGAAACCGACAGAGCATCATCACATATTTTCCATTTCAAATATTTCTAGATTTGCTTATGAATATGTTTATTTATGTATTCACTCATATTTATTTTTGTTATTTATGCTCTTCATATACGATTTTTATTCCATGTTCACGCCAATCTCATTCAATTAGTTGGAGTGTGTTCCCTAAATTTCATTCAATTAGGAAGATTTTGGGAGAGCTAAAAAGGTGGGGTAGTGGGAGGATCTTAAGCTTGTCTTGTCTCTAGAACACAAAGAGATAACTGTCAAATAATTCTGAATACCCAGGAAATTGAGGGAGAGAAGAAGCCACATCCAGTAAGGTAGGATGTGTGAAGACATGGTTTTAGGAAGAAACTGATCACAGGTATTGCAGAGGGGAGGGATCCCTGTCACAAAGAAAGGCAGGAGAGAGAGAGGCACACAGTGGAATGTACAGGATAACATTTTCCCAAAACCACTGGCTGGGAAAATGAGAAGGGATGATTTTTACGATTTTTTTTTCAACCAGTGGGCTCAAAGACTGGAGTTTTAAAGGTCAGAAGGTTTGGATGGAATAGAGCCCTGAGAGTTCCGCCCCATTCCTGTAAAAAAGGCAGGCAAACAACCCAAGGTAGACAGCATGATCTGAATGCCTGAGGCCCATGGGGGAGAGAGAGTTTGCTCTTTTTGGAGTGCAGCTGTGATACGTGGCATTCACAAAGATAGCTCTCCAAGGACAATAGAGCCTTCTGGTGCCATTTCCCTCCCTCAACCTTCAGAGTAGGTACAGAGACACCAGCTGAGGGCTTCTTGCCCCAAAACTGGCTGCCTCAACTGAATGCTCCAACAACCACGTCCCTGAGCTCTGGTGTGACTGTCCTTCTTGGTCAAACCTCTTTCAGTCCCAGTGTGCCAACAGCCTCTCACAGAAGTCACATCACATAGTCACAACATTTCCCTACGTTTTGGGAAGTTTTGAATTTTGACTTTTAAAAGTCAGCAGGCTTTGCTGGGATAAAGCCCAAAGTGCACTGCATTGCCCCAGGCAGACAAGGAACCCAGAGACAGAAGGCATGGAAACTGTGATTTGAAAAATGTTGAGGAGGCACAAGGGGATTATTCATTCTTTTGGAAGTACTTCCCTTAGACTATCAAGCACAGAGGCCTCTCTCCAGGAACAAAGGAGCAGACTGGTGTCATTTCCTCCCCCCACCCATCAGCAAAAACCAGCTTCATTAAACAGCACTGTGATAACACTGGCTGCCTAACTTGCTTACACCAAGTCCCACCCTTCTGCTTTTTGTTGCTACTGCTTTTCTCAGGCAAGTGGGCCTAAGTCCCCAAGCAGTGCATCCCTTCCCCAGAAGACCAGCAGAAAGCTGTGCACACACCATGTCTCCCAATCAGTGAGTTCTGAAAGGCTTCATTTCTACTGAAATGGTATCAGGTCTCATTTAACAAGCAGACCAGAGCAAACATAGTTGAAACTCACCACATTTTGGCCAAGGTCCAAACACTGGGCACTGCAGGTAACGAGAGTCCCTGCAGATGACTGGCCTGAAGGATAGAGCAGCTAAAACACAGCAGCAGAGTGCTGACAGCACAAACTGGAGACACTCCCTGTAATGCTAGGCCCTAGACACTATATGACCTCTTCATATAGCCATTACGTTCAGAAGCAGGAAATATAAAGGGCTTTTCTAAAAAGAGAGAAGAAAGCAGAGACTTAGACAAAATACCAAGATGGAAGGATTCACCCTGAAAAAAAGAACAAGAAATGGTCATACCCAGATATCTAATTGAAAGGGATATAAGTAATATGCCTGATGGAGAATTTAAAGCGACAGTCATAAGGATACTCACCAGGCTTCAGAGAAAAAAGGAAGACATCAGGGAGATCCTTACAATAGAGACAAAATAATTTCTAATTATAATAATGTTTTTATTATATTATGTTAGTCACCATACAGTACATCCCTGGTTTTTGATGTAAGGTTTGATGATTCATTAGTTGCGTATAACACCCAGTGCACCATGCAATACATGTCCTCCTTACTACCCATCACCAGCCTATCCCATTCCCCCACCTCCCTCCCCTCTGAAGCCCTCAGTCTGTTTCTCAGAGTTTTTTAAATAAAATTTATAAAAGGAAATCAATTAGAAATTAAAAAGCAACTGACGTACTAAACAGATTGGATGTAATGACCAGAAGGTTAGAAGAATCAGATGAATGAATAAATGATATAGAACACAAAGTAATGAAAAATAATGAGGCTGAACAAAAGAGGGTAAAAAAGAACTATGGATCACAAGAATAGACTTAGGAACTCAATGACTCCATCAAACATAATAATATTTGTATCATATAAATTCCAGAAGAAGAGAGAGCAAAAAGGACAGAAGGTTCATTTGAGGAAATAAAAGCTGAAAATTCCATAATCTGGGGAATGAAAGAGGCATTTGAATCCAGGAGTAGCAGAGAGCTCCCGTTTAAGAAAAAAAAAAAAAAAAGCAGGCCAACACAGAGACACAATGTACTTAAACTTGCAAAATATGTGTATAAAGAAAAAAAAAATCCAAAAAGCAGCAACACAAAAGAAGTCCATAACTGAAAAGGGAAAATCCATAAGGCTAGCTGCAGATCTCTCCGCAGAAACTTGGAAAGCCCGTAGAGTGGCATGATATATTCAATGAGCTGAATGGAAAAATCTGCAGCCAAGAATATTCTATCCAGCAAGGTTATCATTCAGAATAGAAGGAGAGATAAAGAGTTTCCCAGAGAAACAAAAATTAAAGGAGTTCATGATAACTAACCCAGACCTGAAAGGAATATTAAAGGGGTCCCTTTGAGTTAGAAAGAATGACCAAAAGTGACAAAGACTAGAAAGGAAAAAAGAAAAACTCCAGAAACAATGACAAAGCAAATAATAAAATGTCACTAAATACATATCTATCAATAATTACTTAAATGTAAATGGACTAAATGTTCCAATCAAAAATCATAGGGTTTCAGAATCAATAAGAAAAAAACCCCATCTATATGCTACCTATAACAGACTAATTTTCGATCTAAAGACAACTGCAGATTTAAAGAGAGGGGATGGAGAAGCATTTATCATGCAAATGGAAGTCAAAAGAAGACAAGTAGCAATCTTTATATCAGACAAACTAGATTTTAAATCAAAGATCAAAGCAAGAGAAAGGCATTATATCATAATAAAGGGGATAATCCACCAAGAGTATCTAACAATTGTAAATATTTATGCCCCTAACATGGGAGTACCCAAAATTATAAAACAATTAATAACAAACATAAAGGAACTTATTAATAATAGTACAATAATAGTAGGGGACTTTAATATCCAGCTTACATCAATGGACAGATTATCTAAGCAGAAAATCAACAAGGAAACAATGATTTTGAATGACATGGTGGACCAGATGAACTTAATAGATATATTCAGAACACTTCCAGGAGGAGACAACTTTTTTTAAAAAGCAGAATACACCTTCTTTTTGTGCACATGGAACATTCTCCAGAATAGATCACAGATGAGGTCACAATCAGGCCACAACAAGTACAAAACATTGGGATCATAGCATGCATATTTCCTGACTAAAATGCTATGAAACTTGAAGTCAATCACAAATACATGGAAGGTATAGAACATGCTACTAAAGAATGAATGGGTCAACTATCTTATCAAAAAAGAAATTAAAAAAAATACATGGAAACAAATGAAAATGGAAACAAGATGGCCCAAAATGTTTGGGATGCAGCAAAAGCAGTCCTAAGAGGGAAGTGTATAGCAATACAGGCAAACCTCAAGAAACAAGAAAAACCTCAAATAACCAACCTAACCTTACACCTAAAGGAGTTAGAAGAACAACAAATGAAGCCTAAAGGAAGCAGAAGAAGAGAAATAATAAATTGCAGAGCAAAATAAATTATATAGAAATTAAAAAATATAATAGAACAGATCAATAGAACTAGGATATGTTTTTTTGAAAAAATAATGAAACTGATAAACCCCTAGTCATATATATCAAAAATAAAAGAGAAATGACCTGGATAAATAAAATAGCAAATAAGAGAGAAGATATAATAATACCACAGAAATAGAAGAAATTTTAAGGTAATATTATGAAAAACTATATGCCAACAAATTGGACAGTCTGGAAGAAGTGGATTAATTCCTAGAAACATATGATTTACCAAAACAGAAACAGAAAGAAATAGAAATCTTGATCAGACTGATAAGCAGAAAAGAAGTTCAATCAGTGATCAAAAATCACCCAAGAAACAAAAGTCCAGGGACAGATGGCTTCACAGGGTAATTCTTCCAAACATTTAAAGAAGAGTTCAAACCTATTCTCAAAATATTCCAAAAAATAGAGAAGGACAGAAAACTTTCATTCATTCTCTGTTGCCAGGATTACCCTCATGCCAATTCAGATAGATGCCACCAAAAAGAGAACTATTAATCCCTGATTAATATGGATGCAAAAATTCTCAACAAAATTGCTTACAAATTGAATCCAACAGTACATTAAAATAATTATTCACCATGATCAAGTGGGATTTATTCCTGGACTGCAAGGAATTTCTGTGGTTCCATATTCAAAAATCAACTGTGATAAACCAGATTAGTAAAAGAAAGGATAAGAACTACATGTGTTGAATAATTGAATTTAAATTAAAAAAAAAAAGAACTATATGATCCTCTCAACAGATGCAGAAAAAGCATTTGACAAAGTACAACACCCATTCATGATACAACCCCTCCACAAAGTAGGGATAAAGGGAACATGCTTCAACATAATAAAGGCCATATGTGAAAAACCCACAGCTAATATCCTCAATGGGCAAACACTGAGAGCATTTCTTCTGTGGTCAGGAACATGGCAGGGATGTCCATTCTCACTATTGTTATTTAACAGAGTACTGGAAGTCCTAACTTCAGTAATCAGACAAGAAAAAGCCACCCAAATTGGCAAGGAATAAGTCAAACTTCAACTATTTGCAGAAAATAGACACATATATCAATGGAACACAATAGAAAACGCAGAAATGAACCCATAACTATATGGCCAATAAATCTTTGTCAATGAAAGAATATCTAATGGAAAAAGACGATTGTTTCAACAACTGGTGTTGGGAAAAATGGACAGCAATATATAAAAAATGAAAATGGACCGATTTTTACACCACACACAAAAAATAAATTCAAAATGGATGAAAGACATAAATGTGAGACAGGAAACAAAATTCTAGAGGAGAACGTAGGCAGTACCCTCTTCAACACTTGCTGTAACAACTTCTTACTAGATATGCCTCAGTGTCAAGGGAGACAAAAGCAAAAATAAACTATTGGGACTTCATCAAAATAAAAACCTCTGTTTAGCAAAGGAAACAATCAACAAAACCAAAGGGCAAACTATGGAATGGGAGATGATATTTGCAAACTGAATATCTGGTAATGGGTAAATATCCAAAATATACAAAGAACTTATAGAACAAAACATCCAAAAACCAAATAACCCAGTTAAAAAATGGGAGAAGGTATGAATAGACATTTTTCCAAAGACATACAGATGGCCAACAGTCACATGAAGACATGCCTACCATCAGGGAATTACAAATCAAAATTATAATGAGATATCGTCTCACCTGTCAGAATGGCTGAAATTGACAAATGTTTTATATAGGTGGATGTCTCTAATGTGTCTTGCATAACAAACTACAAGGACCGGCATGTACACAGGTAAGGTAATGAATGTAGTTCCTGACACTTGTGCTGCAAGAATGACCTTGGGAGCCTGATTATTTGAAATTGGTATCTGGCCTCCAGGTCAGAACGGGCCTTTTTTTTTTTTTTTTCTGGACACCAAGAGCTATAAATTTAATTCACATCCATCCTGCTCCAGGCTGGGCTGCCCCCCAGAATGAAATCCAGGAGGGGAGGCAGACACACGTAGCTAGGCTCCCTGACAATATAAAAACATGATATCACAGAAATGCTGCTCACTCCAAACTGCATATAGGTGAACAAATGTTTAACTTCAAACCCTGTTATTTGTCCTGTAAGTGGGGATGGTTCACCAGGCCTCTCAATCGGGAATCTAGCCAGGCTGTATCAACGGGGCTTCCCCAGATACTGAGGTTGGATGTTGTAAGTACCTGATCTGATGTAACTTTATCTCATTCTCATTTACTCCTTGCTATTGCCCTGACCTATGTGTAGATTTCCCTTTTATTCTGTTTCTAGCAGTTTCTTTTTGTTTTTTATAATATCAATAAAGTGTTTTGTTTTGTTTTGTTTTCTCCTTCAAAACCAAAAACATGGCTGTTGTATAAATCTTTTTCCCTGATCAACAACACAATAAACCACAGGTGTTGGTGAGGATGCAGAGAAAGGCGGACCCTCTTACATTGTTGGTAGGAATGCAAAAAGGTACAACCATTCTGGGAAACAGTATGGAATTTCCTTAAAAGGTGACTGTAGAACCATGCTATGATCTAGCAATTACACTAATAAGTATATATCAAAGGAATGCCAAAAATGATTCAAAGGAATACATGCACCTGGATGTTTATAGCAGCATTATCAACAACAGCCAAATTTCAAGAAGAACCCAATTGTCCAAGTACTGATGATTAGATACAGAAGTGGTATACATGCAGTGGAATATTACTCAGCCATAAAAAATAATAAAATCTTGCCATTTGCGATGAGGTGTATGAAGCTAGAGAGTATTATGCTAAGTGAAATAAGCCAGTCAAAGAAAGACAAATGCTATATGGTTTTACTCATATGTGGAATTTCACAAGCAAAACAGTTGAACACAGAGGAAAAAGACAAAAAAAGAGAAGCAACAGAAAACAGGCTCATAACTGTAGAGAACAAATTGAGGGTTACTGGAGGGGAGGTGGGCAGGGCTGTGGGTTGAAAGATAGGTGGGTACTGAGGACAGCACATGTGATGAGCAATGAATGTTGTATGTAAGAGAGGAATCACTAAATTCTACTCCTGAAAAAAAAAATTACACTTTATGTAAACTGACTGGAATTTAAATAACAATTTAGAGAAGAAAAAGGAAAAAAATATTATGGAAGATTTGAATATTCATTTTGTATTACAGTTCTTATTGAAATCATTTAACCTGAAATTTTCTCCATAAGTTTCCATATTTGTTGCTTATTTCAACTTTCTTTCTTTCTTTTTTTTGTTTTACTTGTTTATTTTATTTATTTATTTTTATATAATAATTTTTACTAGATTATGTTAGTAACCATACAATATCTCTCTAGTTTTTGATGTAAAATTCCATGATTCATAACTTGCGTATAACACCCAGTGCAACATGCAATACAGGCCCTCCTTAATACCCATCACCAACCTATCCCAATAACCCACCCCTCTCCCCTCTGAAGCCCTCAGTTTGTTTCCCAGAGTCCATAGTCTCTCATGGTTCATTCCTTCTTCTGTTGACCCCCCCCCTTCTTCCCTTTCTTCTCCTACCGATCTTCCTACTTGTTGATGTTACATAAATGAGTGAAACCATATGATAATTGTCTTTCTCTGCTTGACTTATTTCACTTAGCATTATCTCCTCCAGTCCCATGAATGTTGCATCAAATGTTGAGAAATCGTTCTTTTTGACAGCTGAGTAATATCCCATTGTATATATGGACCACATCTTCTTTATCCAGTCATCTGTTGAAGGGCATCTCTGCTTCATCCACAATTTAGCTATTGTGGACAATGCTGCTATGAACATTGGGGTGCAATGGCCCTTCTCTTCACTATGTCTGTATCTATGGGGTAAATACCCAGTAGTGCAATTGCTGGATCATAGGGTAGCTCAATTTTCAACTTTTTAAGGGACATCCACACTGTTTTCTAAAGTGGCTGTACCAACTTGCATTCCCACCAACAGTGTAAGAGGGATCCCTTTCTCCACATCCTCTGCAACATTTGTTGTTTCCTGCCTTGTCCATTTTTGCCATTCTAACGGACTTAAGGTGGTATCTCAATGTGGTTTTGATTTGAATTTCCCTGATGGCTAATAATTTCAAACATTTTTTCATGAGTCTGTTAGCCATTCGTATATCTTCATTGGAAAAGTGTCTCTTCATATTGTCTGCCCATTTTTGATTTGATTATATGTTACACATTTATTGAGTTTGAGAATTTCTTTGTGTATGTTGGATACTAATCTTTTATCTGTAGTGTCGTTAGCAAAATATCTTCTCCCATTCCGAGTGCTGCCTCTTAGTTTTCTTGACAGTTTCCTTGGCTGTACAGACACTTTTTATCTTGATGAAGTCCCACAAGTTCATTTTTTTCTTTTGTTTCTCTTCCCTTTGGAGATGTGTCAACAAAAAAGTTGCTGTGGCCAATGTCAAGGAGGTTGCTGCCTATGTTCTTCTCTAGGATTTTGATGGATTCCTGTTTTATATCGAGGTCTTTCATCCATTTGGAGTTTATCTTTGTGTATGGTGTGAGAGAGTGGTCAGGTTTCATTCTTTTGCATTTAGCTGTCCCATTTTCCCAGCACCATTTATTGAAGAGACTGTCTTTTATCCAGTGGATGTTTTTTTCTTGCTTTGTCAAAGATTAGTTGCCCAAAGACCCGAGGGCCCATTTCTGGGTTCTCTATTCTGTTCCATTGGTCTATTTGTCTGGTTTTGTGCCAGTACCATGCTGTCTTTGTGATCACACCTTTGTAGTACAGCTCAGAATCTGGCAATGTGATGCCTCCAGCTTTGTTTTTCCTTTTCAACAATTCCTTGGCAATTTGGGGCCTTTCTGGTTCCACACAAATTTAAGGGCTCTTTGTTCCAGTTCTTTGAAAAATGTGATTGGTATTTTGATCAGGATGGCATTGAAAGTGTAGATTGCTCTGGGTAAGATAGATATTTTAACTAAATTAATTCTTCCGATCCATGAGCATGGAATATTTTTCCATCTTTTTGTGTATTCTTCAAAGTCTTTCTAGAGTGATTTGTAGTTTCTAGAATATAGATACTTTACATCTCTGGTTAAGTTAATTCAGAGATAACGTTTGATTTTTGGTGCTATTGTAAATGGAATGGATTCCCTAATTACTCTTTCTTCAGTCTCATTGTTCGTGTATAGAAATGCAACTGATTTCTAAGCATTGATTTTGTATCCTGCCACAGTATTGGAGTGCTCTATAACTTCTACTATTTGGGGGTGGAGTCTTTTGGGTTTTCCATATAGACTGTCATGTCATCTGTGAAGAGAGACAGTTTGACTTTTCTTTGCCAATTTGGATAACTTTTATCCCTTGTTGTTGTCTGATTGCTGTTACACGGACTTCTAGTACTATGTTGAATAATAATGGTGAGAGTGGTCATCCTTGTCGTGTTCCTGATCTTAAGGGAAAGTCTTCCAGCTTTTCCCCATTGAGAATTATATTTGCTATAGGCTTTTAATAGATGGTTTCTATGAAATTGAGGAATGTACCCTCTATCTCTACACTCCTAAGTGTTTTAATCAAGAAAGAATGAAGTGTTTTGTCAAATGCTTTTTCTGCATCAATTGAGAAGCTCATATAGTTCTTGACACTTTTATATTGATATGATCTATCACACTGATCGACGTGTGAATGTTGATACACCATTGCATCCCAGGGATGAATCCCACTTGGTCATGATGGATAATCCTTTTAATGTACTATTGGATCCTATAAGCTAGGATCTTGTTGAGAATTTTGGCATCTATATTCGTCATGGATATCGGTCTGTAATTCTCCCTTTTGATGGGGTCTTTGCCTGGTTTGGGGATCAAGGTAATACTGGCCTCATAAATGATTTTGTTAGTTTTCCTTCTGTTTCTATTTTTTGAAACAGCTTCAGGAGAATAGGTAGTATACCTTTTTGAATGTTTGGTAGAATTCCCTGGTGAATTCATCAGGCCCTGGACTCTTGTTTTTCAGGGGTTTGATTACTGCTTCAATTTTTTCATAATTATTTGGTATGTTTAAATAATCAATTTCTTCCTGTTTCAGTCTTGGTAGTTATAGGTTTCCAGGAAGGCATCCATTTCTTCCAGCTTGTTTTATTTATTGGCATAAAGCTGTGGATAAAAGCTTGTAATGTTCCTTCCTATTTCATTGGTGTTGGTTGTGATCTCTCCCCTTTCATTCATAATTTTATTGATTTGGGTCCTTTCTTTATTCTTTTGAATAAGTCTGGCCAGTGGCTTGTCGATCTTATTTATTCTTTCAAAGAACAAGCTTCTAGTTCTATGATCTTCTCTACTGTGCTCCTGGTTTCTAATTCATTGATCTCTGTTCTAATTTTCATCAACTGTTTTCTTGTGCATGGGTTAGGCCTGTTCCTCTGTTATAGCTCCAGCTTCTTGAGGTAAGAATATAAAAACAGCATTTTAGATTTTTCTATTCTTTTGAATGAGGCTTGGATGGCTATGTATTTTCCCCTTAGGACTGCCTTTGCAGTGTCCCATAGGTTTTGGACTGGTGTGTTTTCATTCTCTTTGGTCTCCATAAATTGTTTAAATTGATTTGTAATTTCCTGGTTTACCCAATTATTCATGAACAAGATTGTTCTTAGTTTCCAAGTGTTTGAGTTTCTTCCAAATTTTTCCTTGTGATTGAGTTACAATTTCAAAGCATTGTGGACTGATAATATGCAGGGAATAATGTCAGTCTTTTGGTATCAGTTGAGACCTGTTTTGTGACCCAGAATACGGTGTATTCTGGAGAACTTCCATGTGCATTCGAAGAGAATGAGTATTCTGTTGTTCTGGAGTGTAGTGTTGTATATATATCTATGAGGTCCATGTGGCCTAAATGTTATTCAAAGCTCTTGTTTCTTTGTTGATTTTCTGCTCAGGTGATCTGTCTATTGCTGAGTGTGGAGTGTTGAGCTTCCCTACTATTAACATATTTTTATCTTTATGTCTCTTTATTCTGGTTAAGAGTTGTGTTGTGTATCTAGTTGCTACCCTGTTGGGGACATAGATATTTATAATTGTCATATCCACTTATTGGATACATCCTTTAAGAATAATATAGTGTCCTTCTGTATCTTTAACTACAGGCTTTAGTTTAAAATCTCATCTGTCTGATATGAGAATTGCTACCCCAGCTTTCTTTTGAGAACCATTGGCATGAAAAATGGTTTTCCATCCCTTCACTTTCAGTCTGTTTGTATCTTTAGGTTCAAGATGAGTCTCTTGTAGACAGAAAATGGATGGGTCATGTCTTTCTATCCAATCTGCATCCCTGTGGCATTTATGGGAGCATTCGGCCATTCACATTGAGAGTGATTATTGAGAGATATGATTTTTTAAATATTTTTTATTATATTATGTTAGTCACTATACAGTACATCCCTGGTTTCTGATGTAAAGTTCGATGATTCATTAGTTGCATATAACACCAAGTGCACCATGCAATAAGTGCCCTCCTTACTACCCATCACCAGTCTATCCCATTCCAACACGCCCCTCCCCTCTGAAGACCTGAGTTTGTTTCTCAGAGGCCATAGTCTCTCATGCTTCATTCCCCCCTCTGATTACCCCCACTTTCTTTATCTCTTTCGTTCCCTACAGATCTATCTAGTTCTTATGTTCCATAGATGAGAGAAATCATATGATAGTTGTCTTTCTCTGCTTGACTTATTTCACTTAGCATTATCTCCTCCAGTGCCGTCCATGTTGTAGCAAATGTTGAGAACTCGTTCTTTCTGATAGCTGAGTAATATTCCATTGTATATATGGACCACAACTTCTTAATCCAGTCATCTGTTGAAGGGCATCTCGGTTCCTTCCACGTTTTAGCTATTGTGGATAATGCTGCTATGAACGTTGGGGTGCATATGGCCCTTCTCTCACTACGTCTGTATCTTTGGGGTAAATACCCAGTAGTGCAATGGCTGGGTCATAGGGTAGCTCAATTTTTAACTTTTTAAGGGACCTCCACACTGTTTTCCAGAGTGGCTGCACCAACCTGCATTCCCACCAACAGTGTAGGAGGGATCCCCTTTCTCCACATTCTCTCCAGCAATTATGTTTCTTGCCTTGTCAATTTTTGTCATTCTAACTGGCGTAAGGTGGTATCTCAGTGTTGTTTTGATTTGAATTTCCCTGATGGCTAATGATTTTGGACATTTTTTCATGTGTTGTTGGCCATTTGTATGTCAACATTGGAAAAGTGTCTGTTCATATCTTCTGCCCATTTTATGATTTCTTTATTTGTTTCTCGTGTATTCAGTTTGAGAATTTCTTTGTAGATCTTGGATACCAGTCTTTTATCTGCAGTGTAATTTGCAAAAATCTTCTCCCATTCCGTGGGCTGCCTCTTAATTTTTTTTGACTGTTTCCTTGGCTGTGCAGAAGCTTTTTCTCTTGATGAAGGCCCACAAGTTCATTTCATCTTTTGTTTCTCTTGCCTTTGGAGATGTGTCATGAAAAAGTTTACTGTGGCCGATGTTGTAGAGGTTGCTGCCTATGTTCTCCTCTAGGATTTTGATGGATTCCTGTTTCACATTGAGGTCTTTCATCCATTTTCAGTTTATCATTGTGTATGGTGTGAGAGAGTGGTCAAGTTTCATTCTTTTGCATGTAGCTGTCCAGTTTTCCCAGCACCATTTATTGAAGAGA
>NW_024426663.1:83739320-83742310 GCF_017311325.1 Ursus maritimus
AATTTTCATCAACTGTTTTCTTGTGCATGGGTTAGGCCTGTTCCTCTGTTATAGCTCCAGCTTCTTGAGGTAAGAATATAAAAACAGCATTTTAGATTTTTCTATTCTTTTGAATGAGGCTTGGATGGCTATGTATTTTCCCCTTAGGACTGCCTTTGCAGTGTCCCATAGGTTTTGGACTGGTGTGTTTTCATTCTCTTTGGTCTCCATAAATTGTTTAAATTGATTTGTAATTTCCTGGTTTACCCAATTATTCATGAACAAGATTGTTCTTAGTTTCCAAGTGTTTGAGTTTCTTCCAAATTTTTCCTTGTGATTGAGTTACAATTTCAAAGCATTGTGGACTGATAATATGCAGGGAATAATGTCAGTCTTTTGGTATCAGTTGAGACCTGTTTTGTGACCCAGAATACGGTGTATTCTGGAGAACTTCCATGTGCATTCGAAGAGAATGAGTATTCTGTTGTTCTGGAGTGTAGTGTTGTATATATATCTATGAGGTCCATGTGGCCTAAATGTTATTCAAAGCTCTTGTTTCTTTGTTGATTTTCTGCTCAGGTGATCTGTCTATTGCTGAGTGTGGAGTGTTGAGCTTCCCTACTATTAACATATTTTTATCTTTATGTCTCTTTATTCTGGTTAAGAGTTGTGTTGTGTATCTAGTTGCTACCCTGTTGGGGACATAGATATTTATAATTGTCATATCCACTTATTGGATACATCCTTTAAGAATAATATAGTGTCCTTCTGTATCTTTAACTACAGGCTTTAGTTTAAAATCTCATCTGTCTGATATGAGAATTGCTACCCCAGCTTTCTTTTGAGAACCATTGGCATGAAAAATGGTTTTCCATCCCTTCACTTTCAGTCTGTTTGTATCTTTAGGTTCAAGATGAGTCTCTTGTAGACAGAAAATGGATGGGTCATGTCTTTCTATCCAATCTGCATCCCTGTGGCATTTATGGGAGCATTCGGCCATTCACATTGAGAGTGATTATTGAGAGATATGATTTTTTAAATATTTTTTATTATATTATGTTAGTCACTATACAGTACATCCCTGGTTTCTGATGTAAAGTTCGATGATTCATTAGTTGCATATAACACCAAGTGCACCATGCAATAAGTGCCCTCCTTACTACCCATCACCAGTCTATCCCATTCCAACACGCCCCTCCCCTCTGAAGACCTGAGTTTGTTTCTCAGAGGCCATAGTCTCTCATGCTTCATTCCCCCCTCTGATTACCCCCACTTTCTTTATCTCTTTCGTTCCCTACAGATCTATCTAGTTCTTATGTTCCATAGATGAGAGAAATCATATGATAGTTGTCTTTCTCTGCTTGACTTATTTCACTTAGCATTATCTCCTCCAGTGCCGTCCATGTTGTAGCAAATGTTGAGAACTCGTTCTTTCTGATAGCTGAGTAATATTCCATTGTATATATGGACCACAACTTCTTAATCCAGTCATCTGTTGAAGGGCATCTCGGTTCCTTCCACGTTTTAGCTATTGTGGATAATGCTGCTATGAACGTTGGGGTGCATATGGCCCTTCTCTCACTACGTCTGTATCTTTGGGGTAAATACCCAGTAGTGCAATGGCTGGGTCATAGGGTAGCTCAATTTTTAACTTTTTAAGGGACCTCCACACTGTTTTCCAGAGTGGCTGCACCAACCTGCATTCCCACCAACAGTGTAGGAGGGATCCCCTTTCTCCACATTCTCTCCAGCAATTATGTTTCTTGCCTTGTCAATTTTTGTCATTCTAACTGGCGTAAGGTGGTATCTCAGTGTTGTTTTGATTTGAATTTCCCTGATGGCTAATGATTTTGGACATTTTTTCATGTGTTGTTGGCCATTTGTATGTCAACATTGGAAAAGTGTCTGTTCATATCTTCTGCCCATTTTATGATTTCTTTATTTGTTTCTCGTGTATTCAGTTTGAGAATTTCTTTGTAGATCTTGGATACCAGTCTTTTATCTGCAGTGTAATTTGCAAAAATCTTCTCCCATTCCGTGGGCTGCCTCTTAATTTTTTTTGACTGTTTCCTTGGCTGTGCAGAAGCTTTTTCTCTTGATGAAGGCCCACAAGTTCATTTCATCTTTTGTTTCTCTTGCCTTTGGAGATGTGTCATGAAAAAGTTTACTGTGGCCGATGTTGTAGAGGTTGCTGCCTATGTTCTCCTCTAGGATTTTGATGGATTCCTGTTTCACATTGAGGTCTTTCATCCATTTTCAGTTTATCATTGTGTATGGTGTGAGAGAGTGGTCAAGTTTCATTCTTTTGCATGTAGCTGTCCAGTTTTCCCAGCACCATTTATTGAAGAGACTGTCTTTTATCCACTGAATGTTTTTTCTTGCTTTGTCAAAGATTAGTTGCCCAAAGAGCCAAGGGCCCATTTCTGGGTTCTCTATTCTGTTTCATTGGTCTATGTGTCCGTTTTTCTGCCAGTACCATGCTGTCTTTGTGATCACAGCTTTGTAGTACAGCTCAAAATCTGGCAACGTGATGCCCCCGCTTTGTTTTTCCTCTTGACATTTCCTTGGTGATTCAGGGCCTTTTCTGGTTCCATACAAATTTAAGGACTATTTGTTCTAGTTCCTTGAAAAATGTCATTGGTATTTTGATCGGGATAGCATTGAAAGTGTAGATTGCTCTGGGTAACATGGACATTTTAACTATGTTAATTCTTCTGATCTTGAGCATGGAATATTTTTCCATCTTTTTGTGTCTTCCTCAATGTCTTTCAAGAGTGATTTATAGTTTCTAGAATATAGATCCTTTATGTCTCTTGTTAAGTTAATTCCAAGTAAGTTATGGTTTTTGGTGCTATTGTAAATGGAATGGATTCCTTAATTTCTCTTTCTTCAGTCTCTTTATTCGTATATACAAATGCAACTGATTTCTGAGCATTGATTTTGTATCCCACCACATTACTGAATTGCTCTATAACTTCTAGTAGTTTGGGGTTGGTGTCTTTTGGGTTTTC
>NW_024426663.1:83742320-83749792 GCF_017311325.1 Ursus maritimus
CCTGTTTTGTGACCCAGAATACGGTGTATTCTGGAGAACTTCCATGTGCATTCGAAGAGAATGAGTATTCTGTTGTTCTGGAGTGTAGTGTTGTATATATATCTATGAGGTCCATGTGGCCTAAATGTTATTCAAAGCTCTTGTTTCTTTGTTGATTTTCTGCTCAGGTGATCTGTCTATTGCTGAGTGTGGAGTGTTGAGCTTCCCTACTATTAACATATTTTTATCTTTATGTCTCTTTATTCTGGTTAAGAGTTGTGTTGTGTATCTAGTTGCTACCCTGTTGGGGACATAGATATTTATAATTGTCATATCCACTTATTGGATACATCCTTTAAGAATAATATAGTGTCCTTCTGTATCTTTAACTACAGGCTTTAGTTTAAAATCTCATCTGTCTGATATGAGAATTGCTACCCCAGCTTTCTTTTGAGAACCATTGGCATGAAAAATGGTTTTCCATCCCTTCACTTTCAGTCTGTTTGTATCTTTAGGTTCAAGATGAGTCTCTTGTAGACAGAAAATGGATGGGTCATGTCTTTCTATCCAATCTGCATCCCTGTGGCATTTATGGGAGCATTCGGCCATTCACATTGAGAGTGATTATTGAGAGATATGATTTTTTAAATATTTTTTATTATATTATGTTAGTCACTATACAGTACATCCCTGGTTTCTGATGTAAAGTTCGATGATTCATTAGTTGCATATAACACCAAGTGCACCATGCAATAAGTGCCCTCCTTACTACCCATCACCAGTCTATCCCATTCCAACACGCCCCTCCCCTCTGAAGACCTGAGTTTGTTTCTCAGAGGCCATAGTCTCTCATGCTTCATTCCCCCCTCTGATTACCCCCACTTTCTTTATCTCTTTCGTTCCCTACAGATCTATCTAGTTCTTATGTTCCATAGATGAGAGAAATCATATGATAGTTGTCTTTCTCTGCTTGACTTATTTCACTTAGCATTATCTCCTCCAGTGCCGTCCATGTTGTAGCAAATGTTGAGAACTCGTTCTTTCTGATAGCTGAGTAATATTCCATTGTATATATGGACCACAACTTCTTAATCCAGTCATCTGTTGAAGGGCATCTCGGTTCCTTCCACGTTTTAGCTATTGTGGATAATGCTGCTATGAACGTTGGGGTGCATATGGCCCTTCTCTCACTACGTCTGTATCTTTGGGGTAAATACCCAGTAGTGCAATGGCTGGGTCATAGGGTAGCTCAATTTTTAACTTTTTAAGGGACCTCCACACTGTTTTCCAGAGTGGCTGCACCAACCTGCATTCCCACCAACAGTGTAGGAGGGATCCCCTTTCTCCACATTCTCTCCAGCAATTATGTTTCTTGCCTTGTCAATTTTTGTCATTCTAACTGGCGTAAGGTGGTATCTCAGTGTTGTTTTGATTTGAATTTCCCTGATGGCTAATGATTTTGGACATTTTTTCATGTGTTGTTGGCCATTTGTATGTCAACATTGGAAAAGTGTCTGTTCATATCTTCTGCCCATTTTATGATTTCTTTATTTGTTTCTCGTGTATTCAGTTTGAGAATTTCTTTGTAGATCTTGGATACCAGTCTTTTATCTGCAGTGTAATTTGCAAAAATCTTCTCCCATTCCGTGGGCTGCCTCTTAATTTTTTTTGACTGTTTCCTTGGCTGTGCAGAAGCTTTTTCTCTTGATGAAGGCCCACAAGTTCATTTCATCTTTTGTTTCTCTTGCCTTTGGAGATGTGTCATGAAAAAGTTTACTGTGGCCGATGTTGTAGAGGTTGCTGCCTATGTTCTCCTCTAGGATTTTGATGGATTCCTGTTTCACATTGAGGTCTTTCATCCATTTTCAGTTTATCATTGTGTATGGTGTGAGAGAGTGGTCAAGTTTCATTCTTTTGCATGTAGCTGTCCAGTTTTCCCAGCACCATTTATTGAAGAGACTGTCTTTTATCCACTGAATGTTTTTTCTTGCTTTGTCAAAGATTAGTTGCCCAAAGAGCCAAGGGCCCATTTCTGGGTTCTCTATTCTGTTTCATTGGTCTATGTGTCCGTTTTTCTGCCAGTACCATGCTGTCTTTGTGATCACAGCTTTGTAGTACAGCTCAAAATCTGGCAACGTGATGCCCCCGCTTTGTTTTTCCTCTTGACATTTCCTTGGTGATTCAGGGCCTTTTCTGGTTCCATACAAATTTAAGGACTATTTGTTCTAGTTCCTTGAAAAATGTCATTGGTATTTTGATCGGGATAGCATTGAAAGTGTAGATTGCTCTGGGTAACATGGACATTTTAACTATGTTAATTCTTCTGATCTTGAGCATGGAATATTTTTCCATCTTTTTGTGTCTTCCTCAATGTCTTTCAAGAGTGATTTATAGTTTCTAGAATATAGATCCTTTATGTCTCTTGTTAAGTTAATTCCAAGTAAGTTATGGTTTTTGGTGCTATTGTAAATGGAATGGATTCCTTAATTTCTCTTTCTTCAGTCTCTTTATTCGTATATACAAATGCAACTGATTTCTGAGCATTGATTTTGTATCCCACCACATTACTGAATTGCTCTATAACTTCTAGTAGTTTGGGGTTGGTGTCTTTTGGGTTTTCCATATAGAGTATCATGGCATCTGCGAAGAGAGACATTTTGAGTTCTTCTTTGCCGATTTGGATACCTTTTATCCCTTTTTGTTGTCTGATTGCTTTTGCAAGGACTTCTAGTACTATGTTGAATAATAATGGCGAGAGTGGACATCCTTGTCGTGTTCCTGATCTTAAGGGAAAGGCTTCCAGCTTTTCCCCATTGAGCATGATATTTACTGTAGGCTTTTAATAGATGGTTTTTATGAGATTGAGGAATGTACCCTCTATTCCTACACTCTGAAGGGTTTTAATCAGGAAAGGATGCTGTATTTTGCCAAATGCTTCTTCTGCATCTACTGAGAGAATCATATGGTTCCTGAGTCTTTTCTTGTTGATATGATGTATCACACAGATCAATTTCCAAATGTTGAACGACGCTTGCATCCCAGGATGAATCCCACTTGGTAATGATGGATAATCCTTTTAATGTACTGTTGGATTCTATTAGCCAGGATCTTGTTGAGGATTTTGGTGTCCATATTCATTAGCAAAATGGGTCTGTAATTCTCCTTTTTGATGGGATCTTTGCCTGGTGTGGGGATCAAGGTAATAATGGCCTCATAGAATGAGTTTGGTAGCTTTCCTTCTGTTTCTATTTTTTGAAATAGCTTTAGGATAATTGGTATTATTTCTTCTTTGAATGTTTGGTAGAATTCCCCAGGAAAACCATCCGGGCCTGGAGTTTTGTTATTTGGAAGGTTTTTTATCACTGACTCAATCTCGTCATAATTAATTGGCCAGTTTAAAAAAATCAATTTCTTCCTGTTTCAGTCTTGGTAGTTAATAGATTTCCAGGAAGGACTCCATCTCTTCCAGATTGCTTAATTCTTTTGGCATAAAGCTGTTGATAACAGTTTCTAATAATCCTTCCAATTTCATTGGTGTTAGTAGTGACCTCTACTTTCTCATTCATAATTTCATTAATTTGGGTGCTTTCTCTATTCTTTTGGATAAGTCTTGCCAGTAGTCTGCCAATTTTATTGATTCTCTCACAAAACCAGCTTCTAGTTCTGTGGTCTGCTCTACCATACACCTGGTTTCTAATTCACTGATTTCTGCTCTAATCCTGGTCAACTGCTTCCTCGTGTGTGGATTAGGCCTCTCCCTCTGTTGCTGTTCCAGCTTCTTGAGGTGAGAATATAAAAACTGCATTTTAGATTTTTCTATTCTTTTGAGTAAGGCTTGGATGGCTATGTATTTCCCCTTAGGACTGCCTTTGCAATATCCCATAGGTTTTGGACCAGTGTGTTTTCATTCTCGTGGGTCCCCATAAATTGTTTACATTGGTTTTTGATTTTCTGGTTTATCACATCATTCCTGAGCTAGATGATTCTTAGTCTCCAAGTGTTTGAGTGTCTTCCAAATTTTTCCTTGTGGTTGGGTTCCAATTTCAGAGCGTTGTGGTCTGAGAATATGCAGGGAATAATTTCAGTCTTTTGGTATCAGTTGACACCTGTTTTGTGACCCAGAACATGGTCTGTTCTTGAGAATGTTCCATGGGCATGAGAATAGAATGAGTATTCTTTGGTTTTGGGGTGTAGTGTTCTATATATATCTATGAGGTCCATCTCATCGAGTATGACATTCAAAGCTCTTGTTTCTTTGCTGATTTCTTGCTTAGGTGATCTGTCTATTGCTGATAATGGAGTGTTGAGGTCTCCTACTATTAGTGTATTTTTATCTATATGTCTCTTTATTGTGGTTAAGAGTTGTCTTTTGTATTTTGCTGCTCCCATGTTGGGGGCATATATATTTATAATTGTCATATCCCCTTTTGGATACATCCTTTAAGAATAATATAGTGTCCTTCTGTGTCTCTAACTATAGTCTTTAGTTTAAAATCCAATATGTCTATCTTCCGATATCTGTGCACGGTTTACAGCTACCCTCTTCGTACCTCAATACCAATGGAACAGAATAGAGCCCAGAAATGGACCCTCAGGTCTTTGGGCAACTAATATTTGATAAAGCAGGAAAAAACATCCGGTGGGAAAAAGACAGTCTCTTCAATAAATGGTGCTGGGAAAATTGGACAGCTACATGCAAAAGAATGAAACTTGACCACTATCTCACACCATACACAAAAATAAACTCCAAATGGATGAAAGACCTCGATGTGAGACAGGAATCCATCAAAATTCTAGAGGAGAACACAGGCAGCAACCTCTACGACATCGGCCAAAGCAACCTTTTTCATGACACATCCCCAAAGGCAAGAGAAACAAAAGATAAAATGAATTTATGGGACTTCATCAAGATACAAGTTTCTGCACAGCCAAGGAAACAGTCAAAAATCTAAGAGGCAGCCCTACTGGAATGGAGAGAAGATTTTTGCAAATACACTGCAGATAAAGACTGGTATCCAGATCTACAAAGAAATTCTCAAACTATAAATACACGAGGAAACAAATAAACAAATCAAAAAATGGGCAGAAGGATATGAAAGACACTTTTCCAATGAGACATACAAAATGGCCAACAGACACATGAAAAAAATGTTCAAAATCATTAGCCATCAGAGGAAATTAAAATCAAAACACACCTGAGATACCACCTACGCCAGTTAGAATGAGCAAAAAAATTGACAAGGCAGAGAAACATACAATTGCTGGAGAGGATGTGGAGAAAGGGGATCCCTCCACTACCAGTGTTGGTGGGAATGCAGTTGGTGCAGCCACTGTGGAAAACAGTGTGGAGGTCCCTTAAAAGTTAAAAATGAGCTACCCTATGACCAGCCATTGCACTACTGGGTAGTTTACCCCAAAGAGACAGACGTAGTGAGAGAAGGGGCCAATGCACCCCAACTGTCTATAGCAGCATTATCCACAATATGTAGAATTTGAGGAGCGAGATGCCCTTCTCAACAGAGATGACTGGATTAAGAAGTTGTGGTCCATATATATGTCAGAATATTACTCAGCTAATCAGAAAGAAGTGAGTCTCAAATATTTGCTACAACATGGACTGGACACTGAGGAGATAATGCTGGATGAAATAAGTCAAGCAGAGAAAGACAACTATCATATGATTTCTCTCATCTATGGAACATAAGAACTAGGAATGACTGGGAAGAAAGGGATAAAGAAGGGGGGTAATCAGAAGGGGAATGAAACATGAGAGACTATGTACTATGAGAAACAAACTGAGGGCTACAGAGGGAGGGGGTGGGGAATGGGATAGGCCGGTGATGGGTAGTAAGGAGGGCAATATATTGCATGGTGCACTGGGTGTTATACACAACTAATGAATCATCGAGCCTTACATCGAAAACCGGGGATGTACTGTATGGTGACTAACATAATATAATAAAAAATCATTATAAAAAAAATCCAATCTGTCTGATATGAGAAGTCCTACCCCAGTTTTCTTTTGAGGTTCATTGGCGTGAAAGATGGTTTTCCATCCCTTTACTTTCAGTCTGAATGTATGTTTAGGTTCAAAATGAGTCTCTTGTAGACAGTAAATGGATGGGTCATGTCTTTTTATCCAATCTGCAACCCTGTGGCATTATGGGTGTATTTAGGCCATTTACATTGAGACTGATTATTGAGAGATGTGATTTTAATGATGACATGTTGCCAGGAAAGTCTTTGTTTCTATAGATTGTGACTTTCTGTTCTGTATTACTCTTGGGGCCTTTTTACTCTTATAGAACCCCCCTTAATATCTCCTGTAGGGCTGGTTTCGTGGATGTACATGTCAATGACTGGCAAGATCTCTGGAAGGTCCTTATTTATCCATCAATTCTGAATGACAGCCTTGCTGGATAAAGGATCCTTGGCTGCATATTTTTCTCTGAAAGAACTTTAAAAATGCTCCCCCAACACTTTCTCTCATTCCAGGTCTGTGTAGACAGGTCTGACATAATTCTGATATCTTTGCCTTGGTACGTGAGAAATTTCTTTGCCCTGGCCGCTTTCAATACTGTATCCTTGGATCTAATATTTGCGAATTGCGCTATGATGTGACATGGTGTAGGTTTGTGTGGTTGAGCTTGGGAGGGGTCCTCTCTGCCTCTTGGACACGATGTTTGTTTCCTTTGCTAGATTAGGGGAAGTTTTCAGCTATAATTTGTTCAAATACCTTTCAAGACCTCTGTTTTTCTCCCACTCCCCTCAGGGATGCCAATGATTCCGACATTGGAAAGTGTTAGCCAGCACTCCTGACATACACTCCTGAGCGTGGAATTTTTGAGTCCAGATTCTATATTAGTTTTCTTCTACTAACCCATTTTCCAATTTGCTGATACGTTCTTTCTGCCTCCTTCACCCTGGCCATCAGAGCCTCTAGTTTTGACTGCATTTGGCTCATAGAATTTTTAATTTCTGCCAGATTCGCTCTCTTTTCTGCCCTTAGAGACTCTACATTCTCATTAATATTTTTGTTAATACTTTTTTCAAGTCTACACATCATCTTGGCCATTGTTACTCTGAATTCCATTTCTGATAATTTGGTTATATCCATATCCATTAGTTCTGTGGCAGAGGGCACAGACTCATTGTCTTTTCTTTGCTGTGGGGGATTTCTCCTTCTCGTCATTCTGATGAGGAGAGGTTGTGGGGTTGTCCAGAGCCCAAATTATTGCTGGGACCCAGGCCGTGCGCCTTTGTTTTATAGGAATCTTAGGGATGTGGGCTTCATGATTTTTCAGCCTGCCTTCTGGGGGAGAGGCCTGCCACACTGATACTCAGGCAACCCTGTTTTTGTAGAGTTTCTGTGTCCCCTGCGAGGGGGGATAGGGATAGGCACACTGCGAGCCAGTATTTCCAGGCTTTTGTTCTCTGGTGGCTTTCCCTGGCAGTTTGCTGTGCCTCTTCTGAGAGTCAGAGCAGCAGTGGCC
>NW_024426663.1:83749802-83859835 GCF_017311325.1 Ursus maritimus
AATTGAAATAAGTCAAGCAGAGAAAGACAACTATCATATGATTTCTCTCATCTATGGAACATAAGAACTAGAATGATCAGTAGGGGAAGAAAGGGATAAAGAAGGGGGGGTAATCAGAAGGGGGAATGAAACATGAGAGACTATGTACTATGAGAAACAAACTGAGGGCTACAGAGGGGAGGGGGGTGGGGGAATGGGATAGGCCGGTGATGGGTAGTAAGGAGGGCACATATTGCATGGTGCACTGGGTGTTATACACAACTAATGAATCATCGAGCCTTACATCGAAAACCGGGGATGTACTGTATGGTGACTAACATAATATAATAAAAAATCATTATAAAAAAAAATCCAATCTGTCTGATATGAGAAGTCCTACCCCAGTTTTCTTTTGAGGTTCATTGGCGTGAAAGATGGTTTTCCATCCCTTTACTTTCAGTCTGAATGTATGTTTAGGTTCAAAATGAGTCTCTTGTAGACAGTAAATGGATGGGTCATGTCTTTTTATCCAATCTGCAACCCTGTGGCATTATGGGTGTATTTAGGCCATTTACATTGAGACTGATTATTGAGAGATGTGATTTTAATGATGACATGTTGCCAGGAAAGTCTTTGTTTCTATAGATTGTGACTTTCTGTTCTGTATTACTCTTGGGGCCTTTTTACTCTTATAGAACCCCCCTTAATATCTCCTGTAGGGCTGGTTTCGTGGTTACAAAATTGGTCAATGACTGGCGATTCTGGAAGGTCCTTATTTATCCATCAATTCTGAATGACAGCCTTGCTGGATAAAGGATCCTTGGCTGCATATTTTTCTCTGAAAGAACTTTAAAAATGCTCCCCCAACACTTTCTCTCATTCCAGGTCTGTGTAGACAGGTCTGACATAATTCTGATATCTTTGCCTTGGTACGTGAGAAATTTCTTTGCCCTGGCCGCTTTCAATACTGTATCCTTGGATCTAATATTTGCGAATTGCGCTATGATGTGACATGGTGTAGGTTTGTGTGGTTGAGCTTGGGAGGGGTCCTCTCTGCCTCTTGGACACGATGTTTGTTTCCCTTGCTAGATTAGGGAAGTTTTCAGCTATAATTTGTTCAAATACCTTTCAAGACCTCTGTTTTTCTCCACCCCCTCAGGGATGCCAATGATTCCGACATTGGAAAGTGTTAGTCAGTAATCTCCCGTAACATACACTCCTGAGCGTGGAATTTTTTGAGTCCAGATTCTATATTAGTTTTCTCTTCTACTAACCCATTTTCCAATTTGCTGATACGTTCTTCTGCCTCCTTCACCCTGGCCATCAGAGCCTCTAGTTTTGACTGCATTTGGCTCATAGAATTTTTAATTTCTGCCAGATTCGCTCTCTTTTCTGCCCTTAGAGACTCTACATTCTCATTAATATTTTTGTTAATACTTTTTTCAAGTCTACACATCATCTTGGCCATTGTTACTCTGAATTCCATTTCTGATAATTTGGTTATATCCATATCCATTAGTTCTGTGGCAGAGGGCACAGACTCATTGTCTTTTCTTTGCTGTGGGGGATTTCTCCTTCTCGTCATTCTGATGAGGAGAGGTTGTGGGGTTGTCCAGAGCCCAAATTATTGCTGGGACCCAGGCCGTGCGCCTTTGTTTTATAGGAATCTTAGGGATGTGGGCTTCATGATTTTTCAGCCTGCCTTCTGGGGGAGAGGCCTGCCACACTGATACTCAGGCAACCCTGTTTTTGTAGAGTTTCTGTGTCCCCTGCGAGGGGGGATAGGGATAGGCACACTGCGAGCCAGTATTTCCAGGCTTTTGTTCTCTGGTGGCTTTCCCTGGCAGTTTGCTGTGCCTCTTCTGAGAGTCAGAGCAGCAGTGGCCGAATCTCAGCCTCTGTCTCAGAACAGAGGGATCGCGAAACCTTCTCCACTGATGTTCTGGCCACTTTAACTCTGTTTCTGTTGGTGCTGCTCAACCCTGCAGCATCCCTGGATGTGCGCCCCACACCCGGCGTCCCAACCCTCGCTTCCAGGCCTGGCACGTCTCTGTCCTTTGTGTTTCTAACACCGCCAGCCACCAGCCACCAACCACCCCCGCACGCTCCCAGAGCTCCTGGTCTCAGTCTGGTTCCTTGAGTGCACCGGAGCTCTGTTTCAGTCTGTTCGTGCGCGTTCCCCGGTTCACGGTCTCAGTCTCCTCTCTCACGGGTGCTGGTCTGGGAGTCCGCCCAGTCCCCCCATGCAGGTGGCTACCACTTCCTGGCGCCCGAACATGGTGGCTCCCTCCCCCTTCCATTTATCTTCCAATATCTGTGCGCGGTTTCACAGCTCCCCACTTCGTACCTTAATACTCAGCGCTGGAGATGTTCATTTGTAGAGATCCAGATGTATCTTCCTGCATCTCAGGCTGATTCCGTGGATGTTCAGGCTGTTCTGGTACCTATCCAACTCGACTCAGGGGACCGACTGAAAAAGGGGTCCCCTACTCCTCTGCCATCTTAACTCCTGAGCAGTTTCTGCTGATTCTAGAAGATCCTTACCTCTGCATCAATTTTGAATGACAGCCTTACTTCATAAAGGATATGTGGCTGTATGTTTTTCTCGGATAGTGCTTTAAAAATATACTGCCAGCCCTTCCTCTCATTCTAGGTCGGTGTAGACAGGTCTGACATTATTCTGATATTTTTGCCTCTGTACATGAGAAATTTCTTTTCCCAGGCCACTTTTAATACTGTATCCTTGGATATAGTATTTGTGAATTGCACTATGACGTGACGTGGCATAGGATAGTCGAGGTTGACCTTGGGAGGAGATTTCTCTCCCTCCTGAACATGAATGTTTGTTTCCTTTGCTAGATTAGGGATGTTTTCTGTTACAATTTGTTCAAATATCTCTTCTAAACCTATCTCTTTCTCCACCCCCTCGGGATTCCGATGATTCTGCCATTGGAACATTTCATTGAGTCAGTAATCTCCCGTAACCTACATTCCTGAGATTGGATTTTTTTTGAGCCAAGTTTCTGTTTTAACTTTCTCTTCTACCATCCCATCCTCCAATTCACTAATTTGTTCTTCTACCTCATTTACCCTGGCCGTCAGAGCACCTAGCTTGACTCTATTTGATTCATAGCATTTTTAATTTCTGCCAGATTCGCTCTCATTTCCACCCTTAGAGATTCTATATTCTCATTAATATTTTTGTTAATATTTTTTTTATGTCTACCCATCATCCTGACCATTGTTATTCTGAACTCCAATTCTGATAACTTGGTTATATCCATATCCATCAGTTTGTGGCAGAGGCCACAGTCTCATTATCTTTTCTTTGCTGGGGGGGGGATTTCTCCTTCCCATCATTCTGATGAGGAGAGGTTTCCAGGTTGCCCGGAGCCCAAATTATTGACCAGGACCCAGGCAGTGATTACTTGTTTTATAGGCACCTTAGGGATGTGGGCTTCTTGATTTTTCAGCCTACCTTCTGGGGGAGGAGCCTGCCATGCTGATATTCAGGCAACCCTGTTTGGGTAGAGTCTACCTATCCCCTGTGAGCGGGGATGGGGTTTGGCACAATGTGAGCTGGTATTTCTGGGCTTTTGTTCTCTGGCGGCTTTCCCTGGCGGTTTTCTGTGTCTCTTCTGAAAGTCAGAGCAGCAGTGGCTGAATCCTTGGCTCTGTCTCAGAACAGAGAGATCGCAGTCTGCTCTCCACTAAGCTCTTTTGGCCTCTTTAACTCTGTTTCTTTAGGTGCTACCAAAAACCCTGCAGCATCCAGGGTTGTGCACCCAACAGCCAGTGTCTCAGCCCTCACTTGCAGGGCCCACAGGTCTCTGTCCTTTGTGTTTCTAACACCGCCAGCCACCCTGGTTACCACGCACGCTCCTGAGCTCTCTGTTTCAGAGTGGTTTGCACACACTCCAGAGTGCAGGCTTTCAGTCTGGTCGTGCACATGTGCTCCCGAGCTCCCAGTATCAGTCTGGTTCCAATGAGCCCTCCGGAGCTCCGGTTTTTCAGTCAGGTCGCACGCACACTTCCGAGTCCCGGTTTCAGGCTAGTTCAAGTGTGTGCTCCAGAGCTCCGGTTGTCAGTCTGGATGCGCACTTGCTCCCAAGCTCCCAGATTTAGTCCAGTTCCAGTGAGCGCTCTGGAACTCCGGTTTTCAGTCTGGTCACGCGTGTTCCTGGGCTCACGGTCTCAGGCTCCTCTCTTGTGGGTGCTGGTCCATGAGTCCAGCATGCTCCCCAGTGCAGGTGGCTACTGCTTCCTGGTGCCCGAGTGCAACGGCTCCCTCCCCCTTCCATTTTTCTTCTGATATCTGTGTGCGGATTCACGGCTCCCCACTTCGTACCTCAATACTCAGCACTGGAGGTGTTCATTTGTAGAGATCCAGATGTATCTTCCTGCATCCCAGGCTGATTCTGTGGGTTTTCAGGATGGTCTGATACATATCCAGCTCTGCTCAGGGGCACAGCTGAATAAGGGGACCCCTACTTCTCCACCATCTTTTCCCTCCTGCTCTATTTCAAGTTTCATCATAAAAATAATTATTAGTACTATATTTACCATTATTGCCCAATTTTTTATTTTAAAAATACCATCAGGGTGCCTGGGTGGCTCAGTCTCTTAAGTGTCTGCCTTGGGCTCAGGTCATGATTTGGGGTCCAGGGATCCAGTCCTTTAACAAGTTCCCTGCTCAGCAGTGAGTCTGCTTCTCCCTTTCCCTTTGACCCTCCCCCCCATTCATTCTCTCTCTCTTTCTCACCCCCTCTCTCTCTTTTGAATAAATAAATAATCTTTAAAATATACAGTCATAGTTATACTATCATGTATTTTATACTCGTGTTGCATGCAGCATAATCTTCAGAAACTGATACATATTAATTGAATTGCAATAATTAGAAACACACTTTTCATTATTTTCATTAATTTTTCCCTTAACTCTATTTTATATCTTTTTCCTAAACTCTATTCTTCTTATATGATATTCATATATCCATAGCATTTTTGTTTTCGTAATTAATCATGCATATTTAACCTTTCCTCAGACTTCCTCCCTCAATTTT
The DNA here is from genome assembly GCF_017311325.1 of Ursus maritimus. Classification (NCBI taxonomy): domain Eukaryota; kingdom Metazoa; phylum Chordata; class Mammalia; order Carnivora; family Ursidae; genus Ursus; species Ursus maritimus. The sequence continues at coordinate 83,754,845 of NW_024426663.1, forward strand.
TGTGTTGCTTATTTTTATCACATTTTATTGGATTCTTTTGGTCTGTTGTTGAGTTATATCTGCAGCATTTCATAAATGTAAATTTGCCATTATTTTTTTAAAGATTTATTTATTTTAGAGAAAAAGTGCATGACTAGGACGAGGGCCATGGGGGGGGGGAGGCAAGGAGACTCCCCACTGAGCAGGGAGCCAAACACAAGGCTCAATCTCAGGACCCTGAGATCAGGACCTGAGCTGAAACCAAGAGTTGGACACTTAACCAACTGAGCTACCCAGGTACCCCCAAATTTGCCATTATTTAATGTTTAAGTTATAAACCTAGCTTAATATTTTCCTATCTTAGTCCTACATGTACTCCTTTCTTAACTTCAATTGTAGTATTTTACCTTTAATATGATATAAAACTGTATTAAATTATCAATTTGTTCTTGCAAAAAGCAGGGGTCTCAAGTATAATGTTTCTGTATAATTTCAAGCATAAATCCAATTAAGAGTAACTAGTGAAGTAAGGAGATGTCTGAGCTCTCCAGTGCTGCTTTGGAGGTCATTTCCTGTCACATCAGCAGGTTTTCAGCTCATTTTGATACGTGAGTATCTGATGAATAGGTGCAATCAAAACAGAAAAAGAAATCTTTTATATAATGTTAATGCTTAGTTTGTTTGCCATTAGCATGTTCACAAGTCTGAGAGAAATTATTTCTATTCCTTCTTTATTATGGCTTTTATTATGAACAGGTATTATTTTTTTTCCAAATATTTTCTGCATTTATTTAATTGATTAATGCATGTTGCTTTTCTTTATCAAAAATACTGGTATGCAACAATATATTTTTTTCAACTGTACAGCATAATAACTTAACATTCATCATAATTGTGAAATGGTAACCACACTTAAGTCTAGTATCTAGACTTAAGTGGTATCTATCTAGACTTATCTGGTATCTATCACCATACAGTTACGTTTCTTTTTCTTGTGATGGAAATAGTTAAGATTTTCTTTCAAATTTACAATACGATATTTTTTACTATAGTCAACATGTTGTACATGACATAGCCTTGACTTATTTATTTTATAATGATAAGTTTCTTCCTCTTGATTCTCTTCACACATTTTTTTTAAAGATTTTATTTATCTATTTGACAGAGAGAGAGACAGCCAGCGAGAGAGGGAACACAAGCAGGGGGAGTGGGAGAGGAAGAAGCAGGCTCCCAGCAGAGGAGCCCGATGTGGGACTCGATCCCGGAACGCCGGGATCACGCCCTGAGCCGAAGGCAGACGCTTAACCGCTGTGCCACCCAGGTGCCCCATCTTCACACATTTCTGAACATTGTAAATTCCTCCCAGAGTATTGTTACATACAACCATGAGTGATGCAAAAGTTTATAATTAAAAAAGATATTTACATATTGTGCAATTAATGAATCATGGAACCTTACATTAAAAACTAGGGATGTACTGTATGTGACTAACATAATATAATAAAAAAATATTATTAAAGATATGTACAATTCAAATGAATATTACAGATTTTAAAAGTATAATGTTTCAGTTGTAACTAACTGAAACATACATAATTGAAACTTATTTAGCCAGGAGTGGAACACAAATGAATAACACAGTCACCATTAATATCCTCTTCTGAAAACTCTATCTTCTATGAAATAAAAATCACCAGCCAATTGCAACAGGGAGGGAAATACATACTCAAAAGAAAGAGAAGGGGTCATTTAGGGTAGGAGGGCCCAGGAGTTGCAATACACAGGGAATGTGAAGAAGTCTGCCTTTTCTGAGGCTTATGATGGAAAAGGAGTGATAGGTTTCTAGGAGCCTGTACACTGTGAATGAGCTCCATGTATGCCCTAGAAGACTTGTTAGGACATGAGGGGGTACTAATTGAGAATAAATAGATGAGCACAAGTACTGTTTTTTGTTGTTGTTATTGTTTTTTTTTCTAAAAGTCAAAATTTTAAAGGAATCAGAAGAAACAGATTGGAGAAAAGCTGGGAATAATTAACAAATCAAACTGTAGCTTTTTATATCTGTGACAAAGCACAGACTAAAGCCATGCTTGGAACTTTCACGGAGTATTTAATGGTCAGAAAATGCTATTGTACATGAAAAGAGTATCTTTATGATTTGTGTATTTAAAAAACCTTCCTATGGCACAGAATATTGTTGAAATTACTTGTTCCTTATGAAAGAATTTAGTTTCTGTGAAATATATAATTCATAGTAACAATGATAGATGATAGTTTATGTTAGTCTAAATACTAAATTTGGAGTGATTTCTTCACTTATATCTAATTAAGGTATTTTGACTGCCCTTTCAAATAGTGAAAAAGTAATGCAATCTAATTATTCCAAGGTCATTATTAGTATTAGTTTTTTAAAAAAAACACCCTCTTACTATAATTTCTTTTTATGTTCAAAGTTTAGTAGCTAAAGTAATTTCCTACTATTCTGAAAAACTGTATATATTGTAACTAGGCCAGTATGATATATTTTTGCTACTTGCCTATCAGTTATCTGGATAATTAACGGAGGCCTATAAGTTCTGATAAATTTATTTGCCACAGATAGATACAACCTCATACTCTATAGCAGAGAATTGGGAACATAATTGCTAAGGACTGTAACAGACATGGAGCCATGAATAGATCGGTCTACAAAATCAAAATTTAAATAACAGCAGATAATTTATATGCAATATTTCAATGTGGAAGTCAGATCATGTTTAATATTATTTTATTCTAAAATTAATCACATGCATCAAATGCAAAATGTAAATTAATATTTAAAAATGGAGAAAATTACGCAAAACTAAGAACATACCAAAGGCGGAAACACCTAATACTAGCTGTGTGAATTCAAATCACTAGATTGTACAAAAATTTTATTTATTTTCTTAAAATATTTTAATTATTGATTTATGTATTTGTCAGAGAGAGAGAGAACAAGTGAGAAAGAGAACAAGTGAGAAAGAGCACAAGCAGGGGGTGTGACAGGCAGAGGGAGAAGCAGGGTCCCCACTGAGCAGGGAGCCCATTATGGGACTTGATCCCAGGACCCCGGGATCATGACCTGAGCTGAAGGCAGATGCTTAACTGTCTGAGCCACCCAGGCATCTCGACAATTTTATTTTTAAAACACTGGATGCACAGAAAAAAAAAAAAAAACAGGGGACAATGATAATTACTTACACATATATATCTGTCTACCTATCAGTATGAGTGTATGTATTAGGAATGCATGTACATATTTTTAGATCTATTTGCATTACTCTTAAGTAAACCTGGATAAGGATTAGGAAGTAATATATGTTCTCCTAAATTTCTTCCTTATGCCAGAATATTAACTTTTAGTTACATGGTAAAATAACTTTATCACCAGATATGAAGATATCTTTGTTGTAAAGATACTAATTTTCAGATCTCAAAGATCTTGAATTTGCCTATATATTTATTGAAGGCATCTCTCAGGGATTCTTTGACTTTCTCATTTCGAAGACTATAGATGAAAGGGTTCAACATTGGTGTTACAATGGTGTTGAGCACTGTGGCAAATTTGTTAACATCCAGCACATTGCCCTTTTTTGGGCGGACATAGATAAAGATGGAGCTTCCATAATAAAGTGTCACTACAGTAATGTGTGAAACACAAGTGGAGAAAGCCTTCTGTCGTCCCTGGACAGAGGGAATTCTAAGGATAGTAATGATAATGTACATGTAAGACACTCCTGTCAGGAGCAAAGAGCCCAAGAGCAACACAGCAGAAGAGATAAAATCAGGCAGTTCAGCCAGAGAGATGTCTGCACAGACCAGCTTTAGCAAAAAAAGTGATTGATTATATTTGGCCCACAAAAGGGCAGAGACCCAGTTAAGATTGATGGTGCTAAAATGGACAAAAATGCACTCATATAAGATCCCAGAAGCAACAATATGCATGTTTGTTTATTCATGATGATGGCATACCTCAGTGGGTTGCAGATGGCAATATATTGATTAAATGACATGACAGCAAGAATGAAGGACTCTGTGGATCCCAGAAGGAAGTAGAAGAAAGACTGAGTAAGACATCCCACAAAGGATATTGCTTTGGTGTCGGAAAATGTGTTAGCTAACATCTTAGGCACCACTGTGGATGTGATGGCAACTTCAAGGAAAGAAAGATTGGCTACAAAGAAATACATGGGTGAATGCAGACGGTAGTCACCACACACCAAAAGGATGATCATGGTGTTGCCAATCAGAGATGTCATGTACATGAGCAGGAATGCAGAAAAAAGAAGAATTTCTACTTCTTTCTCATTCTGAAACCCTAGAAGAATAAACTCAATGATTCTGGTTTTGTTTCTGTGATCCATAATGTTGCCACTTCCACCTGACATAATAAAAAAGATAAGTTCATGGTCGGTCGTTGCATCTCAACTTTAGAACTACCCTACCTATAGCAATTAATCATCTTTCTCTTTGTGGAGGGATGATAATGGAAAAAAATAAATAAATTACTTTTTTCTAGTGTATAAAGAAGTCTTGGAGGAGATTATGCTATGTGAAATAAGTCAAGCAGGGAAACACATTTATCATATGGTTTCACTCATTTATGGAACGTAAGAAATAGGGAGATCAGTAGGAGAAGGAAGGGAAGAATGAAGGGGGGTAAACAGAAGGGGGAATGAACCATGAGAAACTATGGACTCTGGGAAACAAACTAAGGGCTTCAGAGGGGAGGGGGTGGATGATTGGGATAGGCCAGTGATGGGTATTAAGGAGGGCACATGTTGCATGGTGCACTGGGTGTTATATGCAAATAATGAATCGTGTAACACTACATCAAAAATTAAGGATGTACTATATGATGACTAACATAACAAAATAAAAAAATTATTATTAAAAGAAAAAGAAACTAAAAATAAATTATTTTTTCCCCAGTGTATAAACAAGTCTTAAGATGAACTGTGGAAGACAGTTCTACAGTAAGATTGTGACAACTGTTCTTTTGAAAGACCAGTGAGACTCCCCTCTGCATAGGGACTCTAAGACTGAAGTTAGCTGTTCACCAGTCACATGATCAGATAAGTAGTGCCCTTTGGTATAGACACATCACAGTGACCTTAATCCATTCCAATATAAAGGCATTCATTCAGAATAATGGGAGATTTGCAATCAATATAATTCTATATTAATATATATGTACAATAATAGCATTTAAAAGCTATTTTATTATCATAAGAAGAAAATGTATCAAAAACAAGAACAACAACAAGAACAACAACAAAAACTATAAATGATCAGAAATAGGTACATGGGGGCACCTGGGTGGCTCAGTCGTTAAGCGTCTGCCTTCGGCTCAGGGCGTGATCCCAGCATTCATGGACTGAGCCCCACACCAGGCTCCTCCGCTGGAAGCCTGCTTCTCCCTCTCCCATTCCCCTCTGCTTGTGTTCCCTCTCTCAATGGCTGTCTCTATCTCTGTCAAATAAATAAGTAAAACCTTAAAAAAAAAAAAGACATAGGTACATGACTCCTGAGTTACAGGTTCCAACCTCTGTTACAGTTAACCTGATCACCAAAGAAAGTAAAGTCAGTCTCATGTAATCGCTATATAGGATCACATTTCATAGTGAAGATGTTCATAGGTCTTTATGAGTAAGAAAAAGAATCAAACATATTACTTTATTACTGTTGACTATATTTATCTTGAATTCAAACACAGCAAACAATAGGAAAACAGGATGAAAGAACTGAATTTTTGAATTTGACTAAGAGAAGCAGCAAAGACTAATTTTGTACATTTCATAATACAAATCAAAAATAAAAAGTACAGAGAAACAGGACCATTCTTGGAGAGGAGTTTTGTTGTTGTTGTTGTTAAATAAAAGTTTGAATTAGGGAGTGATTTCAAATTTCAGAATATAAGAAACACAAATTTGTTATTGATAGGTGTTGGAAAGGCTAATTTAACTGGGAATTTCTACTGCTACTCTTCAATAGATGTAATGGGTGAATGTGATAGAGATTAGCTAAAATTTACATTATGGAAAGGTCAATGTTAGAAATAAGACAAGATCTTGTGTCTTTTAATTTATGTTTTGCTTACTTTTTTCTGACCCAAAATATTTATTTATTCCTTAGCTAACGTTATTCTTATATATTTACTTCACAATGAGGAAGCAAATGAGACACAGATAAATTTCTGAATTATGTGTTTATTCATTTTATGATAGAAGAAAAAAATGGATCAACATTGGGGGTTTGCACTGTGATTCTTTATGACTATTCCTTTTTTTTTTTTTTTAAGATTTTATTTATTTATTTGACAGAGATAGAGACAGCCAGTGAGAGAGGGAACACAAGCAGGGGGAGTGGGAGAGGAAGAAGCAGGCTCCTAGTGGAGGAGCCTGATGTGGGGCTCGATCCCATAATGCCGGGATCACGCCCTGAGCCGAAGGCAGACCCTTAACCGCTGTGCCACCCAGGCGCCCCTCTTTATGACTATTCCTAATATAATAACACAAATGCAGCATTTTAGTTAATAGGAACTAAATTTCTTGATGTGGTCACATGGTATGAAGGGCTACAGTTTACCTTCCTATAATAACAGAAAGGAAAAATGAAATATTGGTGGATTTGTGGAAAAGAAAAAAAAAGTAATTGTGGAGTAAGGTGTATTATGTGAAAGAGTCTTTCCTGGATCTGCTAAATATTTGGTTTGACCATAGACAGTGGATGCCTTGAGGGCACTAGCAATGTAAAGCAAACACTAAACTCCCAAGTTGGGACAATAACAATCCTTTCAGTCAATTCCAAAATTTTGCATAAGGTTGTCAGTAAGTGAAAAATGGAGATGAAAGAAGAAAATCAGTGATGGGGAAAATAATAAATAAATAAATAAATAAATAAATAAATAAAGGCATATATATAAATGGTGAGTATGTATATATGTGTGTGTTTGTGTGTGTGTGTGTGTGTGTGTGTATGTGTGTGTATGCAAGGAAAGACCATCAATTGAAAGAGGAGAATGTTGTAAATTCTCTACTTACCTGCTGAGGTATACCTCAGAATCTTTATGAATGTGCAAGTGCATGGCTTCAGAGTATTCCTCATTTATAACTGCATGGTTTGGGTGCCACCCATGATTGTAATCATTTTTTTTAAAGATTTTATTTATTTATTCTACAGAGATAGAGACAGTCAGCGAGAGAGTGAACACAAGCAGGGGGAGTGGGAGAGGAAGAAGCAGGCTCATAGCGGAGGAGCCTGATGTGGGGCTCGATCCCACAATGCCGGGATCATGCCTGAGCCGAAGGCAGACGCTTAACCGCTGTGCCACCCAGGCACCCTGATTGTAATCATTTCTATGGATTATGTTCTCCTGAAACTCTCAGAATGTTAAGAAACAATGCAGAGGGATATACAACCATGGTTATAGGAGATCTTATAAGGACTCTGTAAGAATGAATGATTCAAAACTATGAAGTTTCAATGATCACATGTGCAGATTATTGGAACTTAGAAACAGGAGGGAAGCCTGCCTTCATTATTGCTGCTTCTCTAGGGGCAGGGCTTCTACTTAACACTCCAGAGAATAATTTATGACAATTCTAATTAAAATAAAAGTTCTCCAAATTAGAAAAGTACGTGTAAACACAACTTCTATAAGAAACAGATTGAGTCTAAAAACAAAAACAAATCAGCAAAATCATTGCTGATGCTTTTGTCATGAATCAATCCTTTAATTGCATTATAATGTCATGTGTTTTCATCTTCATCATCAACACCATCTACATTTATTTAATACTCACTTTGTCTTATGTATTTTCTAAAAAGTGCAGTTTTTTTAACTTTACAAAACCCATCTGATATAGATTATTATTGATATCAAACTAATTATTGATTATCGAAATGAACTGTAATTACTTCATAGTTAATAATCAAAAATATAAAAATTTAAGAAAACTATAATAGATGAATTTATCTAATATATATTGTTTTTTCAAAAAAGATATTACCACCACTTTATGACTGAAATGTACTTGATTCACTGAGAAAACACATCTAATCCATGCCATCAGAGGCATATAAGGTAGTCACGAATGAAAAATGAAGTTGCATAGTTTTATATAGTAAACAAAAATATTAATTAGGAAACAAAAACAAAAGAATGGTGCATTCAAGAGAAAATTCCAGGAAACAAAATGTTTGGCTTACAAATCAGGAGCAAATTGCTTATTAAAACAGAAATTTTATTATTCTTAAATGATGTATCCAACAAGTGGATATGACAATTATAAATATCTATGCCCCCAACAAGGGAGCAGCAAGATACACAAGCCAACTCTTACACAGAATAAAGAGACATATAGATAAAAATACGTTAATAGTAGGGAACCTCAAGACTCCACTATCAGCAATAGACAGAGCAACTAAGCAGAAAATCAACAAAGAAACAAAAGCTTTGAATGACATACTAGACCAGATGGCCCTCATAGATATATATAGAACACTACACCCCAGAACAACAGAATACTCATTCTTTTCAAATGCACATGGAACGTTATCCAGAACAGACCATATACTGGGTCACAAAACAGGTCTCAACCGATACCAAAAGACTGACATTATTCCCTGCATATTCTCAGACCACAATGCTTTGAAATTGGACTCAATCGCAAGGAAAATTTTGGAAGAAACTCAAACACATGGAAACTAAGAACCATCCTGCTCAAGAATGATTCAATAAACCAGGAAATCTAAAACCATTTTAAACAATTTATGGAGACCAAAGAGAATGAAAACACACTGGTCCAAAACCTATGGGACACTGCAAAGGCAGTCCTAAAGGGAATATACATAGCCATCCAAGACTCACTCAAAAGAATAGAAAAATCTAAAACGCAGTTTTGATATTTTCACCTCAAGAAGCTAGAGCCGGAAGAGAGGAAAAGGCCTAACCCGTGCATGAGAAGGCAGTTGATCAAGATTAGAGCAGAGATCAATGAATTAGAAACCAGGAGCACAGTAGAGCAGATCAACAGAACTAGAAGCTGGTTCTTTGAAAGAATAAATAAGATTGATAAGCCACTGGCAAGACTTATTAAAAAGAATAGAGAAAGGACCCAAATCAATAAAATTATGAATGAAAGGGGAAAGGTCACAACCAACACCAATGAAATAGGAAGGATCATTAGAAACTTTTATCAACAGGTTTATGCCAATAAATTAAAAAACCTAGAAGAATTGGATGCCTTCCTGGAGACCTATAACTACCAAGACTGAAACAGGAAGAAATTGATTATTTAAACAGACCAATTAATTATGAAGAGATTGAAGCGGTAATCAATAACCTCCTGAAAAACAAGATTCCAGGGCCTGATGGATTCCCTGGGGAATTCTCCCAAACATTCAAGGAAAAAAAATAATACCTATTCTGCTGAAGCTGCTTCAAAACACAGAAATAGAAGGAAAACTACCAAACTCATTCTATGAGGCCAGTATTACCTTGATTCCCAAACCAGGCAAAGACCCCATCAAAAAGTAGAATTATAGACCTATATCCCTGAAGAATATGGACACCAAAATTCTCAACAAGATCAGAGCTAATAGGATCGAACAGTACGTTAAAAGGATTATCCATCACGACCAAGTGGGATTCATCCCTGGGATGCAAGGATGGTTCAACATTCACAAATCAAACACCATGTGATATTTCATATCAACAAGAGAAGAGTCAAGAACCGTATGATCATCTCAATTGATGCAGAATAGGCATTTGACAGAATACAGCATCCTTTCCTGATTAAAACCCTTCAGAGTGTAGGGATAGAGGGCACATTCCTCAACTTCATAAAAACCATCTGTGAAAAGACTACAGCAAATATTCTCAATGGGGAAAAGCTGGAAGCCTTTCCCTTAAGATCAGGAACACAACAAGGATACCCACTCACACCATTATTCAACATATTACTAGAAGTCCTTGCAACAGCAATCACACAACAAAAAAGGATAAAAGGTATTCAAATAGGCAAAGAACAGGTCAAATTGTCTCTCTTCGCAGATGACATGATACTCTATATGGAAAACCAAAAAGACTCTACCCCAAATTACTAGAAGGTATAGAACAATTCAGTCACGTGCTGGGATACAAAATCAGTGCTCAGAAATCAGTTGCATTTCTATACACGAACAATGAGACTGAAGAAAGAGAATTAGAGAATCCATTCCATTTACAATAGCACCAAAATACTACGTTATCTCGGAATTAACTTAACCAGAGATGTAAAGGATCTATATTCTAGAAACTACAAATCACTCTTGAAAGACATTGAAGAAGACAAAAAAAGATGGAAAAATATTCCATGCTCATGGATTGGAAGAATAAACATAGTTAAAATATCTGTGCTACCCAGAGCAATATACACTTTCAATGCCTTCCCAATCAAAATACCAAAGACGTTTTTCAAAGAAATGGAACAAACAGCCCTTAAATTTGTGTGGAACCAGAAAAGGCCCTGAATCGCCAAGGAATTGTTGAAAAGGAAATATAAAGCTGGGGTCATCATGTTGCCAGATTTCAAGCTGTACTACAAAGCTGTGACCACAAAGACAGCATAGTACTGGCACAAAAACAGACACACAGACCAATGGAACAGAATAGAGATCCCAGAATTGGGCCCTCGGCTCTTTGGGCAACTGATCTTTGGCAAAACAGGAAAAAACATCTAGTGGAAAAAAGACATTTTCTTCAATAAATGGTAGTGGGGAAATTGGACAGCTACATGCAAAAGAATGAAGCTTGACCATTCTCTCACACCAAACAATGATAAACTCCAAATGGATGAAAGACCTCAATGTGAGACAGGAATCCATCAAAATCCTAGAGAACATAGGCTGCAACCTCATTGACATCGGCCACAGCAAATTTTTCATGACACATCTCCAAAGGCAAGAGAAACAAAAGAAATACAGTACCCTTCAAGTCAGAGTGAGTGGGGAAAATTCTCTTTTTTTTTTTTTCTGTCCCAGTGCCTTAGTAATCCTGCCACACCAGTGCCAACAGCACATATAAAATGGGATACAAGCAGAACACTTCTCTTAGACTACAGGATCTCTGATCTCAACAGTATGGCAAGCAAGCATTCCTGTTGGTCTTTTGTTCCACTTCCTTTCATTGCTTGGAAGGGTGACAGACACAGTCATGGGAAGTGCACATCAGAGCACGGTAACTAAAGTCTCAATTATTAGTAAGAAGACCAGGAAAAGACCCCCTAGAAACATAAAAATGGTGCAGAGGTAGCTGAGGTAAGTAAGCAATCTCATGAATTTGTGTATAAACTAGGCTCATATCCAGGCTTCAGATGCCTGAATCTAAAAGTAAGGAGCATATCCAAATCTTTGAGAACAAAAGTATACAGTAAACTGCCACAGAGATTCCAAACCACCCACACTGATGCATGGGTGGGACAGACACCAACCACACTGGAAATATTTTAAAACTGAATTGATGTACAAAGCAAAACCCATAGGTGTCAGGTAGGACCTACAGCTGAACCTAATAAAGTCAGATACAAACTCAAAGATCATCTTTATCCATAGGATGTATTCAAACACTAGAGTCCCATATTATTCAGCTGACCAGAATATAATGCCACACTGTCCGACAAATAAAAGAAAATGGAAAATCTTAAGAACTCAAAAAAAAAAAAAAAAAAAGACAGTTAATATATGTCATTAAAATATGTTTTCAAAACGTGGTGAAAAATGAAGAGGTCCATCTCAACAAAGTGGAACACCTACCAGTAATATTAATAAACCATGCTTCTCTAATTGTCCTCAGGCAGTAAGAAGCCAATGCTATGTGGGGGCTTGTTCCCAGTTAAATTAAGGTCATTAGTAAGGAAAGCAAGAATGGACAATGAGTAGTCAACTAGTAGTCTCTGCCCCAATCCCTCATATTCCCCAGTTGAGTGGTCCTAAATTAAAGATATTTGTATCTCGGGGTGCTTGGGTGGCTCAGTCTTCAAGCATCTGCCTTCAGCTCAGGTCATGATCCCAGGACCCTGGGATTGAGTCCGGCATCCAGCTCCCTGCTCAGCAGGAAGCCTGCTTCTCCCTCTCCCACTCCCCCTGCTGGTGTTCCCTCTCTCTTTGTGTCTCTCTCTATCCAATGAATAAATAAAATCTTAAAAAAAAAAAGATATTTGTATCTCTACACAGATGAAGGTATTGAAGACAGACAATAGATTCTTTACCATAAAATATATCATATATGCAAAAAAGTATATATATGTAACATGAATGTATGGATTAAAGCAAAAATCAGTATTTCACTTGAACTATAATGCTATCAGTTCAAAAGATATTATTTTATGCATAACAAATAAAAGAGTTGCCAACTAATATAATGATTTATTGTTATTGCAAATTTTATTTCATACTCATTAAAAGTTATCCTTCAGACTAATTTTTGACACATATTACTCTTGTAACTACATGAAAACTAAAGCTACTAAAATAAATTGGTTATTTCTAAGGCGATGATAACCATATCACTTAGGGATCATCCTGCTTTCAGAAATGTTAAAATATAAAAATTAAATACCTGTATATCCAAAACCTTATTTATGAAATAGGACAATTTCCAACATTGTTGAACGTCTTGTGTATATTTCCCAGAGGACACCTCTTTTCCACCACAGAGATAACTTTCTCAAGGGAAACTACCAAATATGCAGTCATCTCTTGTTTGGTCTCATTTTTAAACCATTCTATAAATGAAATTCTAATTTTTAACTTGCTTCTTTTATTCAGCAGTGTGATTCATCCATTGCAATGTGCACAGCTGCCAATGTGGTGTAGTATCCCACTATGTATATACCATAATTTATTAATTCTTTATTTGATGAACATGGGAGATATTTCTTGTGCTTTGCTTCAGAATTCTCATAGTTTCCTTCTGGAATATATGTTGGAGTTTCCTCAGGGTATTGACCTAGATGTGAAATTGCTACCTCTAGATGATTGTATTTATTCTTATTACTGAAAGATGTGGCTGTACTCTTCCTCCCCCACCCATGAATATCCTGAGTGGACACAAGTCCCATTCTTCCTTAGTCTAACAGATGTAACATCTCTGATAGCTGACCTTCAGAGGGATGAGAATGAGGAAGGAGAAATGGAGGTGCTTCCCAGCCAACAACATGTGACTTTCAGTATAGCCCAAGGAACCAAAGGCAGACAGTGCTTAAGGCAAGGAGCAGCACTCCTGTTGGCTCCATTGAGCAAAGGTGTGAGTAGAGCTGTGCAGGAAACTAGGGTCTTGGGCTACAGCTTAGTTGAAGTCACAAAATATTTTGAGGTCATTACTGTGGAACATGTAAATGAAAAAAGACAATAGTGTTTTATTGTGAAAAGGCAAGTCTTATTTATTCAATGCAAAAAGGAAGCTATCTCGAAATAGCTTTCTTTCCATGACCCAGTATGTCTTATAATGGACTCCCACAGTTATAGATGTGGCCTTCTTGGTCACAGATGTTATGGTACCAGTGATGACAAGGCCCTCAGCATGCTCTGCTGACTGCATGACAGTTTCCATGCTACTCTCCTCCACACTGCTCCTACCTTACCTACAGTGGGCTTTATTTCTTAGTAAAGAGCCTATCTCACTGAAACTTTTACTTTCAGAACCTTGTAAGGCTGTATGTACATTATGGAGAGCCTTGAAGGTCTGAACACAAAACCATTTGGAGGGCTCAATTTTAAGTTCCTGAAAATGAGTCAGGATGATACACAATGAAGGTATCCCACAGACAATGAGGAAAGGAAGAGATTCTTAATTTTTACCCTCACTTAATACACCGATGGATTCTGATCCAAAAACCTACTGAACATACCATTCCTTGCCTTAAAAAAAGAAAGAAAGAAAGAAAGAAAGAAAGAAAGAAAGAAAGAAAGAAAGAAAGAAAGAGAAGAAAAGGCCTACAATCAAATACAAACTTCTAACCAAGGTATTTGAAGCATGTGGCAATATGGACCCACCCATTTTAACCATCTTATCGTCTCCTTCATGGGCACACTGTACTTCAGCCAAACTTGACTAGTGACTGTCTCTTGAATATGTTTCTTCTTTTCCTCTAGGATGTGGTACTGGAAAAGCACTGCTCAAATTCTGCTCCATGTTGTAGTTTTTATACCCTTAATACAACCCATCTCACTACAGAAACTGTGAGCTCCCTATGGGCTTTGTTCACCAGGCTGCAGACCTCACCCTGCCCTGTCCAGAGCAAAGAATGTGACACACAGTAGGCACGAAGTCAATGTTTACTTAAAAAATAATGAGTCAGGGGCATCTGGGTGGCTCAGTAGATTGAACATCCAATTCTTGGTTTTGGCTCAGGTCCTAATCTCAGGGCCATGAGATCAGAGACCTGTCAGGCTCCGTGTTCCTCGGGAAGTCTGCTTGGGATTCTCTCTCCCTCTCTCTCTGCCCCTCCCCCGCTTGCTCTCTCTCTCTAAAATTAATAAATAAATCTTAAAAAAATGAATCATCAGATATTGTCCAATCAAACTGGAACACCCTGAAATACAAAGACCAAGTCCGATCTGTCCAAACTCAGTTAATTAATACTGTATTTGCTCATCCTTTTGTATCTCCCTACCTCTGTGAACAGCACTACCATCTATCCGTCAAGTAGAAAACCTGTGTGTCATTTCATATTATCTATCATCCCTCACTCATTTGTCTAATCTTTCACCACGTTCTATGGTGTCTATGCCCACGTCCCTCTACATGTTGTTCAGGCCTTTTATCATCTTTCCCCTGCATGGCCACAGTCCTAACTGGCTTCTCTGATTCCAATTGTCCTATACTCACTTACGCAGTGACCATTCTAAGCACAGGTGTGGTCAAATCACTCCTCTGTCTCCCAGATCTCTACAGGTCCAGTCCCATGACTACCTGACCACATCTTACCCTTGCATCTCCTGCTCCAATTACACTGAGCTGTGAGCTTCCTAAACTCACCCAGCTATCTCCACGCTATGAGACTGTATAAGCTATACCCTGTGTCTCAGCATGTACTCCCCACTACCTAATTGTTTATATATACCAGTTATTATCACAGGGTACATAGTAAGTATTTAATTGTTTCAAGAAATGAATAAATTGACCCACTTTAAGAAAATTATGTTTCCCTATCTTTGAAATGGGTGGGTGAACTGTGTTGACATTTGAGATTCATTCTAGTTGATATCCTTGAGTTCCATGAATGGGTAAAGTATGTTGCCTCGGAGACTAGGAGAAGCTGCACGAGAGTGGTTGGGACAAGGAAACCAATCTCTGGATTATGATACCCTACCTGACCTAGTTCTAGACAAGCTCCTCCTCAATTTTTGAGATAACCTGAAAAATATAATAGAACAACCCTAGTCAAAACAAGTACCATGTAGTGACAATATTTTGTCATATTAACACTATTTTCCCATAAAAAGAGCTGGAACTCCCTGGAGAAGCAGTTGATTACAAACAAAGCTGGGACAGGGAAAATATGACCTTGGAATATCTAGAAGTGCCAGAAATGCTAAAAGAAAAGATGGGGCCTGTTGAAGGAACACAGGAAAAAACATAAAGGAGTTTGTACTGACCTTAGTTAGAATAATCAAAGCAAAAAAAAAAAAAAAAAAGTTGATTATAACCCATAGAATAAATATCCATGTCATAAATAAATAATTGAATAAAAGCATAAGTGAGGGAGAAAGAATACTTCTTTCTAACAGTGGATTAGGCAAACACCACAAGAATAACTACTTCAGACAAAATCCACTGATGGATGCTAAAAGCAGGGTGCGAACAATTAAGGGAAAATAGGTTTGTGCAAAGAAATAACCAGTAAATGCAGTGTGGGATCCTGGAACCGAAATGCCAATGCAATTCAAATGTTTATCTGAGTCATGATTACATAGTAATGTTAATCCCCCGGCTCTGATAGAGTGTTACTATGAGAGGGGGCTGGAGGAGAAATATACGGAAACTGTACGATTGTTTGGCAATTTTTCCACAAGTCTGAATTTTTTTAAGAGTACTAATTTTTGTCTTTCAAATTAATGATTAGAATAATTCCCAAGTGCTGAGGAAGAACACAGGTTAGATGCAAGAAAGACAGACTGAAATCCACATCAGTGTGTGCATCTTTGTCCAAGTTACTCATGTCCTCCATGAACCCCCTCCATGTCCTCTTGAACCCCCATTTCCTTCCTCTGTAAAACTAAGATCAGTAGGACTTTACTGTTTCTGGTTGTGAGAATCAGATGTGTGCACACAGGGCCAGCACAGAGGAGGTAAGAAATAAGACTTTCAGTTTCCTTCCTCAGGTGCCATGCATGTCCCTGTCCTCTCAGAGCTCACAGTTCAGAGAGGGAAACGACCAGACCATATCAAACTCATACTATCCCTTTCTGATTGTCCTGCTTGTTTGCCTGTACCATCCAGTATTTAGCACGTGCAATTCTTTGCAGCAAGTGAAGAGGATGAGTAAAGGAGTGTGCAACCCCTTCTACTGGACTGCAAGCTCCTTAGGGAGAGAACTAGTGTTTCACTCATCCTGATTCACCACACACACCTGAGTACTGGGCATCTCAAAATGGAAAATAGAATTAAGGCCAACAGAAAGCAGGGAGGGAGAGAAATCTGGCCACCCACCTGGACTTCTTTTGGGCGAAGCTGAGGTTTATGTATTCCTGGAGTAGGGATCCATATCCTCGCTCCTTTACACTGCTCTGTTTCTCTCTTTTCTCTCTCTGAGGGGTTCCATGTGATTTCAGGAATGATTTGCCTTCCCACATCCTATTGAGATGGTAAACCCTTTTAGTGGGAGTCCTCGCCTTTTCCTTACTCTTCCTTGGGGCTTCAGCCTGGACTGGGGAGATTCTCTGGCTTCCATCCCGTTTGCTCATGTTGCCTTTACTCTGAAAGGCTGAGACGGAGGGTCCCACTTCTGGACATTCAGTGGTGTCCGTAACAGGTCTGCGGATTGTCTCCCCTCCTGTAACCACACTCAGGCTGTCCTGGGGAGTTACTGCTGCTCCTGGTGCTGCCCCTTGGTCGGGCCCTGCAGACGCTGGGATTAGGACAGACGGTGTGTTCCTACGCAGACAGTATGAAGTTTGTTGTCGGTTTCCTTCCCCACCAGTATAAGCTGGAGACATGGCCCCAGACACATCAGTGACCGTGGAAAGGCTCCTGGTGCTGACCTGATCTTGGTCCCCTTGTCCATGGAGCTCCGCGGCCTGTGCCGAGAGGAGAAACAGGGAAGTAGAGAAGAAAGTAAGTGAGACTAGAAGGGGCTGTCACTTGCCTTCTTGAAGCTGAACCACTCCAGAGCTTATAATTGGGAGACACTTTGAGGTCATCAAGTCCAGTGGATGCAGGAATCCCCTCTACGGCACCCCCATAATGGTCACTCAAGTTTTGTGCAGATGGTCCCAGTGCCAGAAGAGCACTATTGCCATTCAGTGAGCATCCTCATACTTATATTTTATACACTTGTAAGCTTTTCTGCAAAATAGATTCCTAGGAGTGAGACTGCTGGCCAAGAGCTATGCTCATTTTACATTCTCATATTTAGTAACAAATTGTGCACATGTGCACAAAGCATGCTGCCATGCTACAGATGATAGAAAAAATCAGTGCCCAGCTCCAGTTAAGGAAGGACTTTCTCACACTTGAAAGTGTCCCACAACAGATGGGACTGCCTGGGTTGTAGGAGCAATTGCTCCAGAGTGGCCTGGGCAGGGGGGGTGCTGTTGAGGGCATTACAACATTGGCTGTGAGATCAGAGGAGCTGACATCTAAGGGGCCTGGATATTCAGGAGCACTTGGGACCTTTCCAGTGTGGCAAGGTCTAGACATGGTGCTTTACTTGGCCTGAGTTCTTCCAATGGCAATGCTTTCTCCTCCTGAGCCTCAGAGAACAGCCTGAAAAAGCCTTAGCTGCTCTTCCAAATCACCCTGGCCCCATCTCCAAGACTCTATGCAAAGGCTTACTGCTGGGCTCTTCCTGTCCTCTGCCTCCAACCCAGGTATGGAGATCATGTCACCAGCAGGTTGGGCCTGGGTCCCACTGTAAGCCTCCACTGGAGGTCTCAGCAGGTATACTAAGTCTTCCCAGCATGCAAACAGATCTTCTTTTGCATCTGAAGGAAGGCACAGCTGGAGGTAAAAAGAGCGGCCAGTGGCAAGCTTCAAGTGGAATTGTTTTTTTTCATGATTATAGATGGATAACTTTACAAACTTCAAAGGAAGCAGCCTGTTGGGGAGCAAAGAAGTGGGGGATTAGGTTGAGACAAATGGGAAGAGGGAGGGAGTCTTTTGGGCCAGTCAGAATCTATTTCTCTCCTAAAGGATTTGCGAAATCCTGTCCACTAGAGTTCATCTCTTATGTCCACCTCCTCATTACTGATAGGTGCAGCCTTAATTTGGAGTATAGCACTTAGCTCGCTGGACCTCAAACAACACCACTATGGCTGCTGACCACCTCCCAAAACCGCCCCTCACTCTGCCACAGAAGGCCTGCGGTTATGTGTTCCTGTCTTTCTTCCTGCTCTTAGTTCCACAACCCTTCTCCTATAAGTGATAGCCAGTTTCCCCACAAAGCCTTCTCGGCTCCTAGAGATGTGTCTGATTTCTCCTCCTCTGAATCCACACCACAGTTGCTGGCCGTGCAGGGGAAGCTCTCTCGCTCTGGGCTCTGTGTTATGGTGAATCAGGTGCTTGCTGGTCTTGCCCCTTCTGCATATGTCCTATATTCCCGGACTCGCCTGGTCAGCTCCAAGCTCTTTGTCGACCTGAGGTCCTTTCTCTGGGTATCTTGGTCATTTCTGGCATTGACCATGCAGCTCACAGCCGGCTGTGCCAGCAGCATGACGTCAGGCATTGTGAGGTGGTGGCTGGTACAGGCAATGCCCACCGTCACCACCTGCACAGTGTTGTGCACATCAATCACTTCTCCTCTTCTGTTGATCTGTTGTTGGAAGAAAGAGGAAAGCGGCATTGTCTCACACGCTCTTCTATCTGTCCTCCTCTGCTCCACTCCTAAATAAAGTGGCTACCACAGTTCTCGGTGTGCGGCAAAGACCAGCGGGATGTAGTTCAAGCCACGTGCCATACCAACAGAACGGATTCATACCTCCCTCTCCAATCTGACCTCTCACAGGAGCCAAACTCCCTTTCCTCAATGTGCCTGCGATCACGTGCTTTTGTACTTAGAAGCGCTCATGTCCACCATTAAAACAGTAAGTGCAGGCACAGCCTAAGACCCAGCAATCCAACCTCTGCAAATGTGTTCTGCATTGACATGCACACGCCCACATGTGATGGACAAAGTTGCTCACCACAATTTCAGTTGCAACAGACTGCACAACGCAAGTACCTCCCAGTGTCTTGGAGTAAACAAACGTAGTTTGTTTGTTTTTCTTTTTCTTTTTTTTTTTTTGCAAAATAGACATTTTATTAAAACAAAAAACAGCTTTTCACCTCAAAAATACCAATGCAAAAAACCATGAAATGCAAAGGGATCACTCTGGCCTCAAGGAGTAAAAAGTTGTTACAATCAAGTGTAATACATGATCCCGGATCGGGAAATACAGCTACATTATTGGGAGAACTGAGAAAATGTAAACACTCACTACTATGATAGCATTCTATCAACAGCAAATTTCATGAAATTGTGCCATGGTTACACAAGCAAATGTCCAAGTTCCTAAAAGATTCACGAAAAATTTAAAGATAAAGGGGCGTAACCCCCGTCACTTACACCTAACTCTTGAGCGAGAATAGTTGAGCGAGAACAATAATCTACGTCTTGTGTCTATGTGAGTTTTCTGGCTCTGAATCCTGCCTACACATTTCAATAAACTGGGAGCTCTGCAGCATCCTGCTGCCCAGACTGCCCAGGTCATTACACCAGAATCTTGAGAGTGGGTCTCCAGAAAACGCTGGGCATCAGTGTTTTCTACACTTTCCAGGTTAATTCCAAGGACCGGCCAAGGTTGAGAATCAGTGACATGTACAGTCGTGGAGCTCCCGGGTTGATTCTCATGTGTCTGCTCTCATCTACTCTTCTGTCACACTCACAAGGTGTGTGGTTGCTCACACTAAAGTCTGGTTCGTACTGCTATGCCACAACCCACACCATCATCCTGAAAGCCGTGTAGAGTAGAAACTCCCTAAGCTGAAAGCCAGAAACCTGGGCCCTCAGCCACTTGACAGTCTGGGAAAGTCACCTCACTCTCTGGAACTCAGTTTGCTCCTGAGTAAAATGGGGATCTCTGTTCTGCCTACATAAGTAGGTTGTTGTGAGGCTCACAGGAAATGGACACCAAATTTCTATGGATACTGGAGAGAACCATATAAATACGGTTTCAGGATATCTGGAGCCTCACGTTCCTACAAAACACAATGAGGGAGAAAAAGGAAGCCGCATATGCCCCAACCGGCAGGACATCATGTTCCAAGTCCACACATCCAATTCAAGACCACACTGCATCTCCAAGAGTCATAAAATGTTTAATAAGTACACACGAAGAAACAAAACCTGCATGAGAATAATGACCACAAGTATGGCAAAGGGCAACCATCTGATAAAACTTGGTGGATAAATCAGGAAGTGCAAAAACAAAACAAAACAAAACTTTTGCTTTCCTCTACTGGGTTGCAATGTCACCGAAGACATCTTGGCACAATCAGCACATAACAGGTCTTTGATAAGTTGTTGTGGGAAGGAAAGAATGAAAGGGATGAAAGAAGCAGAGGGGGGGGGGGGGGGCTACACACATGAATCAGGGAGGAGGAGGGAGAAGGGGACACACACATGAATCAGGGAGAAGGGGGAGAAGGGGGACACACACATGAATCAGGAAGAAGGGGGAGAAGGGAGACACATACATGAATCAGGGAGAAGGGGAGAAGGGGGACACACACATGAATCAGGGAGGAGGAGGGAGAAGGGGGACACACACATGAATCAGGGAGAAGGGGGAGAAGGGGGGACCAGATACATAACTCGGGGAGAAAGGGGAGGATGGGCTAATTCACCTGGATAAAGTCACTCTCAAATATGGGTATGTTCTTCAGTAGCACATACTCTCCATTGCCCAGAAGCTGCTGCAGCTTCCCCACCGAGCTGTTGAACATGGGAAGAATATGGCAGCTTTGGCAGCTGGGATCTGGTGACTCCATGCTGCTGTCCATGGCTCCCTTGCACTAAGACACCTGAAAAGAGGAGGCAGGTTATTTCTTGTCCCTGTTACTTAGAATGTTTCCCCAGCACTGCCGCACAACCCCTGGCACAGTTAGCATACGCATCCTGCCATGGAGTGATTAAGACACAGGGGTCCTCTGGGCAGATATGCCCTCCACCCCGCCTGCCCAGGGTTTGCTAGCAGTTAGCAGACAATGCCCATCTGGGAATGGGAGGAAGGCACCCTTTCCTCTTAGCTGAGGCGGACCAGCACCAAGATAACTGCACAACTCAGTAAACAGTGCAGGCCAGAGTGTGGACCCTCATCCTCACTCCTCAGCCAGCTGCCTTGTGCAGTGAACAACCTCTACAACTTTGTGGAGAGGCCTTGCTGACTCCTGACTCTCAGAGACCCCAAACTTTCACACACACCCCACCCAGGCTGACAACAGTTGACTACTTTCACCGTGGATTCACTGCATCCAAAAAAAATGGCCATCACGTCTATCCAAGCAAAGACAAACCACTGGATCTGAGCTTTTCACTTTTTCTACCTTCTGGAAGGCTTTCCATTTAGACCCCTGTTCCCTCCCTCCTTGGTCAGGGTCAGGATCAACCCCACCCTGACCCCAGTCGAGGTCCCTACTCTGGTCCAGAGTGTCCCATGTCCTGGTCAGAGTCCGTCCTGTAAGGTTCTCTCCAACAGCCTTCCTGCGCTCGCCTCCTGGGGCTTTCCACCCAGAATCCCAGTCCTGATGAGGTTCTCCCCCACCCCTTTCCAGGTGTCTCCTCCTGGGCTCTCCCACGAAGGGGGACACCTAACCCAGGGTCAGGCTCACCTAACCCTGGTCTAAGTCACAGTCTTGGCGTTGCCACCCCATTGTCACTACCCCACGCAGGGTACCCCCTCCCTGGGCCCCGCAGCCCCGTGGAGAAGACTGCGGACTGACGACTTGGCCTCTGGATAGGCACCGCCAGGCAGCACCAGACCCGACCTCTGATATCCGAGGTGGAGCGGCCGCCCCAGCTGCCCAGGCGCTCCCACCTTTCCCCTGAACACACTCCCCACCAGCGTGTCCCCTGGAACTCCCGCCTCTCCACCGCCGCACGGGCTGCCTTTCAACCGTCCATTGTGACCTGGAGCCATCATACAACACTGTGTCCTCATTCCCACAGCCGCCCCCTCAGAAAGGGACATCATTCCGCACAAACACCTCCAACCCAAGACGGAAACCACAGCAAAAGACGCGCAGACCCAGTCCCTGCCTCCGCAGGGAAAGGGCAGCCCTCGGCGGACAGGCAAGGAGAGCGCATGCGCGGACACCACCTGCGCAGGGTCTGTGGACTAAAGGAAACTGGAGCGCTTGCGCAAATGCGGCCAGCACAGTGCACGCCCCTTTAAGGGCGGGCAGCAGGAGCGCAAGCGCAGTCACTGCCTGCCTGGAGCCTGGCAGCCAGAGAGCGCTAGGTCGGTGACGCATACACACAAGTAGACTGCACAAGAAACGGGTCGGATGTTTGGTGCTGGAGGGAGCACGAATGGGAAAGTGAGCCTTCTTGGCTTTACAGAAAAGGTGGCAGAAAGGTGTCCCCGCCCGTCTTTGTCTTCTGCTAATTTCCATCTCCTTGCATTGTGCACTAAAACTGCAGCAGGTAACTGACTTCAGCCTTCTGTGACTGTCTCAGGTCAGGTAAAGGAAATCTGGAAATCAGGGAGAACCAGAAAACCAGTTAAGTGAAAGCATGCAAACGGTGCTTTTTGAACAGATAGGATAGAAACATAGTGTGTTAAGATGACTTCAGGGTCTTTCGAGTGTCTATGTGGAAATCAAAAACCCTTATTTTTTAGACTGAACAAATATTACCTTGTGAAGAGCAAGTATTTGGAGAACTGCTGGCAAGAACTCATTAGGTCTTGTCCATTTGAATTCATAATCCCCTCTAGCTAACAAGTTTCAGCAGCTCTTCACAACGTTCTGAAAGTGTGTCTCTGTGGCTATAGTCCTCAGCAAATGAAGGAATAAACCATCCACTGACCTACTTTGAGGTTGACTTTATTTCAGTGGACAGCAGGGTCTCATCTACCAACACACAGTCTAGTCTAGAGGACGACAGACCCATGGTGGAGTCCCAGTGCAAATCCGCCCTACAGAAAAACAGTGACTCCTAGGGGACTGTGCAGAGTAAATCCAAGGAGCATGGCTTCTCCTCTCACCAAGGAATGACAAATATAAAGATAGAAGTAGTCCAGGCTCAGGCTACCTCTGTCAAAGAGCCTTACCCCGTAAGGACTCTTCAGTCTCTTTAGGGCTGGGACCTATTGGTGAGGAGTGAAGTTGTCCCCACTGTGCCATGTCCTAGCCCTCCCTGGATCTTCCTCCCAGGCACACCTAGCTGGGGTGGAGGGCAGGGCAAGATGACAACTTCAGAGCTGGGCCTTCCTTGATTTTCTTTATTCTGCATTCTCTATTTTATTCATCTTGGTTATAATATTTTATTATTCCCTTCCTTCTGCTTGTGCATTAGTTTGCCAGAATTTATTTACTACCCGTTAGGAGTTTGTAGCCCTTACCATCTCCTTACCACCCCATCCCACCCATTTTTTTTTCTTTTAAGATTTTATTTATTTTGACAGAGAAAGACAGCCAGCGAGAGAGGGAACACAAGCAGGAGGAGTGGGAGAGGAAGAAGCAGGCTCCCAGAGGAGTAGGGAGCCCGATGTGGGGCTCGATCCCAGGACTCTGGGATCACACCCTGGGCGGAAGGCAGAGGCTTAAGGACTGAGCCACCCAGGCGCCCCCATCCCACCCATGTTAATCATCATTCTACTCTCTGGTTTTACAAATTTGGCTTTTTTAGATGTCATATATAAGTGATGTCACACAGTGTTTGTTTTTCTCTCACTTATCTCACTTAGCATAATGCCCTTAAAGTACATCAGTGATACTCCAAATGCTTTCCTTTTCATACCCCAATAATATTCCATCACATGTAAACACCACATATTCTTTATCCATCCATTCATTGAGAAACACTTATGTTGTGTCCATATCCTAACTGTTGTGAATAATGCTTCAGTGAATGTAAGAGTGAAGTATTTTCTTTGAGATACTGACACCATCTCCTTCCTCTATATTCCTCAACGTATGATTACTGGATCATATGGGAGTTCTTTTTCTTTTTCCTTTTTTTAAAATTGTTTTAGGAACTTCCAAACTGCTTTCCATATTAAATGAACCAATTTACATTTTACTAACAGTGCACAAGGGTTCCATTTTCCCCACATTCTCCCCGACGCTGATTATCTCTTGTCTTCTTCATGATAGCCTTTCCAACATTCCAGTTGTGTGAGGTGATATCTCATGGTCATTTTGATTTGCATTTCCCTGATGCTTGGTGATGTTGACCATCTTTTCACTTATCTGTTGACTATTTGGATACCTTCTTTAGAAAAAAAATTCTGTTGAGTTCCTGTACCAATTTTTTGATCAGATTGTTTGCTCTTGTTATTGAGTTGTATTATAGATAGATAGATAGATACATACATACATATTTCATAGGTTGTGTTTTTTATTTTGCTGATTGTTTCTTTTGCTGTGCAAATGCTTTTTAGTTGGATGTAGTCCCACTTGTTTTTACTTTTGTTACTTGTACTTTGGTGTCATATCCAAAAAACCCTTGTTAAAACCAGTGTCAGAGAGTGTCTTTCATGTTGTTGTTGTTGTTGAAGAAGAAGTTTTAAGGTTTCAGATCTTAGGTTACGTCTTTAATCTGTGTCATATAATTTTTGTGAGTGATGGAAGATAGAGGTACAAATTCATTTTTCTGTATATATGGCTATCCAGTTTTCCCATCACCATTTGTTGAAGAGACTATCCTTTCTCCATTTAGTTTCCTTGGCTCCCTTGTCAAATATTTAGTTGACTGTATATGTGGGAGTTTATTTCTTGGGTCTCCATTTGTTCCTTTGACATCTACATTCATCAGGGACATTGGCTTATAGTTTTATTTTTCTTGTAGTGTCCTTATTTGGCTTTGGTATCAGGTGATGTTGCTCCAGTAGCATTCTGGAATCTCCCTTTGGTGAGTTCGTATGGCTGCAAATTCTTTCTTATCCATGGGTGTCTGTCCAAGTCAGCAGTCTCTAGTATTTTCCCAGCTACATCTGAGAGTGCTTGGGGCAGGTTTGTTGAATCTTGCTCTTACTAACACCTATACCTAGGTCTGTCTACCTGTAAGCAGATGTACAAGTGGGTGAGACTTCTCCCACATCCCTTGAAGTTTAGTAGTGGGTCCGACCACTTCCACAGGGTATGTCTGTGTATTAATCTCATTATTAATAATAAAGAGAGGGGTGCAAAGGAGGGAAATCTCATGCCACCACAATGCTGACTTACATTGAATATATATTTAAAATTATTTTAATGTGCTTCCATTTTAAGTCAAAATAAATAATAAGTAGAGTTAAATACCAAATTATACTACTGTGTTCTATGTTTCTCTTTATTAGAGATCTTTATAGCTTCATATGACTTAGAGATACTAACTATCTATCATCCTTTCATTTCAACCAGAAGGAATCCCTTTAACATTTGTTGTGCATGTCTGGTGGTAATAAACATCCTGGGCTCTGCATGTTGAGAGGAAAAAAAAGAGTATTTATACACATATAAGAGACTTCAGAACACCATGATCATCATTTGTGCATCAAGTGGAGAATTGGCTATATGGTTCTGGAGCTTAAAGTTGTGGCTGATCTGTAGTTAAAATTTTGCAAGATTTTAACATATAGATGATATTTGAAAATATGGGGATAAATAAAATTTTTCAACAAGAGTGTGTAAACACAAATAGATAAATGAGCAAGCACAGAAGGGATTCAAAACATAAATTTTAAGTGATGGAAGAGGAGCCCAAAAAAGGGGGAAATAAGAAAGAACAGTCACAGAGTTGGGAGAACATTTATAAGGTGGTTAAGCAGACTCTAATAAGGGATGAAGGATCTCAGAAGGAAGACACATTAAATGTGGAAAGTGAGAATTAAGAATTTTCCATAAAAGTTCTCAACACAGATTTACTGTTTTCCTGAAAAGGGTGGATTATTTGCTCTAGGGATGGTACACACCATACAAGTGACAGTGGGAGAGGAAAATGGTTTTGTAAAGAATTGGAAGCAATTGTACATGCCAAAAATTACCCAGAAGCACATTTGTGAAGAGGTGAGAAAAGGTGTGATGTTCAAAGGCTATGTGTGTTTTTGTTAGATGGAAGATTTTATTGTCTAAGTGAGTTTGAACACTTGTGGTAAGTATCCAATTGTGAACAAAAATATGAATGTACGATACAAAGTGTTTACTGATAGCCTGAGACTGAAAAGGAAGGGAACTAGGAAAGATGTGGAGATATCCAGATTCAATAGGAAAAGTATTTACTGTAGGAGGGAAAGAGGATCATTGCAATCTGATGAGCATTTAAAGAAATGGAGGCAAGATAACGTGCCACCTCTAACATGGGAACTTATGTGGATTACACTTCATCTTCCAATTCTGAGATAATGTCCTCAGCTCTTTTTACTATACAAAAGTGATTATGGGGTTTTAACAAAATGGCAAAGGCATTTCATACTCCTTTTAGAAATTGAAATTGACAACTAACTAAAGACAAAGGTGGATTTGGCATCAAAAGTAAGTGTGTAGAGAGTAGGATATGATCAACTTATTATGACCCTGTCCTACCTGTTTGTGTACTTTTGTTTAAGATCACTCAGCTGTTGTTTGGACTCTGATGCGTATGTTGGAAGGCAGGTTGAGTTTGCATTGAGGCTTAGCTCTGTCAGCATAGTTGGACATAAGGGCAAAGGAGTGACGGTTGTTAGTGTCTCAGATTATAAAGAGCAAACAATGAGATATAGGTTAAAATTTAAAACTGCTATTGTCATAGTTATTTCACCCATAGGGATTGATAAAATGTGATATTTAGTAATTTAGCTATCCAATTTAGTAATTTGAAACATGGTTCCATTATGGATGACAACAGGGTCCAAAATATGGCTACAAAAAATGAGATAAAAAAAAAGACAATACAGAAAAGAGTCAAAGAAATGAGAACTAGATGTCTAGATGGACTACCAAATGGGTGAGGCCAAATAGCAGACTTAAATTTGGAAGGAAAAAAAATCATTGTCCTGGTGTCATCTATAAGGGAGAGAAGCCATTCGTTAAGTGAATAGCCACAATGAGGGATGGGTTAGTTTGTACTTCCCTAATTTGAAACTTCAAAGATGTTTTCATTTCTTTAATAATAATTTTCTATTATGTTATGTTAGTCACCATACAGTACATCCCTAGTTTTTGATATAATGTTCCATGATTCATTACTTGCGTATAACACCCAGTGCACCATGCAATACGTGTTCTCCTTAATACCCATCACCAGCTTATTCCAATCCCCCACCCCCTGTCCCTCTGGAGCCCTCAGTTTGTTTCCCAGAGTCCATAGTCTCTCATGCTTCATTCCCCCTTGTGTTACCCCCCCTTCATTCTTCCTTTTCTTCT
Organism: Ursus maritimus; assembly: GCF_017311325.1. Lineage (NCBI taxonomy): Eukaryota > Metazoa > Chordata > Mammalia > Carnivora > Ursidae > Ursus > Ursus maritimus. The sequence goes on from NW_024426663.1 coordinate 83,782,632, forward strand.
CCTACCAATCTTCCTATTTCATATGTTCCATAAATGAGTGAAACCATATGATAATTGTCTTTCTCTGCTTGACTTATTTCACTTAGCATTATCTCCTCCAGTCCAATCCATATTGCTCCAAATGTTGTGAAATCATACTTTTTTATGGCTGAGTAATATTCCGTGGTATATAGGGACCACATCTTCTTAATCCAGTCATCTGTTGAAGGGCATCTCGGCTCATTCCCCAATTTAGCTATTGTGGACAATGCTGCTATGAACATTGGGGTGCATATGGCCCTTCTCTGCACTGCGTCTGTATCTTTGGGGTATATACCCAGCAGTGCAGTGACTGCATCATAGGGTAGCTCAATCTTTAACTTTTTAAGGGAACTCCACACTGTTTTCCAAAGGGGCTGTACCAACTTGCATTCCCACCAACAGTGTAAGAGAGATCCCCTTTCTCCACATCCTCTCCAACATTTGTTGTTTCCTGCCTTGTCCATTTTTGCCATTCTAACTGGCTTAAGGTGGTATCTCAAGGTGGTTTTGATTAGAATTTCCCTGATGGCTAATTTTTAAAAGTCATTTTATCATGTGTCTGTTAGCCATTTGTATGTCTTCATTGGAAAAGTGTCTGTTCATATCTTCTGCCCATTTTTCAATTGGATTATTTGTTTCTTGTGTATTGAGACTGAGATTCTTTGTAGATCTTGGATACCAGTCTTTTATCTGTAGTGTCATTTGAAAATATCTTCTCCCATTCCGTGGGCTGCCTCTTAGTTTTTTTTGACTGTTCCCTTGGCTGTTCAGAAGCTTTTTGTTATTAATGCTCTTCATATATACTTTTTATTCCATGTTCATGCCAATCTCATTCAATTAGTTGGAGTGTGTTCCCTAAATTTCATTTAATTAGGAGGATTTTGGGAGAGCTAAAAAGGCAGGGTAGTAGGAGGATCTTAAGCTTGTCTTGTCTCTAGAACACTAGATAACTGTTAAATCATTCTGAATACCCAGGAAATTGAGGGAGAGAAGAAGCCACATCCAGTAAGGTAGGATGTGTGAAGACATGGTTTTAGGAAGAAACTGATCACAGGTGTTGCAGAGGGGAGGGATCCCTGTCACAGAGAAAGGCAGGAGAGAGAGGCACACAGCAGAATGTACAAGGAGAACACTTTATCAAAACCACTGGCTGGGAAAATGAGAGGGGGTTATTTTTATGATTTTTTTTTTTTGTAACCAGTGGGCTCAAAGACTGGAGTTTTAAAGGTCAGAGGGCTTGGCTGGAATAGAGCCCTGAGGGTTCTTCCCTATTCCTGGAAAGAAGACAGGCAAACAACCCAGGGTAGACAGCATGATCTGAATGTGTAAGGCCCATGGAGGAGAGATAGTTTGCTCTTCTTGGAGTGCAGCTGTGATATGTGGCATCCACAAAGATAGCTCTCCAAGGATAAAAGAGTCTGCTGGTGCCATTTCCCTCCCTCAACCTTCAGAGTCGGTTCAGAGACACCAGCTGAGGGCTTCTTGCCCCCAAACTGGCTGCCTCAACTGAATGCTCCAACAACCATGCCCCTGAGCTCTGGTGTGACTGTCCTTCTTGGTCAAACCTCTTTCAGTCCCAGTGTACCAACAGCCTCTCACAGAAGCCACATCACATAGTCACAACATTTCCCTAAGTTTTGGGAAGGTTTGACTTTTGACTTTTAAAAGTTAGCAGACTTCTCTGGGATTTTAAAGCCCAAAGTGCCCCGCGTTGCTCCAGGTAGACCAGGAACCCAGAGACAGAAGGCATGGAAACTGTGATCTGAAAAATGTCTGGGATGCACAGGGGGATTATTCATTCTTTTGGAAGTGCTTCCCTGAGACTAGCAAGCACAGAGTCCCCTCTCCAGGAACAAAGGAGCAGACTGGTGTCATTTCCTCCCCCCACCCATCAGCATAAACCAGCACAGTGCTAACACTGGCTGCCTAACTTGCTTACACCAAGTCCCTCCCTTCTCCTTTTTGTTGCTACTGCTTTTCTCAGTCAAGTGGGTCTAAGTCCCCAAACAGTGCATCCCTCCCCCAGAAGACCAGCGAAAGCTGTGCACATACCATGTCTCCCAATCAGTGAGTTGTGAAAGGCTTCATTTCTAATGAAATGGCATCAGGTCTTATTTAACAAGCAGACCAGAGCAAACATAGTTGAAACTCACCACATTTTGCCCAAGGTCCAAACAAACACTGGCCACTGCAGGTAATGAGAGTCCCTTCAGATGACTGGCCTGAAGGATAGAGCAGCTGAAACACAGCAGCAGAGCGCTGACAGCACACATTGGAGACACTCCCTGTAATGCTAGGCCCTAGGCACTATATGACCTCTTCATATAGCCATTACATTCTGAAGCAGGAAATATAAAGGGCTTTTCTTTTCTTTTCTTTTCTTTTCTTTTTCCTTCATAAAGGGCTTTTCTAACAGAGAGAAGAAGGCAGAGACTTAGACAAAATGTCAAGATGGAAGGATTCACCCTGAAAGAAAGAACAAGTAATGGTCATGGCCAGATCTCTAATTGAAAGAGATATAAGTAATATGCCTGATGGAGAATTTAAAGCGACAGTCAATCAGAAATTAAAATGCAACTGTTGTACTAAACAGATTGGATGTAATGAACAGAATGTTAGAAGAAGCAGATGAATGAATAAATGGTATAGAACACAAAATAATGAAAAATAATTAAGCTGAACAACAGAAAAAAAGAACTATGGATCACAAGAATAGACTGAGGAACTCAGTGACTCCATCAAACATAATAATATTTGTATTATATAAATTCCAGAAGAAAAGAGAGCAAAGAGGGCAGAAGGTTCATTTGAGGGAATAAGGAAATAAAGGCTGAGAATTCCATAATCTGGGGAAGGAAAGAAACATTCAAATCCAGGAGGAGCAGAGAACTCCCATAAAAAAAAAAGGCCAACACCAAGACACAATGTACTTAAACTTGTAAAATGCATGTATATATAAAAAAAAAAAAGAATCCTAAAAGCAGTAACACAAAAGAAGTCCCTAACTTAAAAGGGAAAATGCATGAGGCTAGCTGTAGATCTCTCCACAGAAACTTGGAAAGCCAGTGGAGAATGCCATATATTCAGTGTGCTGAATGGGAAAAATCTGCAGCCAAGAATATTCTATCCAGCAAGGTTATCATTCAGAATAGAAGGAGAGATAAGGGGTTTCCCAGACAAACAAAAATTAAAGGAGTTCATGATCACCAACCCAGACCTAAAAGAAATATTAAAGGGGTCCCTTTCAGTTAGAAAGAAAGACCAAAAGTGACAAAGACTAGAAAGGAAAAGGGAAAAACTCCAGAAACAATGACAAAACAAATAATAAAGTGTCACTAAATACATATCTATCAATAATACTTAAATGTAAATGGACTAAATGTTTCAATAAAAAAACATAGGGTTTCAGAATGTATAAAAAAAAACAAGACCCCTACTATTATTTTACTATTAATAAGTTCCTTTATGTTTGTCATTAATTGTTTTTTATAATATCAATAAAGTATTTTGTTTTGTTTTGTTTTCTCCTTCAAAACCCAAAACATGGCTGTTGTAAATCTTTTTCCCCGATCAACAACACAATAAACAATAGGTGTTTGTGAGGATGCAGAGAAAGGGGGACCCTCTTACATTGTTGGTAGGAATGCAAACAGGCACATCCATTCTGGGAAACACTATGGAATTTCCTTAAAATTGACAGTAGAACCATGCTATGATCTAGCAATTACACTAATAAGTATATATCAAAGGAGTGCCAAAAATGTTGATTCAAAGGGATACATGCACCTGGATGTTTATAGCAGCATTAGCAACAACAGCCAAATTTCAGGAAGAACCCAATTGTCCATGTACTGATGACTGGATACAGAAGTGGTATACATGCAGTGGAATATTACTCAGCCATAAAAAATAATGAAATCTTGCCAATTACGATGAGGTGTATGGAGCTAGAGCGTATTACGCTAACTGAAATAAGTCAGTCAGAGAAAGACAAATGCCATATGGTTTTACTCATATGTGGAATTTCACAAGCAAAACAGTTGAACATAGGGGGAAAAGACAAAAAAAGAGAAGCAACAGAAAACAGGCTCTTAACTGTAGAGAACAAATTGAGGGTTACTGGAGGGGAGGTGGGTAGGGGGATAGGTTAAAAGGTAGATGGGTATTGAGGACGGCACTTGTCATGAGCAATGAATGTTGTACATAAGTGATGAACCACTAAATTCTACTCCTGAGAATAACATTACACTACATGTAAACTAACTGGAATTTAAATAACAATTTAGAGAAGAAAAAGGAAAATAAATATTATGGAAGGTTTGAGTATTTATTATTTTTATAAAAGTTCTTTTTGAAATCATTTATCCTGAAGTTTTCTCCGTAAGTTCCCAAATTAGTTGCTTAGTTCAAGTTTCATCATAAAAACATTTATTAGTATTGTATTTATGATTATGCCCAATTTTTTTTATTTTAAAAATGGAATCCAGGGTGCCTGGGTGACTCAGTCTGTTAAGTGTCTGCCTTGGCCTCAGGTCGTGATTTGCGGTCCTGGGATCCAGCCCTGCATCAAGCTCCCTGTTCAGCAGGGTGTCTGCTTCTCCCTTTCCCTTTGCCCCTCCCCCCACTCATTCTCTCTCTTACTCTCTCTCTTTCAAATAAATAATCTTAAAAATACAATCATGATTATACTATCATGTATTATATACTCCTGTTGCATGCTGCATAAACTTCAGAAACTGATACATCTTAATTGAATTGAAATATTTAGAAACACACTCTTCATTACTTTCATTAATTTTTCCCTAAACTCTATTTTATGTGTTTTTCCTAAACTCTATTCTTCTTATATGATATTCATATATCCATATCATTTTTGTTTTCATAATCATCCATATTTAACCTTTCCTCAGACTTCCTGCCTCAATTTTTGTGTTGCTTATTTTTATCACATTTTATTGGATTGTTTTGGTCTGTTGTTGAATTATATCTGCAGCATTTCATAAATACAAATTTGCCATTTTTTAAAGGTTTATTTTAGAGAGAGAGTATGCATGAGTGGGAGGAGGGCCAGAGAGAGAGAGAGAGAGAGGGCAAGAAGACTCCCTACTGAGCAGGGAGCCCAACACAAGGCTCAATCTCAGGACCCTGAGATCAGGACCTGAGCTGAAACCATGAGTTGGACGCTTAACCAACTGAGCTACCCAGATGCCTCAAAATTTGCCATTATTTAATATATAAGTTATAGAGCTAGCTTAATATTTTCCTATCTTAGTCCTACATGTACTCCTTTCTTAACTTCAATTGTAGTATTTTACCTTTAATATGATATAAAACTGTATTAAATTATCAATTTGTTCTTGCAAAAAGCAGGGATCTCAAGTATCATGTTTCTGTATAATTTCAAGCATAAATCCAATTAAGAGTAACTAGTGAAGTAAGGAGATGTCTGAGCTCTCCAGTGCTGCTTTGGAGGTCATTTCCTGTCACATCAGCCCATTTTCAGCTCATTTTGATACATGAGTATCTGATGAATAGGTGCAATCAAAACAGAAACAGAAATCTTTTATATACTGTTAATGCTTAGTTTGCCATTAACATGTTCACAAGTTTGAGAGAAATTATTTCTATTCCTTTATTATGGTTTTTATTATGAACAGGTATTTTTTCCACATATTTTTCTGCACTTATTTAATTGATTAATGCATATTGTTTTTCATTATCGAAAATACTGGCATACAACACTATATTGTTTTCAATGTACAGCATAATAATTCAACATTCATTTACATTGTGAAGTGGTAACCACACTTAAGCCTAGTCACTATCACCATACAGTTACATTTTTTACTTGTGATTGAAATAGTTAAGATTTTCTTTCAAATTTACAATACAATATTTTTGATTATAGTCAACACGTTGTACATTACATATCCTTGACTTATTTATTTTATAATGATAAGTTTGTTCCTCTTGATTCTCTTTACACATTTTGCCCACCCCAACCCTCCTCCCCTCTGGCAACTGCCAATATCATACATCACATGTATCATTGTGTATACATACCACATATGTGTATATATACATTACATCTTCTTTATGCATTGATCCATCAATAGATACTTAAGTTGTTTCCATATCTTTGGTATTGTAAATAATGTTGCAATGAACATTAGAGTGAACATATGTTTTTGAATTAGCCTATTTGTTTTCTTCAAATAAATACCCAGAAGTGGAATTGCTGGATCATGCTAGTCCTATTTTTAACTTTCTAAGGAATCTCTACTGTTTTCCATAATGCCTGCATCATTAATTTGTTGATTTTTGAAGATGTAAACAACCTTGCATTCCTGTAATAAAACCCAGTAATGGAGGGGCGCCTGGGTGGCACAGCGGTTAAGCGTCTGCCTTCGGCTCAGGGCGTGATCCCGGTGTTATGGGATCGAGCCCCACATCAGGCTCCTCCGCTATGAGCCTGCTTCTTCCTCTCCCACTCCCCCTGCTTGTGTTCCCTCTCTCGCTGGCTGTCTCTATCTCTGTCAAATAAATAAAATCTTAAAAAAAAAAAAAACACCCAGTAATGGATAATATATCAACTTTTTAATAAAGAGGTTGATAACATTTGCTAATATTTTAATAACATTTTGTCTTTACAAAGACAAATTTTAACTTTGTTTTTATGAAGTCTTCATGAATAATATTTGCTTTTGATTTTTATCTGTAATGTCCTTATTATTATTATTATTATTTGAACTGTGGGAAAAATAAAATGAATTGGAAGAGGTTCTTTTTTCTATCTTATGAAACTAGCTTGTGTAATTTTAATATTATTTCTCCTAAATATTCATAAGAGTTTATGTGGGAAGTCATAAAGATGTGACTTTTTCTCTTGGAAATCTTTTAAAGATATAAAATAAATTAAGTATTTTTATTGAAAAAGTTGTTAATGAATTATATTTTTCAAAGGAATTATCCATTTCATCTTAATTGATAGTTTTATTGACATAAATATCTTTATGATGGTCCATATTATCTTTTTAATATCTGTGGGATCTTTAGTAATATCACATTTTTAAAAAGGTTTGGTGTTGGTAATTTGTGTTTTACATTTTTTAATGCTTCATTAATGCTTTTCAAAGAGTGAAATATACACCATATGTCATAACTGGAATAATTAAGAACATGGCATTTGGAATAAAGAGAGTGTTAACCAATTTCCAGATTGTTGAATAGCTAAAACATAATGGCCTAACTGTGATTAGAATGTATCATTTATGCTAAAAACAACCTAATTGAAGAGTACTGAATAATTTTAATCCATAAATTACCATTATTGGTTTGAGTCGCTCTGGAAGAAAGATTATCATTGAGTATCTGAATGAAAAAAATGTAAATAAGAATTGTAAAAGGCAATTTTGATTTTTCTGTATCTTGTCTCCCTGCAGTTGTGCTGTCACCATAATTATCTTTTTTATTTGTCATCTTTCCTATTCTCAGGAAGTTGATTCCTTTCGATTCAGATGGGACTAATATTGATTTACTTACCAGGGGTAGATTGCATTAATTATTAATCCTCTTACCTTTCTTCATGTATTGTAATAGCACCTTTTCGGGAAGCCAGGTAGGCTTACTTGACCAATTGGAAGTCAGTGAACATGATACAATCAGTGTTGAAAAGCACTTGTGCCAGTGAGTTTGCTTGCTTTTATATTTCTGTCATTGTCATAGGCAGCCCAAGCAAGCTGCCAGAAGAAAGAAGCCAGGAAATTAGGAAGAAAATGAGATATGAATGGCAATAGTGGGTTTATATTTGTATTCCTCATTTAATTATCGAATGTACAAATTAGTAAATGTCCTTTTTAAAAATTATTTTAAAGACACTTTGTAGTAAATGGTGATTGAAATACACTGATTGATTTTTCCTCTTTTGAGATAAGGGTTTTATTTTCTTCTTTCATTTTAAAGTGATGAATTACATCCTGTATTAATTAAACATTAAACCAAATGATATTTATCCTATATAGACATCTACATTACATTTATGGTCTTTTTACATGATTCAATTTTTAATTTTGTGAATTCCCCTATAATGTTTACCCCCATGTTGATGAGTGCAATTATTCTGTAATATTATCTTACTGAACTATCCTTATTTGGTTTTTATTATAAGGGTATATTAGCCTAATATGATGATATGAAGAAGCATTCTGCCTTTTATCATTCTAGGAACCTGTCTTACTGGTCACCCCTTCTGATTATCAAGCTGACTGTAGAGTTTTTCTTCAGAAATGTTATGCTCCCTTTCATACAATCACTAATTACATTTCCAGGTTTTACTGACGACAATACATTAAGTAAAATAATAATAACTTCATTGGCATTCTATGGGTGAAAATTCTAACTTTCTTTCTGCTGGACTCTAATGTTTTCAACACTGTGAATGGGCTCCATGCATGCCCTAGAAGACTTGTTAGGACATGAGGGGGTACTAACTGAGAATAAATAGATGAGCACAAGTATTGTTTGTTGTTGTTGTTATTGTCGTTGTTTTTTCTAAAAGTCAAAATTTTAAAGGAATCAGAAACGACAGTAAAAAGCTGGGAATAATTAACAAATCAAACTGTAGCTTTTTATATCTGTGACTAAGCACCAACTAAAGCCATGCTTGGAACTTTCATGGAGTATTTAATGGTTAGAAAATGCTATTGTACATGAGAAGAGTATCTTTATGATTTGTGTATTTAAAAAACCTTCTTATGACACAGAATATTGTTGAAATTACTTGTTCCTTATGAAAGAATTTAGTTTCTGTGAAATATATAATTCATAGTAACAATGATGGATCATAGTTTATGTTAGTCTAAATACTTAATTTGGAGTGATTTCTTCACTTATATCTAATGAAGGTATTTTGACTGCCCTTTCAAATAGTGAAAAAGTAATGCAACCTATGTTATTCCAAGGTCGTTATTAGTATTAGCCTAAAAAAATGCCCTCTTACTATAATTTCTTTTTATGTTCAAAGTTTAGTAGCTTAAGTGATTTCCTACTATTCTGGAAAAAATGTATTGTAACTAGGCCCGTATGATATATTTCTGCTACTTACCTATCAGTTATCTGCATAATTAGCAGAGGCCTATAAGTTCTGATAAATTTATTTGCCACAGGTAGGTATACCCTCATACTCTATGGCAGAGAAGTGGGACCATAACTGCTAAGGCCTGTAACAGACAGGGAGCCATGAATAGAACGGTCTACAAGTAAAATCAAAATTTAAATAAAAAAAGATAATTTACATGCAATATTTCAAAGTGGAAGTCAGATCATGTTTAAAATTATTTTCTTCTAAGATAATCGATATACATCAAATGCAAAATATAAATCAACATTAAAAAATGGAGAAAATTATAAATCTAAGAACATACCAAAGGCAGAAACACTTAATACTAGCTCTGTTTGAATTCAAATCATTAGATTGTACAAGAATTTTATTTATTTTTTAAAGATATTTATTTATTTATTTATTTATTTATTTATTTATTTATTTATTTATCAGAGAGAGAGACAACAAGTGAGAAAGAGCACAAGCAGGAAGAGTGACAGGGAGAGGGAGAAGCAGGCTTCCTGTTGAGCAGGGAGCACATTGTGGGACTTGATCCCACGCCTCCAGGATCATGACTTGAGCAGAAGGCAGATGCTTAACTGACTGAACCACCCAGGCATCCTGAGAATTTTATTTTTAAAACACTGGAGGAACAGAAAAACAGGGGGGAGGAACAATAATAATTAATTACACATTTGTATCTGTCTACCTATCAGTATGTGTGTATGTATTAGGAATGCATGTACATATTTTTAAATCTATGTGCATTACTCTTAAGTGAACCTGGATAAGGATTAGGAAGTAATACATGTTCTCCTAAATTTCTTCCTTATGCCAGAATATTAACTTTTAGTTACATGATAAAATCATTTTACCACCAGATATGATGATCTATTTGTTGTAAATATATTATTTTTCAGATCTTAAAGATCTTGAATTTGCTACCATGCCTATACATTTATTGTAGGCATCTCTCAGGGATTCTTTGACTTTCTCATTTCGAAGACTATAGATGAAAGGGTTCAACATTGGTGTTACAATGGTGTTGAGCACTGTGGCAAATTTGTTAACATCCAGCACATTGCCCTTTTTTGGGCGGACATAGATAAAGATGGAGCTTCCATAATAAAGTGTCACTACAGTAATGTGTGAAACACAGGTGGAGAAAGCTTTCTGTCGTCCCTGGACAGAGGGAATTTTAAGGATAGTAATGATAATGTACATGTAAGACACTCCTGTCAGGAGCAAAGAGCCCAAGAGCAACACAGCAGAAGAGATAAAATCAGCCAGTTCAGCCAGAGAGATGTCTGCACAGACCAGCTTTAGCACAGGGCCACTGTCACAAAAAAAGTGATTGATTATATTTGGCCCACAAAAGGGCAGAGACCCAGTTAAGATTGATGGTGCTAAAATGGACAAAAATGCACCCACATAAGATCCCAGAAGCAACAATACGCATGTTTGTTTATTCATGATGATGGCATACCTCAGTGGGTTGCAGATGGCAATATATCGATCAAATGACATGACAGCCAGAATGAAGAATTCTGTGGATCCCAGAAGGAAGTAGAAGAAAGACTGAGTAAGACATCCCACAAAGGATATTGCTTTGGTGTGGGAAAATGTGTTAGCTAACATCTTAGGCACCACTGTGGATGTGATGGCAACTTCAAGGAAAGAAAGATTGGCTACAAAGAAATACATGGGTGAATGCAGACGGTAGTCACCACACACCAAAAGGATGATCATGGTGTTGCCAATCAGAGATGTCATGTACATGAGCAGGAATGCAGAAAAAAGAAGAATTTCTACTTCTTTCTCATTCTGAAACCCTAGAAGAATAAACTCAATGACTCTGGTCTTGTTTCTGTGATCCATAATGTTGCCACTTCCGCCTGACATAATAAAAAAGATAAGTTCATGGTCGGTTGTTGCATCTCAACTTTGGAACTACCCTATCTATAGCAATTAATCATCTTTCTCTTTGTGGAGGGATGATAACGGGAAAAAAATAAACAAATCCCCCCTTTTTTACCCGGTGTAAACAAATGTTGAGATGAACTGTGGAAGACAGTTCTACAGAAAGATTGGGACAACTGTTATTTTGAAAGACCAGTGAGGCTCCCCTCTGTGTAGGGACTCTAAGACTGAAGTTAGCTGTTCACCACTCATGTGATCAGATAAGTAGTGCCCTTTGGGATAGACACACCACAGTGACCTTAATTCATTCCTATGTAAAGGCATTCATTCAGAATAATGGCAGATTTGCAATCAAGGTTAATTATCTATTAATATATATGTACAAAAATAGCTTTTAAAAGCTGTTTTATTATCACTGAGAAGAAAAGGTATTAAAAACAAGAACAAGAACAACAACAAAACTATACATGATCAGTAATAGGTACATGACTCCTGAGTTACAGGTTCCAACCTCTGTTACAGTTAACCTGATCACCAAAGAAAGTAAAGTCAGTCTCATGTAATCGCTATATAGGATCACATTTCATGGTGAAGAAGTTGTTCGTAGGTCTTTATGAGTAAGAAAAAGAATCAAACATATGACTTGATCACTTTTGACTATATTTATCTTGAATTCAAACATAGCAAACATTAGGGAAAAAGGAAGGAAGAACTGAATTTTTGAATTTGATTAAGAGAAGCAGCAAAGCCTAATTTGTACATTTCATACTACAAATCAAAAATGAAAAGTACAGAGAAACAGGACCGTTCTTGGAGAGGAGTTTTGTTGTTGTTGTCATTGTTGCTGTTAAATAAAAGTTTGAATTAGGGAGTGATTTCAAATTTCAGATTATAAGAAACACAAATTTGTTATTGATAGGTGTTGGAAAGGCTAATTTAAGTGGGGATTTCTATTGCTACTCTTCAATAGATGTGACGGGTGAATGTGGTGGAGATTAGCTGAAATTTATATTATGGAAGGGTCAATGTTGGAAATAACACAAGATCTTGTGTCTTTTAATTTATGTTTTGCTCATTTATTCTGACCCAAAGTATTTATTTATTCTTTCACTAACTTTTATTCTCATATATTTGCTTCATAATGAGGAAGCAAGTAAGAACACAGATAAATTTCTGAATTATGTGTATTATTCATTTTATGATAGAAGTGAAAAAAAACTGGAACAAAGTTGGGAGTTTGCACTGTGATTCTTTATAATGACTATTCCTAATATAATAACACAAATTCAGCATTTTAGTTAATAGGAACTAAATTTCTTAATGTGGTGACATGGTATGAAGGGCTACAGTTTACCTTCCTATAATCACAGAATGGAAAAAGGAAATATTGATGGATTTGGTGGAAAAGAAAAAAAAAGTAATTGTGGAGTAAGGTGTGTTATTTGAAAGAGTCTTTCCCTGGATCTGCTAAATATTTGGTTTGACCACAGACAATTAATGGATGCCTTGAGGGCACTAGCAATGTAAGACAAACACTAAACTCCCAAGTTGGGACAATAACAATCCTTTCAGTCAATTCCAAAATTTTGTGTAAGTTTGTCAGTAAGTGAAAAATGGAGGAGAAAGAAGAAAATCAGTGATGGGGAAAATAAATAAATAAATAAATAAATAAATAAATGCATATCTATAAATGATGTGTGTGTGTGTGTGTGTGTGTGTGTGTGTGTGTGTGCAAGGAAAGACCATCAATTGAAAGAGAAGAATGTTGTAAATTCTCTACTTACCTGCTGAAGTATACCTCAGAATTTTTATGAATGTGCAAGTGCATGGTCAGAGTTTTCCTCCTTTATAACTGCATGATTTGGGTGCCACCCATGATTTAAATCATTTCTATGGATATGTTCTCCTGAACGTCTCAGAATGTTAAGAAACAATGCAGGGGAGTATACAACCATGGCTATAGGAGACCTTATAAGGACTCTGTAGGAATGAATGATTCAAAACTATGGAGTGTCAATGATCACATGTACAGATTATTGGAACTTAGAAACAGGAGGGAAGCCTGGGTTCATTATTGCTGCTTCTCTAGGGGCAGGGCTTCTACTGAAACAACACTCCAGAGAATAATTTATGACAATTCTAATTAAAATAAAAGTTCTCCAAATTAGAAAAGAACGTGTAAACACAACTTCTGTAAGAAATAGATTGAGCCTAAGAAAAACAAAAACAAATCAGCAAAATCATTGTAGATGCTTTTGTCATGAATCAATCCTTTAATTGCAGTATAATGTCATGTGTTTTCATCTTCATTATCATCATCTCCATCTACATTTATTTAATACTTTGTATTATGTATTCTTCTAAAAAGTGCAGTTTTTTTAACTGTACAAAACCATATGATATAGATTATTATTGATATCAAGCTGATTATTCATTATAAAAATGAATTATTACTTCAAATAGTTAATAAACACAAATATAAAAATGTAAGAAAATTATAAAAGATGAATTTATCTAATATACATTATTTTTTCAAAAAAGATATTACCAAAGGATTTTTGACTGAAATGTACTTGATTCACTGAGAAAACACATCTAATCCATGCCATCAGAGGCATATAAGCTAGTCAAGAATGAAAAAGATAGACATAAATAAAGTTGCATACTTTTATAGAGTAAATAAAAATATAATTAGGAAACAAAAACAATTGAATGGTGCTTTCAAAAGAAAATTCCAGTGAACAAAATATCTGGCTTACAAATCAGCAGCAAATTGCTTATTAAAACAGAAACTTTATATACGAATAATCCAATCAGCAGATATCATCATTCAGGCAGGAATATTCATATTCAGATGAAAACCCAGGATTCATCTTTTTCTTTATATTGGGCATTTGAAAGTTAATATTTTCACAAAACCTGTTTTTTTCCCTCTTTGTCTTTAGAATGAACTACCAAATCTTTAATCCTCATGATGTTTTTTCCTGATCTCCACCTTTTTCCCCATTTCCTGCCATGTTTCCCCCTCCTTTTACTTACTGTCCATATTACAACAATATTGAACTTTTTAAAATGTCTTCATATAGCCCAGACTATTTTTAAATTATGGTTAGCACAACTAATATTCTCACTTCCTAGCATGTTCTCTTTAAAAAAAAATATTTATTTATTTATTTATTTATTTATTTATTTATTTATTTATTTAGTGGGCATGAGAGGGGGAAGGGGCAGAGGGAGATGGAGAGAGAGAATCTCAAGCAGTCTCCCTGCTGAGTGCAGAGCCTGACATTTTTGGTTCTCCTAGCAACCAGCCCCTATCCTGTTAGTATCTAAGAGCTTTCTAAAAGTCACTTCATTGACATAAATTCAACTGTGCTTCAAAGGGGCTGGTTATGAAAAGCAAAAGGTGTTCTAACATCTTTAGCACCGTTATTGCTTGGGAAATTTCAAGGATTTTAGAAGTTCTGCTATAGGAACTAGGATAAAGCCAAATATACATTTCTTACTATAAGCTACAATATCACAAATACTAAAGGGAATGCAATACTAAATGCAAGCCTAAATACAATAGTAAAGAGAAATAGAGATAATGGCTAGTGTTTATCCCAATATCAAAGAAAAGCTTTCAAAGATTTACAGTCAAGTATGGAGTTTTCTGAAGGTTTTTTGGGGGGTTAAAAATATATATATATATATTTTATAATATATATGTTATATATTATAAAAAAACTATGTATATATATAGTTTGCTATCAATTTATTTGTGAAATATGTAAAATTTTATGAAATATTTTCATCTTTGAATATTTTCACATTTACATTCCTTTGTTCTGTTAGTTTGGGAAATTATCTTGAGTTAATCCTAATTTTAAAATAGCCAAGGGATTTCTGTTTCTGGTTATACATGTAAGGAGTTTAGAACTTGTCACTGCATTTTAACAAGTAAATACCTGAAGGAACTGAAAAACAAACAACCTCCCCAAAACAAACAAATACAAAAAAATGTCTTCTTGGATCTGTGAGGGAAGGACAGAGAGCAAACTGCTATCCCTAACATTGAGAGACAGACAAGTGAAAAAAGGCAGTCAAATAAGAAGCAGAAGTACCCACATTTCCTGATTTTAAAACATTACAAAGCTAAAGAATCAAAACAGTGTGGCCAGTTGCATGAAGGAAGGCACATAGACCTATGGGATAGAAAACAAGATCCCAGAAATAAACCCCCGTGTATATGGTCACATGATCCTCAACAATGTCAAGAGATGCCAATGAGAAAATGATGGTCTCTTCAATAAATAGCAATGTTAAAACTGGATAGAATGCAAAATGCAAAAGAAAGTAGTTGGACACTTTTCTTACAACATACAAAAAATTAATTCAAAATGCACTAAAGACCTAAACTTAAGACCCATCAATATAAAACCAGAAGAACACAGGGGGAAAATTTCTTGACATTGCATTTATCAAGAAATTTCTTGATAGAGGAGGAAAAAAGATGATGGAGGACTATGGGACCTTTTTTACAACTGGTCCCCTGAATCGAGCTGGATATCTACCATATCATCCTGAACACCCATGAAATCAGCCTGAGACATAGGAAGATATATCTTGATCTCTACAAACAAACATCTCCTGCGCTAGTTATTGAGGTACGAAGCGGGGAGCTGTGCATCTGCAGAAAGCAGACTGAGACTGGGACTCGGGAGCATGAAGGACCAGACTGAAAACCGGAGCTCCAGAGCACATGAACCACACTGAAACAGGGAGCTCGGTAAAATGCACAGGAACCAGGGCAGCTGGTGGTGTTGGAAGCACAAAGGCCAGAGACATGCTAGCCCTGGGAGTGAGGACTGGAGAGTGGCTGTGGGGCACACAACCCGACATGCTGTGGGTTTTTAGCAGTATGGACAGAAACAGAATTAAAGTGGCCAGGAGAGCTCAGTAGAGAGCTGACTCTGATCTCTCTGTTCTGAGGCAGAGACTTGAATATGGCCAATGCAGCTCTGATTCTCAGAAGAGTCACAAAAAACCACCACAGAAAGCCACCAGAGAACAAAAGCCTGGAAATACCAGTTCACATTGTGCCCATCCACAATCCCCCTCACAGGGGACAGGAAAACTCTACCCAAACAGGGTTGCCTGAGTATCAGCATGGCAGGCCCCTCCCCAAGAAGGCAGGCTGAAAAAACAAGAGGCCCACATGCCTAAGGTCCCTATAAAACAAGTGCACATTGCTTCGGTCCTGGTCAATAATTTAGGCTCTGTACATCCCCACAACCACTCCTCATCACAGTGACAAGGAGGAGGAACCCCCAACAAAGGAATGAAACAGAGACTGTGGCCTCTGCCACAGAACTAATGGATGTGGATATAAACAACTTGTCAGATATGGAGTTCAGAGTAACAATGGTCAAGATGATGTGTAGGCTTGAAAAAAAATATTAACAAAAATATTAACAAGAATATAGAATCTCTAAGAGCAGAAATGAGAGCAAATCTGGCAGAAATTAAAAATGCTATGAATCAAATGCAGTCTAAACTGGATGCTCTGACGGCCAGGGTAAATGAGGCAGAAGAAGAATTAGTGAGTTGGAAGATGGGATCATACAAAGGAAGGGAAAAGTGGGAACTTGGCTTAAACTCCAATTTCAAGAATGTTGAATACAAGAGATTACTGACTCAATGAAACATTCCAATGTCAGAATCATTGGCATCCCCAAGGGGGTGGAGAAAAAGAGAGGTCTAGAAGAGATATTTGAACACATTGTTGCTGAGAACTTCCCTAAACTGATGAAGGAAACAAGAATTCATGTCCAAGAGGCAGAGAGGACCCCTCCCAAGATTAATGAGAACAAACCAACACCACTTCACATAACAGTAGGGTTCGCAAATCTTAGATCCAAGTACAAAATCTTGAAAGTGGCCAGGGGGAAGAGATTCCTCACGTACAGAGGGAGGAACATCAGAATAACATCAGACCTGTCTACAGAGACTTGGCAAGCCAGAACAAGTCGGCAAGACATATTCAGAGCACTAAGTGAGAAGAACATGCAGCCAAGGATCCTTTATCCAGCAAGGCTGTCATTCAGAATGGATGAAGAGACAAGGACCTTCCAAGACTGACAAGAGATGTGGCCATCAAGCCAGGCCTACAAGAACTATTAAGGGGGGTTCTGTAAAAGTAAAAAGACCCCAAGAATTATACATAAATTTAAAATCTATAGAACCAAATACTCCACAGGCAATATGACATCATTAAAATCATATCTCTCAATAATTACTCTCAATGTGAACGGCCTAAATGTCTCATAAATGATACAGGGTTGCAGATTGGATAAAAAGACATGACTCATCCATTTGCTGTCTACAAGAGACTCATTTTGAACTGAAAGATACATCCAGACTGAAAGTGAAGGTATGGAGAAAAATATTTCTTGCCAGTGGACCTCAAAAGAAAGCTGGGGTAGCAATTCTCATATCAGACAAATTAGATTTTAAACTAAAGAGTGTAGTGAGAGATATGGAAGGACACTATATTTTTCTTAAAGGATGTATCTAACAAGTGGATATGACAATTATAAATATCTATGCCCCCAACAGGGTAACAGCTAGATACACAAGCCAACTCTTAACCAGAATAAAGAAACATACAGATAATAATACGTTAACAGTAGAGGAGCTCAAACACCCCACTCTCAGCATTAGACAGATCACCTAAGCAGAAAATCAACAAAGAAACAAGAGCTTTGAATGACATACTGGACCAGGTGGACCTCATAGATATATACATAACACTACACCCCAGAATAACAACACTCATTCTTTTCTAATGCACATGGAACTTTCTCCAGAATAGACCATATACTGGGTCAGAAAACAGGTCTCAACCAATACAAAAAGACTAAGATCATTCCCTGCATATTCTCAGACCACAATGCTTTAAAATTGGAGCTCAATCAAAAGGAAAAATTTGGATGAAACTCAAACACTTGGAAACTAAGAACAATCCTGCTCAAGAATGATTAGGTAAGCCAGGAAATTAAAAATCAATTTAAACAATTTATGGAGACTAAGGAGAATGAAAACACATTGATCCAAAATCTATGGGACACTGCATAGGCAGTCCTAAGGGGAAAATACATAGCCATCCAAGCCTCACTCAAAAGAATTGAAAAATCTAAAATGCAGTTTTCATATTCTCACATTAAGAAGCTGGAGCTGGAACAGAGAAGAGGCCTAACCCACACACGAGAAAGCAGTTGATCAAGATTAGAGCAGAGATCAATGAATTAGAAACCAGGAGCACAGTAGAGCAGATCAACAGAACTAGAAGCTGGTTCCTTGAAAGAATAAATAAGATCAAAGATGTTTTCAAAATGGAACAGGAGAAAAATATTCTCAGCAGCCTTAAAAACGATGAGTATACCATGTCCACACACTGGCCCTGGAATACAATGAGAGAGAGAGATTAAGCAGTTCTACTTGGGTTAGTCCCAATTTGCTTTTTAATGTTTAGTGTTTCATTTTATTATGATTATATTATTAATTGTAATTGAAGTATAATTAACATGCAATGCTTTAGAAATTTCAAGAGTACAACATGGTGATTCAGCAATTCCACACATCACTCAGTGCTCACCACAGTAAGTGTACTCACAGTCTGTCACCAAACAATGTTATTACAGTATCATTGACTACATTTCCTATGCTGTACTTTATATCCTCATGAGTTACTCATTTTAAATACAGTATTTTTGTACTAGAAGTTTGTAAATATGAATCCTTTTTATTTATCTCATCTTCCCCCTGGCAACCACCATTTCATTCTGTTTTTAACAGGTTGGTTTTTGTTTGTTTGTTTCTTTGTTCATTTATTTTTTTTTGTTTTGTTTTGTTTTTAGATTCCATATATAAATGAAATCATATGATATTTGTCTCTCTCTTCTGACATATTTCACTTAGTATGATAACCACTAGATCCATCCATATTTTCCAAATGGCAAGATCTCATTCTTTTTTATGCCTAAAAGTATTCTATTGTATGTATACCACATCTTTATCATTTATCTAGCAATGGGCACTTGTGTTGCCTCTGCATCTTGACTATTGTAAATAATGCTGCTACAAACTTAGAGGTGTCTATATCTTTGTGAAATAGTGTTTTTATGTTCTTTGGGTAAATATCCAGTAGTGGGATTAATGGGACATATGATATTTCTATTTTGAATTTTTTGAGGAACCTCCAAACTATATCCACAATAGCTTCCCCAATTTACTTCCCACCAATAATGCATGAGGGTTGCCTTTTCTCCTCATCCTTGCCAGTAGTTATTTCTTGTGGCTTTTATTTTAGTCATCCTAACAGGTGTAACATAATATCTCACTGTGATTTTAATATGATTTCCTGGATGATTAATAATATTGAGTACTTGATTAATCTATTGATTTTTATTCAGGTATACTTAACATACAGTGTTATATTAGTTTCAGCTGCATAATATAATTATTCAACAATTCTATACATTTCTCAGTGTTTATCAAGGTAAGTGTATTCTTAATCCCATTTATCTATTGCAATCATCTCCCCACCCATCTTGTAACCACCAGTTTGTTCTGTATTTTTAAGAATGTGTTTTTTAGGAAGACAAGATGGCAGTGAAATAGGAGGACTAGGCTCACCTTCTCCCACCAACACAACTAGATAAATATCAAATCATTCCAAATACTACATAAATCAATCTCAGGACTGATAGGACAAACTCAACAACTGAAAGGGGAGAAGATATCACATTGTAGAACATAGGAAGTGTGGAGATGTGTTTTGGGGGAAAATGGATTGAAGGTGCTGTGAAAGGGAGGGAGCCATGTTTGTGGAAACCATTAAGAGAGTGTAGAGTCCACAGAGGATTGCACAAGGAGAACATTTCCCCAAAGCCATTGGCTGGGAAATTGAGAAGGGCTGATTTTTGTGAATTCTTGCAACTAGATGGGCTTAAAGCCTGGAGTTTTAAAGGTCAATGGGCTTGGCTTGGATAGAGCCCTGAGGGTGCTGCCCTGCTTATGGAGAGAAGGCAGGCAAACAACCTAGGGGCGGATGGCCCTAAGAGGTGCCTAAGACTTCCAGGGGAGGCATTTCTCACGCTTCCTGGAGCACATCTTTGAGAGGTGGCATTCAGTGAGCCAAAGGAGTCCACCTGCACCATTTCCCTTCCCTCCTCCTCAGCATAGATGCAGAAACACTTGCTGAGAGAAGCTAACCCTGACAATGGCTGCCTCACTTGCTTGCCACAGGTCCCAGGCCACTCACTCTGATGCAACTGCCCTTCTCAATTAAATCTGCATCAGTCCCAGTGTGTCAAGGCCCTCCACCAGAAGATCAGCACAGGCCCCTGTCATAGAACATCCCTAAGTTTGGAGTTTTAAGGATCAGCAGGCTTGACTGGGATAGAGTCCAAGGTGCACTCTGCTGCTTCTGGCAGAAAAAGAGCCTGGAGACATACAGTGTGAAAATGGAGATCTGAAAAGTGCATGAGACACATAGGGGAGATGATTTGCTCTTCTGGAAGTGCGTCCCTGAAAGCAGCAAGCACAGAGGCCCCTCTTCCTGGATGAAGGAGCTTAAATCAGCTTCAGTAAACAACACCACACCAACACTGGATTGCTAACCTGATTACACCAAGACCCACCCCCCTGTGCTCTGCTGGTACTGCTTTTCTGGGGAAAGTGTGCATAAGTCCCAGCCCAGTGGGTCCCTTCCCTAGAAGACCAGCAGAAACCCTTGCACACACCAGGTCTTCCAACCAGAGAGTTTTACAAGGCTTCAGTTCTAGTGGAAGTAAAACCAGGTCTCATTTAATAAGCAGACTAGTGCACACCTAGCTAAAACTCAGCACACTAGCCAAGGTCTAAACACTCCCTACTTCAGGCAAGGAGAACCTATGCAGAAGATGGGCCTGAAGAACAGAACAGCCAAAATAATAGCAAAGTGCACCAGCACACAACAGAGACACACCGAGACGCACATGGCCCTGGACACTGTATGACTTCTTCATAAAGCCGTTGCACATAGAAGCAAGAAACATAACAGGCTTTTCTAACACAGAGGAGACTGAGAGTTAGTCAAATGCCAAGATGGAGGAATACATCCCAAATGAAAGAACAAGATAAGGTCATGGGCATAGATCTAGTTGTAACAGTTATAAGTAATATTCATGATGGAGAATTTAAAGCAACAATCATAGGTACACTCACTGGGTTGGCGAGAACAGGAGACTACAGGGACTCTCTTACTGAAGAGATAAAAGAATTTAAAAAAAAGTCCGAAATGAAAAATACAATAACTGAAATTCAAAACAGACTGGATGCAATAAGCACAAGAATGGAAGAAACAGAGGAAGGAATAGATAAAGAAGTGATATAGAAGATAAAATAATGGAAAACAATGAAGCTGAACAAAAGAGAAAAAGAAGAGTTATGGAACAGGAGAATTGACTTAGGGAAGTAAGTGGCACATCAAATGTAATAACATTCCTATCATCAGAGTCCCAGAAGAAAAGAGAGAAAAGGGGGCAGGAAATTTACTTGAAAAAATAATAAAACATTAATAAAATAATTGAAAAAAACCCTGAAAACTTCACGTATCTGGGGGAAGGAAACAGATATCAAGATTAAAAAAAAAAAAAAAGATCCAGGGGGAACAGAGAACTCCCATCAAAATCAACAAAAGCAAGCCAACACCAAGACATATTATAGTAAAATTTCAAAAATATGGTGACAAAGAAGTATTCTAAAGTCAGCAGGGCAAAAGAAGTCCCTAACTTACAAAGGAATACCTATAAGGCTAGCTGTAGACCTCTCTATGGAAATTTCACAAGCCAGGAGTGGCATGATCTATTCAATGTGCTGAATGGGAAAAATCTGCAGCAAGAATACTACTCCATCCATCAAGGCTGTCATTCAGAATAGATAGAAGAGATAAAGAGCTTCCAAGAAAAACAAAAACTAAAGGAGTTTGTGACAACTAAACCAACCCTGCAAGAAATGTTAAAGGGGACTCTCTGAGTGGAAAGAAAAGATGAAAAGTGACAGAGACTAGAAAGGAAGAGAGAAAATCTCCAGAAACAATGAAAAAAATAACAAGTAATAAAATGACACTAAATTTATACCTATCAATAATTACTCTGAATGTAAATGGACTAAATGATCCATTCAAAAGACATAAGGAGGGCACGGATTGCATGGTGCACTGGGTGTTATACGCAACTAATGAATCATGGAACTTTACATCAAAAACCAGGGATGTACAGAATGGTGACTAACATAATATAATAAAAATATTATTATTAAAAACAAATAAATTTCTCTTTGCATTAATTTTAAAAAGACATAAGATGTCAGAATGGATAAAAACAAAACAAAGCAAAACAAACAAACAAAAAAATAAGACCTATTTATGTGCTGCCTACAAGAGACTCATTTTAGACCTAAAGACAACTGCTACATTGAAAGTAAGAGGAATAGAGAAACATTGATCATGCAAACTGACTTCAAAAGAAAGCCAGAGTAGAAATATTTGTATCAGAAAAACTAGATTTTAAACCAAAAACTGTAACAAGACATGAAGAAGGGCACAATGTCATAAAAAAGGGAACCATCCAAAAGGAAATCTAACAATTGTAAATATTTATGCCCCCAATGTGGGAGCACCCAAATATATAAAATAATTAATAACAAGCATAAATAAATTCATAATACTACAATAATAGTAGGGAACTTTAACATCTAGTTACATCAATGGCCACATCATCTAAGCAGAAAATCAACAAGGATGCAATGGCTTTGAATGAGATAGTGGACCAGAAGAACTTAACAGATATATTCAGAATGTGTCATCCTAAGCAGCAGAATACTCATTCCTTTTGCATGAACATGGGACATTCTCATATTCTCCACAATAGGTCACAATCAGGTCATCAACTAGGCTTCAACAAGTACAAAAAGATTGAGATTATACCATGCATATTTTTGACCACGATGCTATGAAACTTGAAGTTAAACACCAGAAAAAGTTTGGAAAGACCACAAATACCTGGTGGTTAAACAACATGTTACTAAGGAATTAGTGGGCCAAGCAAGAAATCAAAGAAGAAATTTTAAAAAACAGGGAAACAAATGAAAATGAAGCCTTTCCCTTAAGATCAGGAACACGACAAGGATGCCCACTCTCGCCATTATTATTCAACATAGTGCTAGAAGTCCTTGCAATAGCAATCAGACAACAAAAAGGGATAAAAAAGTATCCAAATCGGCAAAGAAGTCAAACTGTCTCTCTTCGCACATGACATGATACTCTATATGGAAAACCCAAAAGAATCCACACCCAAACTACTAGAAGTTATAGAGCAATTCAGTAATGTGGCAGAATACAAAATCAATGCTCAGAAATCAGTTGCATTTCTATACACGAACAATGAGACGGAAGAAAGAGAAATTAGGGAATCCATTCCATTTACAATAGCACCAAAAATCATACGTTATCTTGGAATTAACTTAACCAGAGATGTAAAGGATCTATATTCCAGAAACTACAAATCACACTTGAAAGACATTGAAGACAACACTAAAAGATGGAAAAATATTCCATGCTCATGGATCGGAAGAATTAACATAGTTAAAATGTCCATGCTACCCAGAGCAATGTACACTTTCAATGCTATCCCGATCAAAATACCAATGACATTTTTCAAAGAACTGGAACAAATAGTCCTTAAATTTGTATGGAACCTGGCAGAAAAGGCCCCGAATCGCCAAGGAAGTGTTGAAAAGGAAAAACGAAGCTGGGGGCATCACGATGCTGGATTTCGAGCTGTACTACAAAGCTGTGATCACAAAGACAGCATGGTACTGGCACAAAAACAGACACATAGACCAATGGAACAGAATAGAGAACCCAAAAAGGACCCTCGGCTCTTTGGGCAACTAATCTGTGATAAAGCAGGAAAAAACATTCAGGGGAATAAAGACAGTCTCTTCAATAAATGGTGCTGGGAAAATTGGTCAGCTACATGCAAAAGAATGAAACTTGACACTCTCTCACACCATACACAAAGATAAACTCCAAATGGATGAAAGACCTCGATGTGAGGCAGGAATCCATCAAAATCTTAGGGGAGAGCATAGGCAGCAACCTCTACAACATCGGGCACAGCAACCTTTTTCATGACACATCTCCAAAGGCAAGAGAAACAAAAGATAAAATGAACTTGTGGGACTTCATCAAGATAAAAAGCTTCTGCACAGCCAAGGAAACAGTCAAAAAAACTAAGAGGCAGCTCACGGAATGGGAGAGGATATTTGCAAATGATACTACAGATAAAAGACTGGTATCCAAGATCTAGAAAGAACTTCTCAAACTCAATACGTGAGAAACAAATAAACAAATCATAAAATAGGCAGAAGATATGAACAGACACTTTTCCAATGATGACATACAAATGGTTAACAGACACATGAAAAAATGTTCAAAATCATTAGCCATCAAGGAAATTCAAATCAAAACCACACTGAGATACCACCTTATGCCACAGAATGGCAAAAATTGACAAGGCAAGAAACAACAATTGTTGGAGAGGATGTGGAGAAAGGGGATCCCTCTTACATTGTTGGTGGGAATGCAAGTTGGTACAGCCACTCTGGAAAAGTGTGGAGGTCCCTTGAAAATTTAAAAATTGAGCTACCCTATGATCCACCCATTGCACTACTAGGTATTTTACCCAAAGATACAGATGTAGTGAAGAGAAGGGCCATAATTACCCCAATATTCATAGCAGCATTGTCCACAATAACTAAATCATGGAAGGAACTGAGATGCCCTTCAACAGATGACTGGATTAAGAAGTTGTGGTCCATCTATACAATGGAATATTACTCAGCTATCAGAAAGAACAAGTTCTGAACATTTGCAGCAACATGAACGGCACTGGAGGAGATAATGCTAAGTGAAAGTGAACTATTTTGGCTAGTATACCTAGAGGGAGATGATGTAACTTTGACAGAAATCAGAATTATAAGAAGTGACTTCTTCCACACACAATAAAGGGGATAAAGATGAACATAATCATCTTTTGCAATAACAAAGTAAACAAACAAAAATACTCACATGATTTTATTAATTTGATTCCTTTTTCTTTTGGATAAGTCTGGCCAGTGGTTTATTGATCTTATTATTTCTTAGAACGACCAAGCCTCTAGGTTCATTGATCTGATAAGACTGATAAACCGATGGCCAGACTTACCCAAAAGAGAAGGAAAAGGACCCAAAATAATAAAATCATGAATGAGAGGGGAGTGATCACGACTAACACCAAACAAATAGAAACAATTATTAGAAATTATTACCAGCAACTATATGCCAACAAATTAAGTGATCTAGAAGAAATGGACACATTCTTGGACTCTTTTAAACTACCATGACTGAAACAGGATGAAATATACAACTTGAACAGACCAATTACCAGCAAAAAAATTGAAGCAGTAATAAAAAATCTTCCAAAAAACAAGAGTCCGGGACCAGATGGCTTCCCAAGGGAATTCTACCAAGCATTTCAAGAAGAAATAATACCTATTCTAGGGAAGCTCTTTCAAAAAAAACATAAATGGAAGGAAAACTTCCAAACTCATTCTATGAGGCCAGCATTGCCCCAATCCCAAAACCAGACAAAGATCCCATCAAAAAGGAGAATTACACACCAATATCCCTGATGAATATTGATGCAAAAATTCTCAACAACATATTAGCTAACTGGATCCAACAGTACATTAAAAGGATTATTCACCATGACCAAGCTGGATTTATTCCTGGGATGCAGGGGTGGTTCAACATTCACAAATCAATCAACATGATACACCACATTAATAATTAAAAAAAGGATAAGAACCACATGATCCTCTCAGGAGATGAAGGAAAATAATTTGACAAATACGGCATCCATTCTTGATAAAAACCCTCAAGAAAGTAGGACTAGAGAGAACATACACCAATAACATAAATGTCATATATGATATATAATGATATAATGAGCACTGGGTGTTGTATGCAACTGACGAATCACTAAATTCTACCTCTGAAACTAACAGTACAATATATGTTAACTAACTTGAATTTAAATAAAACTTAAAAAAAGAAATTAAAAGTTATTTGACCACATAGTTGTGGATCAATTTCTGGGTTTTCTATTCTGTTCTACTCATCTATGTGCCTGTTTTTATGCCATTATCTGCTTCTCCCTCTCCTCCCTATTCATGCTCTCTCTTTCTCTCTCTCAAATAAATAATTTTTTAAATTAAAAAATAAATATTAATTTATTTGTTTTAGAGAAGGGACTGGGGAAGGGGGGTAGGGGGAGGGAGAGAGAGAGAGAATTCCAAGCAGACTTCCTGCTGACCAAGGGCCTGATGCAGGGCTTGATTTCATGGACCCCAAGATCATGACCTGAGCTGAAATCAAGAGTCAGGTGTTTTGTTTTTTTTTAAAAAGATTTTATTTATTTATTCAACAGAGATAGAGACAGCCAGTGAGAGAGGGAACACAAGCAGGGGGAGTGGGAGAGGAAGAAGCAGGCTCGTAGTGGAAGAGCCTGATGTGGGGCTCGATCCCAGAACGCTGGGATCACACCCTGAGCCGAAGGCAGATGCTTAACCGCTGTGCCACCCAGGCGCCCCAAGAGTCAGGTGTTTAAGCAACTGAGCCACTCAGGTGCCCCTTTCCTTATATTTTCAAAGTAAAATACTTCCTTTTCCAGTATTTGGCTTGTTTATGTATTTTGGCTTGAGGGCCACCAAGAGGTAAACCCAGTTTGGGGTTACAATATAAATGTGATTGTATTCATTTTGTATAATGATAGCAAAACTGTATTTCCACATTGTGTGAAGTCCTATGTGTTTTAACCTCTGTCTTCCATCCCCTCCTTGTTTCATACCAACTGGAATTGATGTGTGCATCACTGTGTTCTACTTTAAAGGAGGCTCCCTGGAGGGTAGATATTGAGCCAAGAACTTAGGATTTAAGGACTGTTGGGATCCCTGTTAGGAGCTGCACCTGTAGCAAGTGAAAAAGCAGGCATAGGACAATAGTGAAGCTGCCCCACAGTGCAGTCGTACCTGAGGCCTTGGGCATTCCATGGAAAACTAGGGCAAAGGGACAGGTCTTTTTATCCAGTTAGTAGTTACAGAATGCACCTGGGAGGGGCATAAACTCAAATTCAGCAGCCCAGTGCACATCCCATGGAGGAATGCAGGTGAGGGCCATCATCAGTGATGGATGTTGTGGCCTGAATTGGGATCCTGTAGAAAACATCAACATATCCATGCCATAGAATAGTCCACTAGTTATAGATTACCTAATATATGCAGAGATCCCTCAAGGAATTTAAATAGAAACTACTATGGGGTGAATATTATTTTTCTTCTTTTAAAATTTGACTTACTTAAAGGTGACCTTGATTAAATGGTGCATGGCATCCCATGCTCCCTGTGTGTGAAAGAGCTAGAATTTGACCAAATGACTATCCAATTCACAACATGTCTTTTTGACCACCATGTTATGTAATGTCTTCACTTTTAACACTGTGCACTAAATGAATGGCAATCTAATCAGCCCAGCTCCTTTGACAGATATGACAGAGGTTATAGGAAAATAGGTCAATCAGAAGGACGCTGTGGACAGGTATAGGGTTACCAGTAGCTAGTCTCTCCTGGCTCTCTTCTCTGGCCCTTCATCTGTCTCTACATGCTGCCTGTTGAGAGTATGACCATAAGTTAAAACCGGGGATAAAGTCATAGTCCTTGTTCTCAAATGACCGATTTAGCGGTAATTGATCTTCAAGAAAACATATTAAGTCATGTGATCACATAAAAATGGTTCAGGATCTAGCTGCAACCATTGGGGGTTTAAGTTACTTTTGTTCTGTGTTTGTTAGAGATAGAAATGATCAAATGTCAATTTCCCTTTTCTTCACAGTCATGATTATTGGTAAAGTGGTATATTAAAAAATGATGTGTACATCATAAAGAATGTTATTTTTATTGTGTACAGTTAATAAATAGATCAACCAAGTGATTATACAACCAGGAAAATTATATATTGTTTGTTTCCATTGGTAATATATCTACTTTTAGTAATTTATTTGCAGTAGTAGGGATGAATTTCATTCAAAGTTTTATGTAATTTTCCTAGTCTATGCTATAACAAATTACTGAAATGATTCCTTAAAAATATAATACCCTTGAGTGTATGATAGTTATTGAACAAGCAAGAATAGAAGTAAATAATCAACAACACATGTAACATTGGCCCTTTTAATTCCACAACACAATGGTCTAGAGACCCCTTTAAAAGGAACTGAGAATCAAATTGTGTTTAATTTAAAACATGGTAAATGCACTTCCATTGAAGATGGGGTCTCTGAAATATTCCACCTGGCATATTCCACACAAGGCTGGAGTGGTACCTAAAGAGAATGCACACTACAAGAGGTCTTGGAAAGCTGGCAGCCCTGGGTCAATCACAGTTAAGCCTCCCTTTGGAACTCATGTCTCTTGTTCAACCACTTCATGAATCTTATCCCAACTTCTTGCCTGAGTGGGAACTGAGCACTAATTGTCCTAAGTGGAACTGCTTAGCATTCCCTTTCCTGGTATCTCAGGGTCAGTCTATGCCACTCCTTAAAAAAAAAAAAAATATATATATATATAATATTTTATTTTATTTATTTGACAGAGAGAGACAGCCAGCGAGAGAGGGAACACAAGCAGGGGGAGCGGGAGAGGAAGAAGCAGGCTCCCAGCGGAGGAGCCTGATGTGGGGCTCGATCCCAGAACGCCGGGATCACGCCCTGAGCCGGAGGCAGACGCTTAATGACCGCGCTACCCTGGTGCCCCAAAAAATATATTTTTTAAGGCTTCTGTTGAAGAGGTAGTGAACCCACTCTCCCTTATTGAGATGATTTACTAAACTACTGACCACCTCCTCTCATTTACAAAAGACACCAGGACCATAACTCTTTTTTTTTTTTTTTTTTTACTGGAATGTTTGTCCTATGACCATGCCATGTGACCAATCCATCTTTCTTTACATGACCTGATTTATCTTTCTTATTCTTATGGCCATACTTTTGGCTTTGTTATCTCCTAAAACTAAACCCTGTCCTAAATTACTATTTTAAGCCACTAAATGTCTATGTGTCACTTCTTATCTATCCATGTAGCAAAGATAGTCCTATAACAAATAACAAAATCCTATTTATTTTTTTAACTATGGACTTCTGGTCATTGTTTGCTTCACCTCCCTCCTATATTGATTTCTCTTCCTGACAATCTGTGACCCTTAAATCCATTGTGTCTTTGCCTTTATTTCTGACTCTATTCACAGAGCTAAGTTTCAACCCAGAATGAACTATTTTATTGTATGTGCCTGCGCACAAAAACTGAGTGGTCTTAAAGCAGAGCGTACAAGCAGGAAGCTCAGCATCACAATAAATCAGTGATACCCTACTTCATCTAGGCACTCATTTTTGCTCTCAAATCCACCTGTTTTCATTTTTATTTATTTATTTTTATAATAATTTTTATTATGTTATGTTAGTCACCATACAGTACATCCTTAGTTTTTTGATGTAGTGTTCTATGTTTCAATGTTTGCGTATAACACCCAGTGCTCCATGCAATACGTGCCCTCCTTAATACCCATCACTGGCCTATCCCAGTCCCCCACCCCCCTCCTCTCTGAAGCTTCGGTGTGTTTCCCAGAGTCCATAGTCTCTCATGGTTCATTCCCCCTTCTGTTTACCCCCCTTCATTCTCCCCTTCCTTCTTCTACTGATCTTCCTGCTATTTCTTATGTTCCATAAATGAATGAAACCATATGATAATGATCTTTCTCTGCTTGACTTATTTCACTTAGCATAATCTCCTCCAGTCCCATCCATGTTGCTGCAAATGTTGTGTAATTCTTCTTTCTGATGGATGAGTAATATTCCTTTGTATATATGGACCACATCTTCTGGATGTGGTCAAATCCACCTGTCTTCAGATGTCTATCAATCCCATTTTACTAAATGAGTTTGGAATGCATTTACCACTTCATTCAAACCTAGAGCTGCATTTTATATGGTAAAGAAGAGCTGTTACCTTATCTCAGAAACATAAGCCCTATAAGTCCACAGGTGAGGATGTCTAGAAATCCTAACTATTTATTTGAATACCCATTATATTGCAATATCCTCTCCCTTCTGTCTCTTAGCAGTAAATAAGTGCTTTTCCTGTTGAATGCTGATTTGAGTCACATTTGCCTCAGATCCCTCCCTCTTCAACTTTAGGCTGTCAGTTATCACCTCCATGTCCATTCCTCAAATTTTTGCTCACTACTGGACTCTTACTGGAAGTGTTCAAACTTACTCAGATGCTAAAATCTTACCTCTTTTGAAAACACAATGACCCATCCAATATAAGCACTTTTATCTCACTCTTTCATAGTTGCATTTCTCAGGGTATACACACAATCGCATGCACACAATTGCTTCCTTGCAAGCCATTCCCATTCCAAAGAAGCTGCCCTTTCCAGGAACAACAGTCACTTCTAGATTGGGCACATTGATGAAAGCCTGTTAATCCTTACCTTTCATGCTCATCACCTCTTCCTTCCAAAACACTCTCTTCCCCTAGAAGAGTCTGTACAACCACCTTACAAATGTCCTTCCATTTATGTGGTTGTTCCTCCTTAGTTCCCCTTCAGCTTCCTCTTCTCTACTGAAAATTATGTTTTGAAATTTCTCCATGCTCTGTTGTTTTCAAATAAGATCTATATGTAAAACAAAACAAAACAAAACAAAACAAACCCAAAAAATCTTCCAAATATTGACTTTCATCCAGGCTACTACTCTGAGCTCCAGATTTATGCATCCAAATGACCATTTGACATCATTTTTTTAATCTCTCATATGTGGTCAATAATCTTTCTCCCGTTATGCAGAGCCAATTACCTATCAAGTTTAAAATTAGAAAGAAACTATTGGTAAGATAACTTAAGTCCGGTTAAATGTAAGTCTTATTCAATATATTGATCAGCAATGGCCATATGAAAGATAGGATAATTGATTGTTTCTTGATCTTCTATCCAAAAGCCCAGAGCAATGATACTTCTCTCTTATATCATCCAGTTCCTGTCCTATCTCAGATTCCAATGTATCATTTTACTTTTATTCAATAGTTGAAACAGATGGCTCTGATAAGGACTAACAACAGTCCTCATAGGTCAAATTCTGGAGGAAGAGGAAACAAGGGTTGGAAGGAGGGTAAAAAGAACTAAAAACATGTGCCAAAGGGTCAAAGTGCACTTACCCCTAAAGCTCAGGGATTGAGGTGGAACATATCACAAATCGAATACTGACTCTGAAGAGATTACAAACTGGCCCCACTGCATAGTAATGAGTGAATGAGTCCAGAATTTTCACTCCTAACCTCACCATCTGTGAGGTATCATAAAACCTAAAATCAAGCCAAGCTCCTCTCCCATGTGCGTTACTGCTACAATTCCAGCAACTCTTGTTTTCTTTCAT
The DNA here is from genome assembly GCF_017311325.1 of Ursus maritimus. Taxonomy (NCBI): domain Eukaryota; kingdom Metazoa; phylum Chordata; class Mammalia; order Carnivora; family Ursidae; genus Ursus; species Ursus maritimus. The sequence continues at coordinate 83,814,285 of NW_024426663.1, forward strand.
TCATTTCTCTAAACAGCAGTGAGATTTGCAAATGCAAAATATATCATGTCATTTCCTATTTGATACCCTTTGATAATCCATTATTTGTCTTAGTATAAAATCCAAAAACCCTTATTTTTAATGACCTGCAGGAACTAACTCTTGCATTTCTCTCCAAATTTATTTCCTTCCTCTATCCCCATGTTCCCCAGGCTGCTTCTCCTGACATTCATGCCATGTCCTCTGCCTGGGATACTACTTCCATTCTTATTCTCCTCAACTGTAAAGTATAGGTTAAAGTACAACATAAACATAGAAAGCTTTCCTAATCCTCTATGTTGATTCAGACCTTATTGTTCCATGTAAATGCACCAGCTTATACTTTATTGTTTCACGGCAAACATCACAAATAGACATAAATTTATATATCTATCGATAGATAGATAGATAGATGATAGATAGATAGATAGATAGATAGATAGATAGATAGATGATAGATAGATAGATAGATAGATAGATAGATAGATAGATAGATAGATATCTCCTTCAAACTAGAAGCTCCACTCAGGGAAAATCTTCTTTGTCCATTTCTTTACCATCATGTCCCTGGGCAATCCAGACTGCAGCATGAGGACTGGCACATATAAAGGATTTGAGAATAATTGTGGAATTAATGAATGAGATAGAAGGTAAGATTACTAGAGGTCTTCTAAATATTGGCTGAATAAAAGAAACATTGACTCCTCTCTTCTTTCCTTCCTCCCCTCCCATCTTTTATCCTTCCCTTCCCTTTCCTTTCTTTTTTACCTCTCTCTCCCTGCTTGCTTTCTTGTTTTCTTTATTTCCCTTCTTCCTTCCTTCCTCCCTCCCTCCATCCCTTCTTTTCCTTCCTTCCCTTTCTTCTTTTCTTTTCTTTTCTTTTCCTTTTTTTTTCTTTTCTTTTCTTTTTTCTTTTCTTTCTTTCTTTCTTTCTTTCTTTCTTTCTTTCTTTCTTTCTTTTCCTTCCTTCCTTCCTTCCTCTTTCTTTAGTCTTTCTCTGTCTTCCCACTCCACCTGTCCCTCTCCCTCCACTTATGCCTCCCTCCCTCTACCTTCCTCCTTTTCTTCCTTCTTTCATAGAATTGTATTAAATAAAAAGCATTAAAAAGTCTAAATTCCTGTAGATAAATCCTTGGCACTTCAAAAACCCTTCTTTGTTCTTGTCACTAGGAGATAATTTAGGTCAACAATCATTTATACATCTTCATTCATTCCACAGACATTTAATAGACACCAATAGCAACAGGAATTGAATCTATAAGGCCTGTCTCCCACCAGTACTTAAAAGATGTATAATTTTCTAAATGTATGCTTTATGAACTCAGTCCTACTGTGAAATCTGAAAGTAATGTGTGATATCATCATGCCCTTAAATCACACAATTAGACTATTATCAGATGAAAGAAAGTGTCAAGGGATAAAATTGCCCCTAAAATGATTTGATAGAGGCTATTTGCCTTCTGAACAGTTATTGGCAAGGGACCATGATGAAACTCTTTATTATGGCTTGTGAAATTCAACATAGTGCCAATGATGACATTCTGGTTTGAAGGCTCCGAGCCTGCCCTTCACATATTCCCCAAATTAATCCACTGTGTATTCTTGTGCTAATTTTTCTTACCCAACAAAGAAACTCCCCTTCACTCTTACTCCATAGATACCACACTTTTTTCTCAAGACTTTTCTAACAGCATCTTTGAATTCTTGGTTCCTCAAGCTATAGATAATCGGGTTCAGCAGTGGAGTGACCACAGTGTAGAAGACAGAAATAATCTTGTTGATTTCAGGTGACAGATGGTCACTGGGGCGAACATACATGGAGATCATGGTCCCATAGTAGATAGTGACAACAGCCAAATGGGAACCACATGTGGAAAAGGTCTTCATCCGACCAGAGGCTGAAGGAATTCTCAATATGGTAGATACAATGAAAACATAGGACACAAGTGTAAGAAAAAAGCAAATGCACAGCACTGCAATTGACAAGATAAAGATGACCATCCTGGTGATATACACACTGGAACATGAGAGCTGCATGAGGGGAGGGAGGTCACAGAAGAAATGATTGATCTGGTTAGAACCACAGAAATCCAACTTGGAAATCATTAGGGAGGGGAGAAATCCTGTGCCAACACCTGTCAACCAGGAGACTGCCACCAACTTGGTGCAGATCTCAGGACTCATCAGGGAAGAGTAGTGGAGTGGGCTGCAGATGGCCAGATGACGGTCATAGGCCATCATGGCCAGAAGAAAGCACTCAGTAGCCCCAAAGAACACAAAGAAATAAAGCTGTGTCATACAGGCAGGGAAGGAGATGGCTTGGCCGTGGGAGAACAGGTTGGCTAGGAGAAGGGGCACAATGGTGGATGTATACCAGATTTCCAGAAAGGAGAGGTGTTTGAGAAATACATACATGGGTGAGTGCAGTCGCTGGTCTTGGCTCACTACTGCAATAATGACAACATTCCCTGTGACTGTGAGAAAGTAGATGAACAGGAAGATGGCAAAGAGCAGTGTCTGCCATTCAAGAAGATTCTGGAATCCTAGCAGCTGAAACTCAGTGACACTGGACACATTTGGGGGCTTCATTGCCTGTGGAAGAGAAAATATTTTGGAAAAGCACTATATAGAAGCCATACAAATATTTGTAGCTATTGATGTTATTGATGTTTAGCAGCTCAGAGACTAATTCTTTAAATAGTTTAGATCTTTGTGTACAACCCTTTATAGGAACAAGCACTTTTATAGCAACATTTTCATCTTGTTTTTATAAGAAAATATTTTGATATTATAAGCTGAATGTGGATGTTAGTTCTTGGAAAGAACCTCAGCAAATTCCATTTCTTGTGTTCTCTGAAATTTAGAAGTCTAAGATCCAAAGATAAAAATAAAAACAGAAACAACAGAACAAAACAAAACAAAACAAAAAAATCTCTGATGGAAAGCAAACTTGGAAACTAAGCATAACAACAACAATTTTTTTTTTTTTAAAGCAGGCACATATGGAAACAATGACTTTCCTTTCTCCCTTTTACAAGTCAGGTTGAGCATATCTCCTATGACATCTTGGAGAAGTTTATTCATTCTCCTTTCAAACAATATTTATGGATACCTTGCTGTGTGTGTGTGTGTGTGTGTGTGTGTGTGTGTGTGTGTGTGTGTGAAGCTTTGAGCCGAGTTAACCTTTACCTGTACCGGAGTCCTTTCTTGCCCAGTTGGATACCATGTCCTGCCACTGAGGATGTACCCTGTATACATTCAACACGTCACCTTTCCTTTGCTTCCATTTCGTTCATTGTCAAAGCTCATCCTGGGTAAAGGCAACATCCACTGCCATATATGAGCTTCCATGCAATAAAGGAGATGAGAGACAACACATAATGTTGTCCTTTTAAGATTCATAACCAATAACTTCAGTGTGTCTTTAACGCTGTGGAACAATGACTCCACCTTTCTTTCATCTATTTACTCTTCCATTCTCCTGAGTGACTAGTTATTATATTTTTTTTCTCTTTTCAAACTTCCAACACTTCCATGTCTATCTATGCCTTCAGCAAAATCCTATTGTTCTGAAGGAAAACCTGAAGTTCTCCAATGGGAATATCCAGATACTCAGGCTACTAAATTCCCCACCTCCCACCTTCAGTTCTTCTTCATCTGCTTTCTACATATCACTCCAAATAAAAGGTCTATTCATGGGTTAAGGTAAATCCCCCCACACATGCTTTAGTTCCTACACCCTCCCACATAGTGGAAGTTTTTGCAGGTATTATACTTTCTTACTTCCCTGAATTAACAATGGTCCCTCTCTGCTAGATCATTTCCTCAGCATGTAAACAGGTGGTTTTCTCTCCCTGTAAAAAAAATATACAACCGATGGGGTGCCTGGGTACCTCAGTCAATTGGGCATCTGCTTTCATTTTGGTCATGCTCCTGGGGTCCTAGGATTGAGCCCCAAGTCAGGCTCCCTGCTCAACAGGGAGTCTGCCTCTCCTTCTCCCTTTGCTCCTTCCCTCCCTCCCCCCTGCTTGTGTCTCTCTCTTGCTCACTCTCTCAAACAAATAAATAAAATATTTTTTAAAAATAACAAAGAAGATATGGTCTTGATGTTATTCTGTTCTCCAAAACCTACTGCTTTCATCTGTCTGCTCACTTGTACTCCTTCCCTTCTTGAGGGTGTTGTCTCTGTCAACTGCCTGCACCCCCCTTGAATCCACTGCAATCAGGGTTTTTCCCTCACCACTCCACCAAAATAGTAATGCCACGTTTCAGTGGCTCTTCAAACATCCCTAATGGTCTTAATCTGTTGTCCACATGGCTGAGTTTATTCTGTCATCTTCTGGGTCTATTCTTGTCAGTTAATATGCCCAGCTATGTGCCCTCTGAATTCCATTACAGACATGTCTTTCACATTGTATCCATTTATTTGATTAGCATCTCTCCACATCCTCCAACCTTTTAATGTAGGCCCTCGGGGTTGAATACCTCTTAATACACCCTCATTTCCCTTGAGGCTTGATGCAGACTCTTGACTGTAAATGCTATCACCTGGCCCTCAGCACCAAAATGTGTGTATCAAGCTTCACTATATGTCTCATGTAAACAATTTCTCTATTTGAAAGAACCCTGACATGTCTAATTAGCATCTGGAACTTAACACTAACTAACCTGCATTTCTTTCTCACCTAAGAGTCTCCCCTTAGTCTGTCTCCCACATCTCATCAGTGGTTACTCCATCCTCCCACTTGTTCAGATCAGAAAACTTGACTTTTGTTTTTCTCACACCTAGTATCTGATTTCTCACCCAAATCATCTGGCTCCACCTGAAAATATATGCAGAAGTGCCACTTCCTCTCACCTGGATTGTTCAATAGTCTCCTTGTAGCCCATCTGCATCCATCTGTCCTTGTTCAGTAAATACTCAATAAAGCAGCCTGAATGAAACTTTTAAAACAGGGAAGGAAGGAAGGAAGGAAGGAAGGAAGGAAGGAAGGAAGGAAGGAAAGAAGGAAGGAAAAAAAGAAAGAAAGAAAGAAAGAAAGAAAGAAAGAAAGAAAGAAAGAAAGAAAGGAAAAGAAGGAAAGAAAGGAAGGAAAAGAAAAAAAAAGAAAGAAAATTAAGAAAAAAGAAAAGAAGGAAGGAAGGGAGGGAGGGAGAAAGAAAGAGAGAGAGAAACAAAGGCAAAGAGAGGACAACGTGTGTCATTCGTCTTCTCAAAGCCCACAGTGGCACCCAGCTTACTGGGTATGCTGGGAGCACATGGTACTGTGAATCATTCCTGATAAGTGAATAAATCAGTGTGGCCAATCCACTTATGCACACATCGGGAATCTACTGTTAATTCATTGTTGTTTTAGTTCACTATTTTTGCTGTGTTCTATTTCTTCCTCTCATACTTGAGTGAAATAATTGAGAATATTATCTTCATTTGACTATGAAAAATTCATATGGAATGAAAATAATATCTTGATAAAATCAATGCACTTGTTATCAGGGATACAATATTAGATGTCTCTTATACATATTGAACTATGTGGTATATGATTTCTTAATGCTTAAGAAAGAAAAAAAAAGCCAAATCCTTCACAGTGTAGCAGACCCTACTTTTCTCTTCCTATCTCCTCTGCAATCTCTTTGTCCACTTTTCTCCTACCTCATTCTGATCCCAGCACTCCAGCTCCCTTAGTATTGTTCAAACAGTGTAAGCCTTGACTCCATTTCTATTCAACACATTCAGTTTCCTGGGATATTATCATTATTTCTAAGTGGCTCATACCCTACTCTGCTCAGATATCACCTTCTCCATGGTATCTTCTCTGGCTACTCTATGGCTATTCTGGGAGGTTAGGACTTCAATGTTCAGTGCTAGAACTAATTATATTGAGCTAAAAATAAAACAAAAAACAAATCAAATCAGAATGAAAACATCTGCCTCCCAAAATGCTGAGTCCTCTTTAGAGGCCTCTTTAGAGCCACCGGCATAACTTCAGATCTAATTTTTGTAGCTTTCCTTGAAATTATATGAAAATAAACATAAAAATGTTATTGCAATCTTGCCTAGAGTCAACTAAATGGCCTTTGACTCCTTAAAAATTCTTTCTTGGTTACTTTCCAGTTACTGAAGATTTGTATGCTAAACAACGTGCAATGGCATGTGCAAATGGCACGACCATTTACTTAGTTTTCACACAGAGCATCAGAAAAGGCTAAAATTGCCTTGATAATGAGGAAGAATTTATTGGAGTCTGTGTAATTTTAGAATTCGAATTCAACAACCAAAGCAAACAACACAACAAAGTTTATGTCACTCGACACTAAAACACACACCATGTTGATTTCCTTCTGAAAACCTTTGTGTCTGTCTACACGAGCCTCTCCTACCTGTCTTTCTTCCCAGCATGGAGAGCCCTAAAGTGTCCCTGCTCCACGATCTGCCTTGTCCTCCTTGAACCCAAATGTGGGCCTTGCTTTCCTCATACAAGTGGAAATTTGCCATCTCCTCTGCTGGGGTTTGACCTTGGATGAAGCAGGCTTCTCCTTTTAATAACTGGGTTTCTTGGGGACCTGGCCCTTCTGAGAATCCTGGTCCCCAGATATTTTTTCTGTAATTTGTCAATCGAGTTAGTAAACAATGGAACCAATCTTCTGAGATTCAGCTCTACCTTCTGAGGCTTAGATGTCTGTAACACATTCGGGATAAATAAATTTTTACATTCTTTTGGAAGTTTTTTTTTTTTTTTAATTAGGATTGGTCTCAGAAATGTTGAGATAAAAATTGAATCAAAAGAGTGTTTTCTAAAATATAGCAAGCAGACCATTAGTGAATCACCTATCCTGAGAACTGGATATACGACAGCTGCTTTTTGTTGAATGTCATTTTGCCATCATATTTTAATTGCAAATATAACTAAATGAAAAAACAAAAACAATTCATGACTAAAAATTAATTAATTTATGCAATGAGAGCAATCTGTACCCAAGCTCATTCTAAATGTGAATCTGTCAATTTATCAAAAAAAAAAATGCAACATCTGAGTTTATATGAAAGGCTGTTTTATTTTGAGTTTTGGAAGATAGGTTGAAGAAGAAAAAGTTTCTCAAACCATCTATAATGTAACAGTATTAAAAACAAAGCAAAACAAAAAACACACAGAAAAAAATAAACAAAAAATTCAAGCGTATGAAAGGTCATTATAATCTGATGCATTGATGTTTGCATTAACTAATATTTTTTAGAAATAATATTATTCATGCCTATACTTTTCAGAAAACTTGAAAATGGAAAGAAGTAGACAAAAATATCAGTACATTTATTTTGGTGTGATATACATAAATTGGTGTTTATTTTAACTCAACAACATAATTCTTAAATAACATGAAATAAATTCTAGTAAAAAAACAATTTCTGAGTAAACTGTGATGAAATAAAATATGCAGCAAATGACCACAACTGTATGTTCCTTAGGATATGTTGTATACTGCAGCATCAGAAACCATTGTGCTTATAGGTAATAAAGGCTGTTGGGAAGAATATCCAAGTTATTTGGGGGAGGGATCCATAGTACTGTCTCCCACAGTTAGGCACTTGATGTCTTACCCTCCAAATTTTTTTTTTGTGAGTTCTACATATGGGGAGATGCAATTAGGTTAATACTGTATAACCTGTATCCAGGCTATTTTTATAGCTAATTATATAGCCTGGATCATCTTGGCATTTTTTTGCTACTACTTTTATAGCAACTTTCTATCATAGGTCTTTGCTCATGCTATTAAATTTGGGGGGACAAAATTAAACACCATAGATAGACTGTGTATCTTGTGTGAGGTGGACTTTTCTTATCTAATTCAAACCTAAATTTGTAATTCCTGCATGGTTGCAGGAAAAAAAAAAGTTGTGATAGGGTCTTCACGACAGATTATTTACTTAGACAGTTTTCTCTGGCACTTTCATCTGTACACATCAGCCACACCTCCATTTACGGAGATGGGAGGGTGTCCATGCCTACAAAGATCATCACTGCCTACACATGAGGGACAGACAGCCGGAAGGCAAATGGAATATATATATACAATCTCCACAACCAGAAAGTGTCAGGCTTCACAAATCAACCTGGCTTCCTGGTGAGAGCAAATCATGGACCATGGGAGGTAGGGGGCGATATGAAGCTTCCTTCTAATATTCATGCATGTGGTGACGAGGGTGGGTGTCTCTTCTCTGCAAAGAGAAGATATTAGAATACGGGTAGATAAACATCACCTCTAAGACTAAACTGGATAATGAGGATTAAAAGCATATCATGAAATATATAAATTGCAAGCTATGGTGCACATTTGTAGGTTTTGAAGGGTCTTAATGACAGAAACACTTAGAAGCCTACAAATGTGTACTATATAGAACATACATAGGGTCTCTTTTTGTGCCTCTCCTTCACTGGGTCATCTTTTCCTCACTACTTCTGGCCATCAATTATCTTGGGTATTCTTTTCACTAGCCTTTTATTTCCCATCAGTATCATAGCTTCTGATAGTGCAATATGAAATCAAAGAAATCAAAGGAATGTTCATAGCAGTCATTTGCTCTGTATTTTATTTCACAATGCAGCAAGAATCCTGTTATTGATTTCTTACTTCAAACATTATAAACTTATTTTTACTAAAGTTTATTGCATATTAATTAAGAATTATGTTATTGCATTAAAAATAAATATCCTTTTAGACGTATCACATCAAAACAAATTTACAGATAATTTTAAATATTCAAGTTTTCATTTCAGGAATGGTATTTTAAAATCCCTCTTTTATATGACCCAGTAAAGTTGATATTTTAAAGTTTTCTTCATTGTTGTATGATGAATTCATTTATCAGTGCACAGAGAATTTTGAAATTGGGTAATTAGTTATCACTATGATATGAAGGATTATATAAAAAATATAATTATTTAATAGTAAGCTTAAACCTAACCAAATGTTGCTGAAAGTCATTTCAAATTAAGATAATTAATATTTCATTTTAATAACAATCTAATTTCAGTGTAAAATGCAAAATAATGATACTCTTATTATAATAATATAGCCAACATTTCTTGAGCATTTATTTAATCGGGGTCATGGTGCCATACATGTAGTTCTTCATCCCACATTTACAATAGCTCTACATGTTGGACATCAATGTATAAGTAAGAAAGCTAAGGCCTAGAAAGTAAGTGATTCATTTAAGGTCACTGAGATCAAGGTCGCTACGGAACAATTAGCTCCCCCCAGAATATCTGGATATAGAGGCCATGTTGGCACAGAGTTCTTTCCTGCTTCTCTAGGTAAGAGTGGTGGATTCTTGTCTTACCAAATATACTTGTTCACAAAATAGTAGGGTGGGGGAGTAAGCGCACGTCAGTCAATAGAGTCTCACACAGTAAGCATGGGGACAGACAGCTTCATTTGCAGCCTTCCTGGAGCACACTGCCTTCACTATTGAGGGCCGTGCTTGGGAAGCTCCTAGCCAATGTGGTATGTGCTCAGTGGAGGATGTTGTGATGCTTTAGAATTATGCCAAGAGAAAAGTAATGAGGGGCACCTGGGGGTTAAGCATCTGCCTTCGACTCAGGTCATGATCTCTGGTCCTGGGATTGAGCCCCGCCCTGGGCTTGCTACTCAGCAGGGAGTCTGCTTCTCTCCTCCCCCTCTCTCTCTCAAATAAATAAATAAAATCCTGTAAAGAAAGAAAAAAATAATAATGAAGAAGAAGTGGAGGTATCTCATCTGATTCGAAGAAGATAAACATGGATGCTTTTATAGATTAAATAGTTTTATAAGAGAAATTAAAATTGCTCTGTTTCATCTTAAAAGTAGAGATGACATTAACAGATGAGGCATCTTTAGAGAAATATATTTTGGTTCAAAAAAAGAAGGGCATTCTATAACTCAGATATGATATTGTTTAAACACAGGGAATATCATCACTCGCTTAGGTATTATACAAGCAAATATTTATTGAATAGATAGGATAACATCCAAATATTTTGAGAAATGTAATTCTTATTTTGTCTCATAGACAAAAGTTATTTCAAATTAAGTTAGAGGCACACTTTGCTGACAACATCTAAATTCAACTTTGTCAATATCATATTGCCTTTGTAGAACTGTAGAAATGAGGGGGATTTTCCAGGATGCATTCATCACAGACCTTTATTTCCAAAGTCAAGTCACCACCGCCCTCAAATCCCATTCTAATCCCTTAACATTGCTTACCTCTGTTAGGGGCTTGATGTGTGTGATGGGTGGATACAGAATTCTTAGTCCATCAATTTAAATTATATGCAGAGTTATTTTCGAATTCTACTTAAGTTTTTCATAAAGTAAGAATGGGGATTATCCAAACATTTTATCTCTTTGCTTGTTGCATTCTCTACATATTTATGTGATGTGGTGGGGCCATTGCAGTTATAAGGAATGCTTTGTGCTACCCATGCGAAACAGTTATTGATATTTGTATTTTTTAGAAATCCTTAATGTTCAAGGACAACTTGGGCAATGCGTTATTTTTTTTTAATAACTTAAAACTACCCTCTAGAATCAAGTAACCAAAAACAGCTGATGAAGTCATTGAAACAACCAGCAGAAGATAACACACAATGTATAAATCAATAATTATTTTTTTCAAGAAAGCCATGTTTTGAAATTAGTAGTTAATTTGCTATTACCTTGATAAACCTCCTGGCATACAATTATGAAGAAAACCTTCACTTTTAAACTTCTCCATGTTGACCACACAGTGGAAATACGGAAATTTAGAACAATTAGCCTCTGCACACAATTGAACAGATGATGTCCCCAAAGATTTGCAGTTTCCTTTCTTTCTCTCAGGTGCATTATAGGAGTGGATGGTGAAGGGTTAGGATAAGCATTTATTGAGCATGTGTTAGATGTCAGGCCCTCTATACACAAAAACCCATATAAGCCTTATAAAAGAACCCATTTCACCCACAAAGACACAGAGAGGCTTACATAACTCACCAGGGGCACCTGCAGGGTATTTGAATGACATGATATCACTCACCAGGGCCAGAGCACCAGTGTTTGAATACAGGGCTATTTTAGCTTCAAATCCACTGTCTTTCACTGTCATGCTCTGCTTTTCGGGCAATTCCGGGAATTGGGTATGCTCTATCAGTGGAATCAAGCTCAAAGGACACCAAAGGAAATGAGTAAATGTTAGTTACACTAATGATAGAAGGTGTGTTATCCTGCTCGGGAATTCAGGAGCTAGCATGAGAGACGAATGAGGAAGAGACTTATTATACCTGCATGAAAGAGAATTTCCAGCATGGAAGTGGTGGGGTGGGGTCCGAACAGGATGGGTAGTTGGGAAAACCCTCCTCAGGAGATTAGGAAGAGTGTTCAGACATAGCCCCTGGGGCTGATACCACAACATTCATCTACCAAAATCTGCTTTCCAGAGAAATTTCACTTTACCATTGCTTTCAGTCTTTTAAACTTTACTCTTAAAATGCCCAGCTCTGCTATTACAGGTATTTCCCTGCTTTTTGAAAGTTCCCATTACTCCATTTCACTTTTGTGAGAGACTTACATTAACATCAGCTTTTGCAAAGGGAAAGAAATCTGAAGAGGATGCTTGCTTTTACCAAAGAGGGCTCAGTGTTTGTTTTTGCAGGGAGCAGTTAATGACCTGGCATGTACCTTGAGCAGTAAGTGTGCCCCCCCCAAGCTAGCTCCCCAGGAGCTACACTCAGCATCAAGCCACCATAGCTTTGCATTTTGTGAGCCTCTGTGCTTAATCTTGATTTGTTTGGTGCATTTTTCAGCAAGATTCATCCCTAGGTATCAGAAAAGCCTAAGAGAGGTTATTTTGGGGTCTGGAAATGCTCAAAAATGTTCTAATAATGGCAATTTTTTTTAAATGTATCCACTTAACAATTTTTTAAATTATGTTTAGTTACCAGCATCTAGTAAATAGTAAGTTTTTGTTGTAGTGTTTAATGATTCATTAGTATGCATTTTGGTTTACAAGAACTTTCATAGGAATGCTCCACTTTGGGGAGGAACATGTACCTTCTTTATTTATACTTTGAGGATGTATTCATTTATTTAAAAAATAAGATTGAACTTTGTAATATTATCTTTTTTTTTAATTAAGTACTTTGTGTCCAGTCATGGGAAACCCTTTTCAAATATCACCGTGAATTATTCCTGATTTCTCTCCCACCCTGCCACTAATTAAAACAACGTATATGCCCTTTTCTCTTTCTTCAAGTCTTATAGAAAACAGGAAAAATCCCCCTCTATGACTCATGCTTTTCTCTCTTATGCCATAGTGTGTTTGTAGAAGACTCTTGAATTCATAGACATTCTTAGCATGGGGCATATCATATAAGCACTAAGCGCCAAAGCCTATTTTTGTGTCAAACTAATTTACAACAATAGCACTATATGAAACACTAGATTCCATATGAGGCCATTAATTGTGTCAACGTGTGGAAGTCTGTATATATATGGGGAAATGCCTCTGCTTCTTCTTACGTATTTTATGTAGAATGGCGATGGAAAAAGGAGTGGAGATATTGCACTCATTGAAGAGTCTTTCATGGGCCTGGCTTGGAGGTATGGACAGAGAGGCCCAGAAAGAAGGTCTGTTTTTACATTTATTGGATATGCAGTAATGGGATCTATATAAGTACAGTTGAGTTCAGGCTGCCTCTAGAAGCTGGGAGAAATTCATATGTCCCATTTTACCCCATACCCCCAGCCACACTAGAGCATCCTCGAGCAGAGGCAGAGCCCCTAATTCACAGTGACCCTTAGGGCCTCAAATCCCAAAGCACTGGGAAAGACAAATACAGGGACTGGGTATAAATTCAGCGACCATCACTGAAAATCTGTCATCAGTGCCCATTCCCCACAAATAAAAAATCTAAACATATTTGTGGAACATGTAGAATTGGTCATCAGCTGGTCTTGCCCTGGCCGCAGCGGGACCAGGAACCACATCAAACTCCTGGACGTTCTGAGACACCTAATGTCCCTTCATACGTCACTGGGTTTTGTGCTTGTGCTTATTCTGACCAGATTCCACTAGAAAGACAGGGGCAGGCTGGCAGTTCCAGGTCTCCCTGGAAACTATATTCCAAGAGCAGTTCCTTTGTGAACCTTTTCTCCACATGCTTACACATCGTGTCTTCATTCCGGTTGGCCCATTTGTCCACCCTCGTGGGTGCACCTGGGAAATTCTGCCACTACCTGGTCATTTTGTCCGTGTGCCAGTTCTCTCCTTCAGCTGGACAGAAGCTCTGCATTTGATCCCGAGACCTGGTGCCTAGCTCCTAGAATCGTCTGTTGAGGGAGAATGCCATACCGGCACCAGTCCACAGAGCACACTAGGATCCTCACCAAACACTAGACATAGAAGTAAAGACAGGACTGTTTCCATTCCTTGCATTTATTACATCTCAGATTTCTCATATCTAATATATGCATGGGGTTTACACTATTTTTTTCAGAGAATGACTGCAAATCTCACATGGGACATTGTACTTATTAATTTATTCCAGAAGCTATACTGGGTCCTTACTCTGCTCAGTCTGAGTGAAGGACTTTGGAATAAAAATATAAACAGGGGGGCACCTGGGTAGCTCAGTCATTAAGTGGCTGCCTTCTGCTCAGGGCGCGATCCTGGAGTTATGGGATCGAGCCCCACATCAGGTTCCTCCGCTGGGAGCCTGCTTCTTCCTCTCCCACTCCCCCTGCTTGTGTTCCCTCTCTCTCTGGCTGTCTCTCTCTGTCAAACAAATAAATAAAATCCTTAAAAAAATATGAACAGGATACATTTTTGTCCTTAAGTCCCTCATATTACTTAAAAGAAAATTCTAATGTAAATCATTTTTTAAATATAGCATTACTACATAAATCTACTTTTGCTAACATGCCCATATGGGGAATGGAGCTCACATGTGCCGGAAACCAGCCAAGGGGTGACATTTCTCCCACTGCAACAGCCTGTGTCTCAGACACCCTTCACTCTCCCTTAGAATCATGAGAAACTTCTCTGGTTCAACTCCTCATCCCGGATTCCCTCCGTGGCAACACAGAGGTTCCCTGGATGCAGTTGCCCCTTACCTAATAGGGAAAGTTGAGGCTGTGTCCACAGAGGACGTTTGAAAACCCTAGCTCAATAAATCACCAATGCAGTCTCTGGGGGAAAAGGAACAAGTATAATGCAGGGTGTAAGTGCTGAATGAAAACCAACCAAGATCCTTTTAAAAACCACAAGCAGGAAGGAAAGTGCTGTGTCAGCGGCTGTTGCTTTTGAGATTTTGACTTTTTTTTTCCCCCCTGTGGAGTAGAAGGAGTGTGGGTCTCTGCGATTGTGAATCCCCAGAGCTGAGGCAAATGGTGAGGCCAGGGAGAAGTGAGAGTCTTGGTGAGAAGGACAAGGGACTCAGGCTAGGGAAGAAAATAAGGATACCCTGGAGATAGTTAGGGAAGGTGAGCAGGAATGAATTTGCAAAGGACGGATGTTCCCATGTTGTCAGAGAAGACAGGACACAAATGGAGAAAAGAAGTAGAGAAAGAGTATTAGTGAGAGTCAGGGTGGATTTGGACGTATGCAACCTGAAAAAGATTCAGAGGTAAGAATGTAGGAGGGAGTGCACCAAAATAGGGTTGTAACGACACAAAGAGGTATTCTATTCACCTTAGAAGAAAGATCATGAGAAAATACACATTTCAGTTAGACCAACCCTATTAAACAAAACAGGGCCCAGGCTGTCACTTCACAGAGCATTTGTAAATACAATGAAATCAAATTATAATCCATTCCACTAGTTACCTGGATAGATGCGCCGCAAGGGAAGCATGTTTTTCTAAGAACAATGATAACAATGATGGCACAGGCCTCATTCCTCAGCTAACAAGTCCGGAGACAAAACAGAGGTTAAACTCGGCTGCCCTAGAATCAGCTGGGGAGGACGTGCCCTCTGATGTCAGCTCAGTCACTCAGCCTCATCCTACTGAAGACCACTGCAATTCCCAAACCCCCAAACGGGAAACCAGCAAGCTCCTCTTAGCCTCTAGGAATTAGGAAATCTCCATTCGAGTGAGCTGTGTTATCAATTCATCTATACATTTGAGCACATATATGGCTTTATTGTGTCTCCCAATAAAATAGAGATGTTTCTTGCATCATTGAGAGTCTCAGGGATATGAATAAGAAGCAAATTAATATATGTAACCTATAGAAAAATATGGATCTCACCTTTGACATAATATAGTCATCTTTGAAATTCCTCCATCCATTAGGTTCTAAGATAAACTGTACTGATTCTGTTCATTCACTGATTATTTATTCAACTAGCATTTACTGGGTGTCCAAATGTGCCAGTCACTCTTCAAGGTACTGGGAACATAGCATTGAACAAAACAGAAAAAAAAAAAAAAAAAAAAAACCCTCCCCGTCCTAATGTCGCTTAAGCTCTGTCTCACCATTCTTCTTCCATCTATCTTGCTGTTTTTCTTTAATCAAATATACTCAGTCTCGCAAGAGCCTGGATCAAATGTGTGGTATCTGTGAGTCCATCTCATCCTCGGAACTAACAATGTCCTGCTATTTTAGAGGAAGTTTGGCACAGAGAGGTGGACATGCCCTTCTCTAAATTGCCTTGGCGAGAAAGTGGCACAGTCTTCAGCCTGGGTCACCATCTGCTTTTCTACTGGGCAGCCCTGTGCCCTTTTGCTTTCTTTTCTAACTTCACATCTGTGTTGCTTTGCTCATATCTGCATCTATTTGCTCTCAAAGAATCTTGTTTATTTAACCACCTAGGCTTTGGCAGATGACCTCAAGCCTTTCAGACGCTGCCCACCACCAAAGCTTCAGGCCAAACCATCATCCTTAGAAGAAGGACCCACAGGGGCACCCGGGTGGCTCAGTAGGTGAAGCATTGGACTCTTGGTTTCCACTCAGGTCATGATCTCATGGTCATGAGATCGAAGCCCCCTCCTCCCTTTTGGGCTCCTTGCTCAGCGGGGAGTCTGCTGGAGATTCCCTCTCCCTCTACCCCTCCCCTCACTCACCCTCTCTCTCTCTCTCAAAAACATAAATAAATCTTTTTTAAAAAAATGAATATGGATCATAAACCTCACAGGAGCCCCAAAGACCTGAGTCATCGGTCCCCGCCTCTGACTGGGACCTTATCTGCTGGTCCTCATCCTCATCTGGCCCCACACACAGCCTGCCTGGGGGGCTCTGGTCACGGGGGTTCGCCCTGCTCCCTCCCACCACAGTTCATGTTTGTGTACCCTGCAGCCTCTGGGCCTCTGGCTGCTCTGTTGCTGGCTTCCCTTCCTGCTTACTGCTTGCACTGGCCCTTCAGTTGTTAGCACAGAGACTCCCTGGGAGATTCACCCTAACCCTGCCGGCAAGCTCAGAGTCCTCTATTATATTATTGTAGCAGTGCTGAGTAACCTTTCTCCCAGCGATTACTTTGTAATTGCTTGCATTCTCCTGATGTATCCTAAGGCTCCTTGAGAGCTGGATCGTAATCTGTCTTTTGCTTACCCTTGTGTCTGGGTACCAACAAACGTGTGCTGACGACAGACTGGATGATTTGCTATAGGCATACACACCATCACTTCAAATTCAACAACATGGTAATTACATTTTGCTCAATGACAGGCACCCCCTGCATTTGCCACCTTTCAGGTGACCTAATGACCTCACCATACTTATCCCAAATAGGGATCACATCCTCTCTTCAAATTACCTTGCTCCTTCTGTGTCTTTCTCAGTTCTCCTCACCTCAGAAGTGCAGCAGCGTGGATGGGCTCTGCTTGAATTACTTCTTCTGAGGAAAGCGGTAACTTACAGCCTTGTCACCTCCAAAATGTGCTTTGCAACAGTAATAACAGGCATGCAGTCCTTACAGGACCCTTACTGAACTATGATAGAAATTTATATTCCAAATAGTTGCTGGGCTATGTACCTGTCATTATTCTACACGTATCTATCCAGGCATCTTCACGTCAGCTCAGCTACTCAGTTCTTTATCATGAGTTAAATAAAGGCAGGCAGAAAATTAAAGTTTGGAAAAGATTTTAAGAAATTATGTTGCTGTATAAGGGTGCCTCCGTGGCTCAGTTTGTTAAGCTTCTGCCTTTCGCTCAGGTCATGATCCCAGGGTCTAGGATCCACCCTCATATGGGGCTCCCTGCTCAGCAGGACCGTCTCCAGCTCCCCCTACTTGTGCTCTGTCTCTGTCAAATAAATAAATAAAATCTTAAGAGAGAGAGAGAGAGAGAGACAGAGACAGAGACAGAGAGAGAGAAATTATTATAAGGATATAAGGAGAAGAAGGCCACGGGGTATTTCAGAAAAATAATGAAAGGGAGGAGCTCAGCAATTTTCCAAATGCACATGAAAACATTAGGATACAGTGTGAGGGATTCCTTTACAAATGCTCAGTTTCCTAGGAGGCCAGGGTGACTAAAATGTTAATTTTATCCTTGTAACTGAGGGTTGTATGAGTTGTAACTTTTCACCGGGAGTGGCTTATTTGGGCTCTTGAACCAGAGCCAGCGGATAACACCCATCCTGTGCCTCTTCTCCTGATGCTGTAGGATCCCTCCCTTCTGTGCCAGACCACGAGGGCAGATAGTGCAGGCAACTGGGGAAGGCAGTACTGCTATCAGCCCGGCCAGGCGAGGCCCGGCCAGCCATGGCCTCAGGGGCACCTGGGGAGCGACTGCGCGAGGAAGCCAGGTGCCCTGTGTGCCTGGATTTCCTGCAGGACCCGGTCAGCGTGGCCTGCGGCCACAGCTTCTGCCTCCGGTGCATCTCCGAGTTCTGCGAGAAGTCCGACAGCGCTCAGGGGGGCCTGTATGCCTGTCCGCAGTGCCGGGGCCCCTTTGGGCTGGAGAGCTTTCGGCCCAACCGGCAGCTGGCCAGCCTGGTGGACAGCGTGCGTCAGCTGGGACTGGGCCCGGGGCCCACTGGGGTGCGCCAATGCGCGCGGCACGGCGAGGAGCTGAACCTCTTCTGCGAGGAGGACCAGGAGACGCTGTGCTGGGTCTGTGACACCACCCCGGAGCATAGGAGCCACCACACGGTGCCACTCCAGGAGGCAGCAAGGTGTTACCAGGTGAGAGCCCCTTGGTGCACTCCGCAGGGCACAGGTGGAGAGGCCCGATTGGGAGTCTGGAAATGCGGCCCACACAGATGAGTGGCTAGAGGCAGCGGTGTTAGTGACTTGTCTAGCTAGGGACAAACCCAGATGATTCCATCCTGACCTGAACGACTCCGTTCAGGTTGGGTCCCCTTGCCTTGCCCCACGGTAACCCCCTTCTGGGACCTCTCTTCAGGAGCTCAAATGCACCCAATTCATTTGACCAAATGATTTTAGATTGTCCCCTCCTCTGTGAAGCCTTCCCCAGTGCCTAGTTTTTTCATCCTGGTTTTATTCTCCCGATGGTCAGTCCTGGTTCCAAAGACTCTGGTGTGGAGGCTGGGTTATCCAGTTGGTTCTTGGTTATAGGTGTACATCTTTATTGTAAATGCTTCTTAATTAGCTGTCTAATGCCTTATCTTCCATAGCACTTATCTCTATGTTAGTTAATACTGTCACCAAAACAACCCCTGGGTTTTGGACACCAGTGCCCGCGGAGCACACAGCTCTGATCGCCTTCCAATCCTACAAATGCATGTGTGCCCTGAAGTAAAAACCCAGTAGCTAAGTTTGTTCACACGTATTCGGGGGGACTGATGATGACAGCATCCCCAGTGAAGAGGTGACTCATATTGGAGTATTTGGCCCCCAAAAGTGGCGTCTGTGAAACTCTAATAGAGTTTTCCCTACTGGTGCTCTTCAAAAGGTCTTTGATCTGTTCTGAGCACATTTAAATTCCCAACATCGGGAGCAGCTTCCACCGCAAAAGAGGTGGGAGTGGTCTAAAATCTACCGACATGTTTAACTGAAGTACTGTCGCAATGAAATAAATCGTGAACATTGGACTTTCTAAAATTATTATTATTAATTATTATTATTACTTTAACTTTGTTTTAAATCAAGGTTTTGGGATATTTACCACCTCAACTTCCCTCTTGACATACCTGGAAATATCTCTGACTTTTTCTTTTTTATTTTGGTTGTCATCTACAAATTTCAGGTGCCAGCTCCTTCCTAGCTACACTTTTGAAGTATGCTGTTCCTGCTTTCTTTTTACCAGAAGTTACCTAAATGTAACGTGGCTGTATGTAATATATCTTAATTGACTACCAAATAAATATCTGTTAACTCCTTAGCCTGTCAGCAAGGACTTCATAGGACCCTAAGTGCTGTTTCTACACTTCTTGTCTCAGCCAACCATGATATCCAGCAAACCCAACCTAATCACTGTTGTCCCCAAACATGACACATCTTGTTCACCTCCTTGCTTTTGATCACAATTTCTTCTGCCTAAGCGAACTGTTTCTCTATCGGTGTCGAAGTTCTGTTTCATACAAACGTTTAAAAAATGCCACTTCCAGAACACCTAGATGGCTCAGATGGTTAAGCGTCTGCCTTCAGCTCAGGTCATGATCTCAGGGTCACTGGGCTCCCTGATGCTCAGTGGGGAGCCTGCTTCTTCCTCTCCCTCTTCCTGCTGCTCCCCCTGCTTGTGCCCTCTCTCTCACTATTTCTCTGACAAATAAGTAAATAAAATCTTTAAAAAAATGCTGCTTCCCCCATCTTGTCAAATACTTCCATATATTATCCTGTTAGTTTCTGTGCAACATTATAGATAAGCTTATAGCAGTCTCTTTTAAAGGCAGTTCTTGTGTAAGACTTATTAAATGACTTGGGGAAGAGCCCCCACCCCCTATTTTTTTCCTAAGACTTATTGAATGACTTAAGGAAGAAAATAAAAGTATATATATATGTGTATCTTTATGGTTCTTCTCTCTAGATAAAATATATGTGTTTACCTCTAGCAGGGGTTGAGGGTGGAAAGGAGATTCAGTTTATTATTTTTTAAATTCCTCGTAAGGTTTATGATATTGCACATCTCCTCTCCACTTAACAATTAGTGATTTACAAGGTTTCATTTGACCAAATAATAATAAACAATTTTCTTATTATAAATCAATAAATAATTTTAAAAACCTCAAATATATAGATATAAGGAATAACATCCCTCACAACCAAGCAGTTGTAGATACAATTTCATCTATTGAACATTTATTGCTACATAGTTTTTATATATTCATTACAAGCACTTTTTTCAAAATTGGTGTTATATTACATAAAATATACTTATCTTTTTTTTTTAAAGATTTTATTTATTTATTTATTTGACAGAGATAGAGAGAGCCAGCGAGAGAGGGAACACAAGCAGGGGGAGTGGGAGAGGAAGAAGCAGGCTCATAGCGGAGGAGCCTGATGTGGGGCTCGATCCCATAACGCCAGGATCACGCCCTGAGCCGAAGGCAGATGCTTAACCGCTGTGCCACCCAGGTGCCCCTAAAATATACTTATCTTAATTGACTTTATAATTGTGAATGTTTCTTATCATTCAATATTCTGCAGCATCTTGTTTTAATTCCATCATGTTAATATAAAATGCATTTTTCTCACTCTCTCACTTTTGACAGTTGGTAAGTTACTTCTATTTTAAAGAATGAACCATGAGAGACTGTGGACTCTGGGTAACAAACTGAGGGCTTCAGAGGGGAGGTGTGGGGGATTGGGATAGGCTGGTGATGGGTATTAAGAAGGGCATGTATTGCATGGTGCACTGGGTGTTATACGCAACTAATGAATCATGGAACTTTACATCAAAAACTAAGGATATACTGTATAGTGGCTAACAAAACATAATAAAAATTATTATAAAAATTAAAAAATATAATGCTGTAATGAACATATGTTTAGATTTTTTATTATATCTGGCATTAACATTTAAAATATATTTATATTTTACTTAATCATTGGTGAGGTTGAACATTTTTTTGTGCTTACTAGCCTGTTTAGTCGGTCTTTGCATTTCTTGATATCCCTGGTTGATATTAGGTACTGAATTCAGGCATCTATAATGGGTTCAGCACATGTTTCCAAACAGGCCAAGCTCCTGATGGCCCTGGAACTTGTAAGGAAGGAGATGGAGGAGACCTTCACTCAGGAGGCCAACATGGGGAAGAAAACTGTCGTTTGGAAGGTAAGAGAATCTTGGGGCTTCTGGAGGCTTGCTTGTCTGGCAGAACCAAGTTTGGGTCATTAAATTACTATGGAAGCATCTTCCCTGCTGCACACTTTTGTTCCATTTACATGGTTGCTCTAGGGAAACATCTGCATCACCTTGGATCATCGCATCCCCTCAAATTACACTGTGTATCTGTGTTCTTTTTATCTCTATTAATACTACCCCAATCCAAATTATAAATAGTTTTACTGACCTTGATTGTACTATAACTCACTGTTCCATTCCTAGTACCTACAGAAGTCTCATATTATCATTACTAGTTTAAAATGTGTGTGTGTGTGTGTGTGTGTGTGTGTTCATCGGATGAATGACATAATAAATATTTCACAAGATTGATATATATGGCATATAGCTAATATTAATCATTTTAAATATAGGAGGATAATCTGAACATTCAGCCCCTTGTCAGTAATCCATATACATATCTTCTTTTTTTTTTACACTTCAACTTTTTTCACTTACCTATTTACACACACACACACACACACACACACACACACACTGGTTCTCAATCTGTGGTGATTTTGTCCTCCAAGGGATATTTTGCAATAACTGTAGACATTTTTGGTTCTCATGGCGGGTTGGGGGAGGGGAGTTTGCTACTGGAATTCCAAGGGTGAAAGCCAGGCATGCTACCAAACACCTTACAACGCACAGGACAGCCCACAAAAGCTCGCAATGAAGACTCATCTGGTCAGGGATGCCTGGGTGACTCAGTCGGTTAAGTGTCTGCCTTCAACTCAGGTCATGATCCCGGGGTCCTGGGATCGAGCCCCAGGTCAGGCTCCATGCTCAGTGGGGAGTCTGCTTCTCGCTTTCCCTTTGACCTTCCCCTCTGCTCATACTCTCTCTCTCTCTCTCTCAAATAAATAAATAAAATCTTTAAAGTAAAGAATCATCTGGTCAAATATAAATAGGGTCAAGATTGAGAAACTATGTATAGAAAGTATATGTATATTTATATCTATTTATGTAACATATGATTTATAGAGTATTTCTATTATTTGGCCTTCTCNCCTCAGACTGATATTTCTGTAAGGACCATTTATGCTACATTTTTCTTCTGTGCTGCATCTTATCTTTTCTATAGTTATGCATATCATATGTAAAGTTAAACATTTATTCATAATTTTTGTTCTTTTTAGGCTAATAATCCAAGTCAATTGTTTTCAATCCTGACCTGACTATAGATTTACACATCAGAAGTTCCATATGCAAGATTTTGCAAACCCTCCACTAATTATTCTAAGTAGAGATAATTCTATGATCCGTGTTCTTCTGTTTGGTTTTATTTTGTTTTTTGTTTTTTTATAATAATATTTTTTATTATATTATGTTAGTCAGCATACAGTACATCCCTGGCTTCTGATGCAAAGTTCGATGACTCATTAGTTGCATATAACACGCCGTGCAGTATGCAATACATGCCCTCCTCACTACCCATCACCAGTCTATCCCATTCCCCCACCCCCTCCCCTCTGAAGCCCTCAGTTTGTTTCTCAGAGTCCGTAGGTTCTCATGCTTCATTCCCCTTTCTGATTACCCCTCTTTCTTTATCCCTTTCTTCTCTTACTGATCTTCCTATTTCTTATGTTCCATAAATGAGTGAAACCATATGATAATTGTCTTTCTCTGCTTTATGATCCGTGTTCTAAGCAATGTAAACTTGCATGAGCCATATGGGCCAAATACAACACACATCAGTTTAATAAAACAAACTCTAACTTCTACAAAGACACTTCTGTCTATGTCTGTAGATATAATTGTCACACTCAAAAGGAGGATGTGAGAGAAAGAAGGATTGCAACCAAACCCCTTCTTTCACCATGCCGTCCCTCAGGGTGTAACTCCACTCTTTTTCCGTGGCTGAATTATTAGCACCACTGCTCAACAGCTCAGACTCCAACATCAGGGATAAATTACATGAATTGTACCTTTCAGATCAAACTATGGAATTTAGAGTTGGTTATTTTTTTAGAAGTCAGGATTACATGAATCCAGTAATTTAGAAAGTGGCAGAAAGTGGTAGGGATGGAAAATTGCCAGATGGTTTTGAGCCTTAAGGGATTTGAGAATCATTACTAATTTTGTTTTTCATTTGTTTATTTGTTTTTATTTATTTTTTTTTAAGATTTTATTTATTTATTTGACAGAGATAGAGACAGCCAGCGAGAGAGGGAACACAAGCAAGGGGAGTGGGAGAGGAAGAAGCAGGCTCATAGCAGAGGAGCCTGATGTGGGGCTCGATCCCATAACACCGGGATCACGCCCTGAGCCGAAGGCAGACGCTTAACCGCTGTGCCACCCAGGCACCCCTATTTGTTTTTAGAAAAAAAGGTGTTAGTTCATGCCCTTAAATCAAACCAAGACCTTATAATGTTTTGCAATGGGCCAGGGAATCCAAAATGAGACACTATGGGAGATTATTGTGTTTCCTGTACTCATTTTAAAGCTAGTTTTCCACATCCCAGGCTCAGGAGAATAAAATGTATGAATAATAATGCTGTGTCAGAGTATATTCTTTAGGTCTATTTAAAACATGTGCATGTGGGTTTGGGTGGAAATCAGGATTAATTTCCTTAAGTTAACTCTGTAACAAATGGCCTGTGGATCATTTAGCTTTATTTTGGCTGAACAGAGAACATTAGCCTTAAGGTTTCACAATTACCATGTTACGAAGTAATGTTCATGTTTCTAATGTCTAAGCCTTTTTTTTTTCTCACATTTACAATTCAGGTCTCTCTAATCTCTCTTCATAATGATTCAGTTGTTTCCACCCAGTTCTCATTCTAGTCAGTACTTTAATGATGTATTTTAACTTCATTGTGCAACTATTCTATGCTAGTCAGCCTGCTCAGCAGTTTAATAGATATTTAATCTTAATCCGCATACTCCTCCTCCCATAATTTAAATATGGTACAAAAACTTGCATGCAGAACTGCCTTGCCTGCAAGTCCATGGCCAAATGAGAACTCAAATCCAGCTGCCTTTCTCAAACTCTAAGTCTGAAGACCACCGGTCCCATAGAGCGGCCTCTGGTTTCTGCATGTTGTTAAAACGCAGCTGAACTGTGGACAGAGTTTTGGTGCTGGGGTCTTTCTGGACGTTGCAGTCAGCTTCCCTACCCCATACCTGAAGCTCTCCCTGGTTGATGATTGGATCCCCTGTGTCACTCCAGGAGAAAGTGGAAATGCAGAGGCAGCGTTTCCGTTTGGAGTTTGAGAAGTATCGTGGGTTCCTGGCCCTAGAGGAGCAACTGCAGCTGAGGCGTCTGGAGGAGGAGGAGCGAGCCACCCTGCAGAGACTCCGGGAGAGCAAGAACCGGCTGGTGCAGCAGAGCAGGGCTCTGAGGGAGCTGGCCGAGGAGCTGGAGGAGAGGTGCCAGCGCCCAGCGCTGGGCCTGCTGGAGGTGAGCCTGGGCCCCTCAGCAGAACAAAGGGTACGGGGGAGACCACAGAGACACACAGCCACTTTCAGTCACAAACCACTTGTGCCATCATGATTTTTAGGAAAAGGGCACCCTGGCATCTGTTTGGAAAGCACCTTAATTCTAAGTCTTAGCATCAGAATGAGGAGGGACTCTCAACAATTGTATAAAATAGTTCATCTTAGAGACCAAAAATTAATTTGATATCTTACCTATGAGGTTAAACAAAAAAATGGACAATTGATGTTATGTTGGGTGAAAACCACTTCTTAAAACCACACAGCTAATCTGTCAATGATGATAGCCGATTCCAGAAGTCTTTGGTAACCCATTTCTGTGTCAGTAGCTAAATGTATGAATAATGTCTTAAATTGTCCAGCTTGAAGCTTTCCTGTTAAATTTTGTGGCAAACACAAATTTCGTTGTCCATATTGCATGCCCATTCCAAGCATGGTGGGGAGGGATTAAATGGGTTCCTTGCCATTTGCTCACAGTCTGTTAGGGTTTGGACAGCAGAGAGACAAAATAGGAAAAAGGGAAATTTTTATTTGTTTTTAATCCTTCATGAGGTCATCAAAATGCCAAGTGAACTGAGAAAACCATTGTTGATAATGCATGTGTATTATCATGACAGAACGCATTGCAGTAGAAAAATTCTGGGCACACTTCATTCTGTCTCATCCCCAATGACTCATTCAGGAGCTTCTCAGCTAAGGAATCCATGTCCTCATTTAGCAGCTGACCCGCAGATTCCATCGTGAGTCAGCCCCAGACGCTGAAAGTGCAGTGAAATCTTCATATTAACTATCTACGTAATGTTTACAAAGACAGTGAGTAAGCAGCACTGGTGACATAGTTAGGGGTTCATTAAATGAATGAACTTTCAAAGCATTTTTATTTGTCTTATTTAATTCATTTTGTCTTCAATTATCTATATCTATATCTATCTATCTATCATCTATCTATCTATCATTTATCTATCATCTATGTGTAAGCAACACATATGTTTATTATCATTATCATTATTACTAGGCTCGTTTCCATGTGAGCAAACTAAGCATCAAAAAGGAATTCATTTTCTGAATTTCAGACAGCAAATATACACAGAACTTTAGCATTTTCAATAATGACATCCATCATCTTATTTTACCATATTTCAAAACAAAACATTGAAAATAAGCAGTTATTAGCACCAGATAAATGTTAAAATTATTTCCGCTACAAATCTTAGGGAGAATATATTCTAAAATTATTTATTTTCATTTTTATATCCACCTTTCCCTTTCTTCCTCAGTACCAGTAAGCAGCATTTTACTGCCAAAGGCCAAAAACACGGCCTGCCAGTCTCATAAAAAGTAAAGTCAATTATTTTCCTTCTTTTATGCCTTCTCAAAATTTATCTGACACGTGGTTATTTTTAGATGGAAAAAAGAAAATGTAAAACGGGATTTATTTAAATAATCTCCTTTGAGATAAAATGTTGCTATTAATTAATGACTTCCTTTTTTATCCAGTTAGGTAACCTACTGACACATGAGTCCATAGCTATGGTGTCGTGGTTCAAGTAATGAGGAATTTGGGGTTTTCTTACAGAGACATGGGGAGTAATATATTTTTGTCAATACCTTTCTCTGTTCCTCAAATAAATTCTGGAGATTTTTAAAGTGTATTTTTACCTTAATTCTATCTACATTTGTTACAGAATGTAACTCTTTATTAATATATCCAAATGTCAGAATTATCAATTCAGAAAATAGTTAAATTGGTTGATATCATTGGAATTAACCTAAACTTTGTGTAGTCTGATTCCATTGTAGTACAGGCAAACTGATTTTAAAATTCATGAGAAAATTCAACAGCCAATTTTTTGATTTTGTTAAGAGAGATTGATGTCTTCTATCATTTTATCGTCATAATTAATTATTTCCAATCATCCCTAAAGAGATGTTCATGGTTTGTTTCCAATCTGTAAAAAGAATTTTAGAGTGTAACTCATACCTGCTTATATTTCTCTTTTACTTTCAGGGTGTGAGAGGAGCCTTGAGCCGGTATGTTTACTGTCTGAATCAGGGATGGGTTGTGGGAGGACAAGGGAGTTGGTGGATAAATCCTACTAAGAATTGTCGCTTCTGTGCCCTTCTCAGAAGTAAGGATGTCACACAGCTGGAACCGGAGACCATCCCCATGGAGCTGAGGACAATGTGTCGCATCCCTGGGATGAGGGAAATGTTGAGAAAGTTCCAAGGTAGGCTGCTTCTTTGAGCCGGGAGAACTACAATGTCTATAGTTTGGTTGTTATTACAGTTTGTTACCGTACAAATCAGGTTGCAGTAACAGAACCCAGTTTATCTTTCATTTTTAAAGATATATTTATTTATTTGAGAAAGAGAGAGAGTGGGAGAGAGTAACCCAAGCAGGATGTTCACTGGGAGTGGAGCCTGATGCGGGCCTCGATCTTATAACCCCAAGATCAGACCTGATCCAAAACCAAGAGTGAGCCACCAGGCACCCCAGCAAAGGTCTATTTTTAGATCATATCACTGATTTACTAGTGGGTTGTGGAGACTTTTGTTTCACCTCATCTTCCTCTGGGAGTAGTGCAGATAGAGCCCCACCTCGATTCGGTTGCTGGTTGCTCTGGGAAAGGGCTAGGTTATGGTGGTTTGGGCACTGGTCCTAAAGGCATCCACACTTAAGTGGCACCCTGGCTTCCCTGAAGATTTTTTAACTATAGTGAGTCACATGCTCATGCCAAGTTATAAGGGTGGATGGGAGACAGTGCTGTATTCAGAAGAAAGAACTGGGATATTTGTGTAGAGTCATAAAGAGTATCAGAGTCACTAACACCCATTTAAGCTACCTTTAGTTAGAACAACAGGCTTGAAAGTGTGGTTCACAGCTTATTAGCTGTGATATGAGTAACATTAGTTGCAATGAATATTCATTTCCCTGTTTATAAAATGCTGAAAAAATGTATTGTTTGGAGGACTAAATGAAATGTATTTGAAAACAGAAAAATCATCAATATAAAAGCATACATCAAATTTATTTTATTATCTGTAACTTGATGAGTTGCTTAAATCAGGTATTCAATAAAGCCAAAAATATTCAGTCAATTATTTTTATGTAGGAGTAAGTGTGGTGACATAAATGAGTTTGTTAGATCTGATAATGCTGTTTTTCAAAGAGTATAGATTCAACATTTGTATTTCTGTTTTTAACCCAAGTTATACCTAGCAATGTATGCAAACTGTGGCTAAACACTGCTTTCATTACTTCGAAGGAAGTTTCAGCCCATAATGAGAAAACCCTATGCAGCCCTGTTCAATGATGGGCAGATTAGCATACTAACTGTATGACTTCTTGCAATTTGTTACACTCCCATAATCAAAGTCCTCATATTCCCATTTTTTACTGAATAAATAATGAATCAATTCAATAAATATTCCATATTTTGTGCCAGGCACTTTTCTAAGTATTGAAATATATTATTGAACAATAACAAAAAATCCTACAAATCCATAGCTTCATATACATACAGTGTACATATTTACCTAAATTATGCAAAATGCACAGAATGTTAGAAGATGATACAGAATATTGGGGAAAAAATAAGGTAAGTGTGGCAAGAAGTTTTCAGGTTAGGGCATCTAATTTTAAATTTGACAATCCAGGAAGTCCCCTTGAGGTTAACACATCAAATATCTAACATGGAATAAAACATTCCAGGCAGCAGAAACAATGAGTGCCCAGGCCTGAAATAGAAATATAGAAGATGTGTTCCAGAAACTATGAGGAGGTCTGTGCGGCTGGGGAAGAATAAGCAAAGTCAGAGAGGTCAAGAAAGGACCAACTTGCACAGGGTGCTCTGGGCAGGTCACTGTGACCAGGATGCTTTATCTTTGAGTAAAACAGGAAATCAATGGAAAGTTGTAAATGGAGGAATAACATGATTAGATTAATGTTTTAAGAGTCTTACTCTGTATGTTTTATTGAGAATAAATTCAAAGGGGTAAGGCTTTAAGTGGGAAAAGCAATTAGGAGCCTTTGCAATAATTCAATCAGAGATGATTATGGATTGGATTAACATGGTAGTATTATCAGAGGTGCTGAGATGTGGAATGTGCACAGAATCTTGGTATATTTCAAAGGTAAAGCTGGTAAAATCTGCTGTTGGATTAGATATGAGTTGTCAGAGAAAGAGAAAAGTCAGAAATGATTCCAGAGTTTGAATCTCCAGAATTTTCATAATGAAGTTGTTGTTTACATTGGTGGTTAAGGCTGCAGGTGTGGCAGAAGGAGGGAGTTGGATTTTGAACATACCAATGGTGTGATGAATGTTATATATCCAAAGTTTGATGTCAGGTAAGCAGATGATTCTGCAAATACAGTTTCAGGAGAAAGGTTTAAGGTAGAGATTTGCATTTGGAATCAGTAAGCATATGAGTGGAATTTAATTAAAGCAATGATCCAGCCAGCCCAATAACACATTGAGAGTGAGCTGAGAAGGAAAGAAGAGGTCCCAGTCCTGAAACCACTGGATGGAGAAGTGGGGAAAACAGTAAAGGAGACCAAATGAGTGATGAGTGGAGAGGGGAGGAAAGGGTGAGGATCAGCGTCTCTGGGAAAGAGAAAGGAGGTTTTCCAGGACAAAGGTGGGGGGGCGAAGCATTGACTGCTACAAGAAAGTGATTTAAGGTGACCTCGAATGACTACTCACCAGTGTGGAGGTCACTGGGAAGTTTCATTAGAGTATTGTTATATCATGATGAGCAATTGAGTATAAGAGAGAGGGGTGGGGGAGCAATTGGAGATAGACCATATTAACTACCTTTCACAGATTTATATTCTTATAAATGGAGCAGGGAAGTGTGCTGGAGTGGAAATAATGTGTAAAGACAACGTGCATTAAGTAGGCCTAACAGAGTTCCATGGAAACCAACATTCCAGTCTGTTATTTATGACCTCTAAAGTTTGGGGAAATCGCATAAACTATGACTCTGAGTCTCCTCGTCTGTAATGTGGGGATGATAGCAGGCACCTAAATGGGTTAGCGGCAATGATATATCATGTACGTGACCCACTCAGGTTAGGGTATCAACACAAGATCACCAGAAGTGGATTTAGAGACAAATAGTAGTAAGGGTCATTGTAATAGTATTTGTTATTATTATGATATTAAAAATGAAACTGTATGAATAAAATTTATTATTTTTGAATGTTTATAAAGAAAAGACACTGAATATTTTACATCCTGCCTTCTTCACTGAGAATATTTTACATGTAAATGTATTTATTAATTACGTGTATAAGTAAAATTTCACATCAATCTCCCTGGGACTTCACAGTATCAGTATTGGTTTTCTGTTGTTGTGGAACAAATTACCACGGACTTCACTGCTTAAATCCACATGCATTTATTAGTTCATAATTATACAGACCAGACATTCATGTGGGATCAGCTCATTTCTTTGCTTAGTTTTCACAAGATCAATATTAAGGTGTTGGCCAGGTTGGGCTCCTCTGAAGAGTCTAGGGAAGAATCCACTCCCAAGCTTATTCAGTTTATTGGCATAATGTTGTTCTGGCAGTTGTGGGAATGAGATCCTCGTTTCATGGCTGGCTGTCAGTTGGAGGTCACTGGCCTTTCTCCTCATGTGGCTCATTCTGTCTTCAAAGCCAGCAATGACACATTAAATTCAAATCTCTCTGACTTCTTGTTCTGCCATCAGCCCAATAGCCATAGAAACCTTTCCGGTTTTAAGGGTTCATGTGATTAGATGAGATCCTCCCAGATCATGTTCCTCTTGTCATAAAATAAAATCATGAGAGTACCACCAAGGTCTGTAGGTCGTGGGGCTCATCTTAGAATTCTTCCTACCAGAGCAAAGTAACACTGAAAGTGGTAGATTTCAAATTAACAAATTTGTTCTATGGATTTTGAGAAAAAAATAAATACAGAGGATTTTCCTAAGAGCTCCCAAGTGCTCTGAATATAGGCAAAAGGAATCTTAAATAGGTATGCTTATGGTTCATCACATCATCAATTGTTATGCTTTTATTGGGGTAAGAATGAGTCCTGAATTATGCAGAGGTAGCAGTGGGATACACAAGGAAGTAATGAGGAATATACGAGTGACCTGAAAGATAAAATATTATTTTGCTTTCTCTAGGAGTTATTTGAGAGAGAAGAATGAGGAATGGTGTGACTATTATACATATTATTGTGCTTCCTATATTTTTACCAGTCTTCTCTGACCTTTCACATGTCTCACAAAATTCTTCCCACAGTTGATGTAAAGCTGGACCCTGTCACAGCGCATCCTAGCCTCCTCTTGACGGCTGATCTGCGCAGTGTGCAGGATGGAGAGCTGTGGAGGGATCTCCCCAACAACCCTGAGCGATTTGACACATGGCCCTGTATCCTGGGTTTGCAGAACTTCTCCTCAGGGAGGCATTATTGGGAGGTCATGGTGGGAGAAAGAGCAGAGTGGGGTTTAGGTGTCTGTCAGGAGACAGTGCCAAGGAAAGGGGAGACCACACCCTCTCCTGAGAACGGAGTCTGGGCCATGTGGCTGCTGAAAGGGAATGAGTACATGGTCCTTGCCTCCCCATCGGTGCCTCTCCTCCACCTGGAACGGCCTCATTGCATTGGGATTTTTTTGGACTATGAAGCAGGTGAAATCTCATTTTACAATGTAACAAATGGGTCTTACATCTACACGTTCAATCAACTGTTCTCTGGTATTCTCCGACCTTATTTTTTTATCTGTGACACGATTCCTCTTATCTTGCCATCTATGACAGATGCGGAGTCAGAAAACTGGGCATCCAGAGGTCATCTTGACTCTGCTTCTAATGTGAGACACGATCATTCCTAACATTCTGTTCCTGAGAATTTTACACCTAGCAAAAGTTCCTGGGGTGCAATGAGGATGCAAACATGCTAAGCCCCAACAAATGCCCCCATTCAGATCAGCACTTTAATCCTTCTTGCTATGGACATTTTTCCATCAGGACAAAACAGAAAATATTACATATTTACATTTGGAGGAGAATTATAGAACATATATATATATATATATATATATATATTTAATTTTGTAAGTGATGATCTCTACAGCCCATGTGGGGCTTGAACTCACGACCTGAGATCAAGAGTCACATGCTCTTCTGACTGAGCTGGCCAGAAACCCCTATAGATCACAATTTTAGAAATGGAGCAGGCTCCTCATGTCTTCCAAATGATGCTACACATTTTCTTGATGAGGCTTTGTCCAATCCTTAACTTGTGTTAAGGATTTCTATACATTCATTATAATTTCTCATTCCTTTTAGTCTCCTTTCATTCCAACTCTTACTAAGAATAAGAAATTATTTTTTTAAAGAAATGGCAGTTCTTAAATTGGTGGAGAACAGTCCAATATCCCTCCAGCTTCAGATCTGTAATTCTATTTCTCTTCCTTTCTCATTCTGTCTCTGTCTGCCTCTGTCTCTTTCTCTCTTTCTTACTCCTGACTTTTTATTTTTTCTTTATACCTATTATTGATAACATTCCATTTCCTTCTTGATTAACAAATCCAGAACGATTTCTTTTTACATTCAATTTTCCTATGACTATATTCATTTACTTTCTAAATCCTCTTTATACTGGACTAATTTCTAAGGATTATGAAATCCATTCCTCAGATTCTACTATAATTGATTATGATCCAAGACCCATCTGGGACTGCAAATTTTCCTTTATCTTTAGAGATATTTTTTAGAGTAGAGATTTCTCAGAATTCTGATTCAACTAGTTCTTTGACTTAGCCATTTACTAGTGGCAAGACCTCAAACAAATAAACCCTTTGTCTTTAGATCTCAGCAACTTAATATAATAATGATATTGACCTTACAATGCTATGGCAAATATTTAAGATCATGATTGATAAGATTGGTTTTAATTAAACTTTTCTACTTAAATATGATATAAAGATGATGATGATGATGACGATGATAATGAACTGATAATGATATCTGACTTATTTTTAAAGAGTACTCTGTACCTTCCTAAAAAAATTCTTGTCATTGAAGGTTAACTTTGCTGTTATATTACTCTATATCTGTGTCTAATAAATAATTGCCAGACAAGTGCCAAAATGCTTAAATGCTAAATGTTCAGGTATCATAAAATTATTAATTAATGAGAAATTTAGTTAACATTACTTTAATAATAATCTGCCAACACTTTAATCCTCCACTTTAACTCTAACCTGAACCTTACATATTTTTCTCTTTCTGAAAGATCTCCTTGACTAAAATCTCTCACTTACTTTCCAATAACATCATTAACATAGTTTTCTTTCTAGAGTTTTTAAACATTTTTCTTTCCAGGCTTTTTACATTTAGAGGACTATCATGAAGTATAATAATTTTAGAAATGGAACAATCTCATAAACTGTATTTCCAGATGGCTCTACATACTTTATTGATGAGTCCTTGCATTGAACTAAGATTTCTGTACATTCATGTGTGATACATTTTTGTTTGATCATAAGCAAACAAGCCCTCTCTCCATTTCTCCTTTCCAAATGTAGGTAATAATAATGTAGTCTTATATGCCTCTTGTTGATAGTTTTATAGACCACGCATACCCGAGGCCTCTTCCATGCATGGTCTGAATAGAGAAGAGGCTCATGCCCTGGATTTCCATGCTTTCCCATCATCAGGGATTAAAGAGGAGCCAGCAGTTTAGTGTAACACCTATTCATGTCACTGCAAGGCCAGGGATCCATGACAGGAGGTCATACTGAGAACACACCTCCCCAGGGGGTTCTACCCAT
The DNA here is from genome assembly GCF_017311325.1 of Ursus maritimus. Classification (NCBI taxonomy): domain Eukaryota; kingdom Metazoa; phylum Chordata; class Mammalia; order Carnivora; family Ursidae; genus Ursus; species Ursus maritimus. The sequence goes on from NW_024426663.1 coordinate 83,847,795, forward strand.
TCTCTTAAACTTAACAGGCAGAAGGACACCACAGCACAGTCTCAGTCTGTCTACCCTCTTCAAAGCATGAACAGAGAATGACTAGTCCCCTAGACAAAGTTAACATCCTGGTTTCCACTGTCTCCCTCCAATCCTGTTACCTCACTTTGCATCTTATCATGATTTATATCAATCATTCAAGCAACTGAAGTCTTCCTTCATCCCTTGCTTCCCAAACTTCGCTAAGTTGTGTGCATCCGCTGTTATAATTCTTTCTCCTTTCCCTCCCAGTTCCTAAAATGTCTCTTCTGTTCTCTCTAGAATTCTGATTCATCAATGGCTAACTTCTTTAAATCATCTTTAAAGATCTTTCCTATTCCCTGAACTCTCCCTTACTCTCTTCTCTGTTCTTTCTCCTGACATCTCCACACACACACACACACACACACACACACACACACACACACACAGAGGCTTCTCCATCTCAGTGGAAGGGAATTCCATCCTTTCAATTGCTCAGGCCAAGAATCTGGTTGACTCCTCTCTTTATTTCGTTAGCCCTCATCCAGTCAGTAAACCCTTGGCTTTAACATCAGAATACATACAAAGTTCAACCAGTCCTAACCACTCTGCTGCTATAACTGTGGTCTGAACTTCCATCTTTTTCCACTGGGTTACTATATTATTTTCTTAACAGTAATCTTGGCTGTACTCCAGCCCCTCCCATGTCCATTATCAATGCAGCAGCTGGGCTGATCCTTCAGTTCCCAAGACAGTAGTGCCAGTGCAATGACTTTCCATTCAACTTAGAATTAAACCCATAATCTTTACAGTGAGGCTTCAAACACTGATGTATCTGAACACCAGTTCCTTAACTGATTCTGATTTTGTCTCTGTCCACATACTGCTGGTTTTATCCTCCTCCCTCTATCATTGCATCTAAGTTGGGTTTACACTAGACCAAGCACTTCCCACCATGGGACCTTTCTCCCATCTGTGACTTCTACCTGAAATTCCTTTTTCCTACATGTCTCCCTTACTCAACTTCCTCCCCCCTCTTTTTTTTCCCCATTAAGCCTCCTAAAACGCAGCTTCTCAGTCAGAACTATACAGACTGAACCACCTCAGAGTCCACCCAGAGCCCACTCTCCCAGGTTTTTTACCAGACCTAATGGAGGCTTCCCCCCCAATAGTATGCTTAACAATTTCTAAATGTATTCTATTATATTGTTATTTATTGTGCTCATTTTTGTTTGTTTGTTTAGCTTTTTCTTGGTAGAATGCAAGCACTCTGAAGGAAGGGGTCTTTGTCTATTGATATTTTCTGCATATCGTAAGCACCTCAAATACTGGTTTGTACATGGTTATGACTCAACACATATTTGCTCAATAAATAAATGATTGACTTTCAGGGGACAGAATTCAATGGTGTATCTAAAAGTGTTTTGCAAAATGTAATTTATTATTATTATTATTATTATTATTATTATTATTATCAATTTATAACTATACAACCACTGACCAATAAAGTTTAATGTCAAATGTGAAATGAGTAGAATCAATTTTTAGGTGTAGAGAAAATTTGAATAGAAGTATCAATTTGAGCTTGTAGTTTCCAAGATGGCATAGTAGTAGGGGTACCTTGAGCTTGCCTTATCCTTTGAATACAACCTTCAACTCTTTTGAACAACTAGGAAAAGTATTAGAGGAGTACATAAACAATCTCCACATTTGGAATGAATGAATTTGTCAGAAACAAGGCTCATTATTTAGTCTTCTATACGACTGACTCTCTCTTCTATCTTGTTTAACCCAGTGGTTAGAGCCTCCATTTTTTACTGCATCTCAGTAATAGCATTTTTAATTTCAGCCTGATTAGATTTTAGTTCTGTTACTGTGATTAAAAAAAAAAAAGTTCTGCAAGAAATATTAAAGGGGATACTTTAAGCAAAGAGAGAGCCCAAAAGTAGCATAGACCAGAAAGAAACAGACAATATACAGAAAGAGTGACTTTACAGGTAATACAATGGCAATAAATTCATATATTTCAATAGTTACTCTGAATGTAAATGGGCAAAATGTTCCAATCAAAAAAAAAAAAAAACAAGGTGTCAGATTGAAAAAAGAAAAAAATGAAAAAAAAGACCCATAAATATGTTGTCTCAAGAGATTCATTTTATAACCTAAGACACCTCCAGATTCAGTTAGGGAGTGGAAAACCATTTTTCATGCTAATGGACCTCAAAAGAAAGCTGGGGTAGCAATCCTCATATCAGACAAATTAGATTTTAAACCAAAGACTACAATAAGAGATGAAGAGGGACACTGTATCATATTTAGAGGGTCTATAAAACAAGATCTAACAATTGTAAATATGTATGCCCCTAACTTGGGAGCAGCCAATTATGTACATTATTTTTTTTAAATTAAAGAAACATATTGATAATAATACAATAATAGTAGGGGAATTTAACACCCCATATCACAGCAATGAACAGATCATCTAAGCAGAAGATCAACAAGAAAACAAGGGCTTTGAATGACACACTGGGCCAGATGGCTTCACAGATATATTCAGAGCATTTCATCCTAAAGCAAAAGAATACACATTCTTCTCAAGGGCACATGGAACATTCTCCAGAATAGATCACATACTGGGTCATAAATCAGGTCTCAACTGGTACCAAAAGATTGGGATTGTTACCTGCATATTTTCAAACCACAGTGCTTTGAAATTTGAACTCACGAGTTCTAATACTTGGAGGATAAAGAACATCCTATTAAGAATGTATGGGTAGTGGGGTACCTGGGTGGCTCAGATCATGACCCCAGAGTCCTGGGATTGAGCCTGGCATTGGGCTCCCTGCTCAGTGGGGAGTCTGCATCTCCCTGGCCCCTCCTCCTGCTCGTGCTCTCTGTCACTCACTCACACTCTCTCTCTCTCTCAAATAAATAAATAAAATCTTTAAAAAAAAATGAATGGATCAGTAATAAAAGAGTAATATAAGGGTAATTTAAAAAATTCATGGAAGCCACAGAGAATGAAAATGTAACAGTTCAGAACCTTTGAGATGCAGCAAAAGCAATGCAGATCTTTCTCAAGAAACAAGAAAAGACACAAATACACAAGCTAACCTTACACCTAAAGGAGCTGGAAGAAGAATAACACATAAAGCCTAATCCCAGCAGGAGAACATAAATAATAAAGATTACAGCAGAAATCAGTAAAATAAAAACCAAAAGATCAGTAGAACAGATGAAAGAAGCTAGAAGCTTATTCTTTGAAATAATTAATAAAATCAATAAACACCTAGCCAAACTTTTCAAAAAGAAAAGGGAAAGGACACAAATAAAATCATGAATGAAGAGGAGAGATCATAACCAACACCAAAGAAATGCAAACAAATACAAGAACATATTATGAGCAAATATACAACAAATTTGGCAAACTGCAAGCAATGGATGCTTCTTAGAAATGTAAAAACTAGGGGCGCCTGGGTGGCTCAGATGGTTAAGCATCTGCCTTCAGCTCAGGTCATGATCCCATGGTCCTGGTATCAACCCCACATTGGGCTCCCTGCTCAACGGGGAGCCTGCTTCTCCCTCTCCTTCTACTAATCCCTCTGTATGTGCTCTCTTGCTCTCTCTGTCAAATAAATAAATAAAATATTTAAGAAGAAAGAGAAAGAAAGAAAGAAAGGAAGGAAGAAAGGAAGGAAGAAAGAAAGAAAGAATAAACTACCCAAACTGAAGCAGGAAGAAATAGAAAACTTGAACACACCTATAACCAGCAAGGAAATTGAAGCAGTAATCAAACAAAACCTCCCAACAAACAAGAGTCCAGGGCCAGACTGCTTCCCAGTGGAAATCTACCAAACATTTAAAGAAGAAATGATACCTATTCTTCTGAAGCTGTTAAAAAAAAGAAAAGAAGAGAAATAAAAGGAAAACTTTTTTTATAATTATTTTTTTTATTATATTATGTTAGTCACTATACTACATCCCTAGTTTTTGATGTAAAGTTCCATGATTCATTACTTGCGTATAACACCCAGTGCTAAATCGTGGAATGAGCCGAGATGCCCTTCAACAGATGACTGGATTAAGAAGATGTGGTCCATTTATACAATGGAATATTACTCAGCTATCAAAAAGAACAATTTCTCAACATTTGCTGCAACATGGACGGCACTGGAGGAGATAATGCTAAGTGAAATAAGTTAAGCAGAAAAAGACGATTATCATATGGTTTCTCTCATCTATGGAACATAAGAACTAGGAAGATCAGTAGGAGAAGAAAGGGATAAAGAAAGGGGGGTAATCAGAAGGGGGGATAAAACATGAAAGGCTATGGACTCTGAGAAACAAACTGAGAGCTTCAGAGGGGAGGCGGATGGGGGAATGGGATAGGCTGGTGATGGGTAGTAAGGAGGGCACGTATTGCATGGTGCACTGGGTGTTATACACAACTAATGAATCATCGAACTTTACATCAAAAACCAGGGATGTATTGTATAGTGAATAACATAATATAATAAAAATATTATTATGGAGAAAAAAAAAAAAACACCCAGTGCTCCATGAAATACATGCCCTCCAACCCAGAAGGAAAACTTTTGAACTCATCCTATGAGGCCAAATACCTGATGAACATGGATGCCAAAATTCTCATCAAGATACTAGCTAATAGGATCCAACAGTACATTAAAATGATTATTCACCATGACCAAGTGGGATTTATTCCTGGACTGCAACGGTGGTTCAACAATGGCAAATCAATCAACATGATACATCACATTAATAAAAGAAAGAACATGAAACATATGATGCCCTCATCTGATACAGAAACTCTCCACAATACAGGAATAAAGGGAATATACCTCAATATCATAAAGCCATCTATGAAAAGCCCACAGTGAATATCATTCTCAATGGGGGAAAATATGAAAGCTTTCTCTCTAAAGTCAGGAATATGACAGAGATGTCCAATCTCAACACTGCTGTTCAACATAGGACTAGAAGTCCTCACCTCAGCAATCAGACAACAAAAATAAATGAAACCAAATTGACAAAGAAGAAATCAAATTCCCACTCTTCCTAGATGACAAGTTACTTTTTATATGGAAAACCCAAAACACTCCACCCGAAAATTGTTAGATCTCATACAGGAATTTAGCAGCATGGCAGGTTATAAAATCAATGCACAGAAATCAGTTGCATTTCTATACACTAACAATGAAACAGAAGAAAAAGAAATTAAGGAGTCAATCCCATTTACAAGTGCACTAAAAGTCATAAGATACCTAGGAATAACCCCAACCAAAGAAGTAAAGGATCTGGACTCTGGAAACTACAGAACACTTATGAAAGAAATGGAGGAAGACACAAAGAGATGGAAAAACATTTCATGCTCATTGATTGGAATAACAAATACTGTTAAGATGTCTATGCTACCCAGAGCAATCTACACATTTAATGTAATCCCTATCAAAATACCATCCAACTTTTTTCACAGAGCTGGCATTAATAATCCTAAAATTTGTATGGAACCAGAAAAGATCCTGAATAGTTAAAGGCATGTTGGAAAAGAAAACCAAAGCTGAGGGCATCACAATGCCTAACCTCAAGCTATACTACAAAGCTGTGATCATCAAGACAGTATGGTACTGTCACAAAAACAGACACATGGATCAATGGAAAGAATAGAGAACCCAGAAATGGACTCTCAACTCTATGGTCAACTAATCTTCAACAAAGCAGGAAAGAATACCCACTGTAAAAATGACAGTCTCTTCAACAAATGGTGTTGAGAAGATTGTACAGCCACATTTAGAAGAATGAAACTGGACCATTTTCTTACACTACACACAAAGATAAAGTTAAAATGGAAGAAAGACCTAAATGTGAGACAGGAATCCATCAAAATCCTAGAGGAGAACACAGGCAGCAATCTCTGTGACCTCCTTGGCAGCAACTTCTTGCTAGACATGTCTCCAAAGGCAAGGGAAACAAAAGTAAAAATAAACTTTTGGGACTTCATCAAGATAAAAGCTTTTGCACAGCAAGAGAAAGAGTTGACAAAACCAAAAGACAATGTACAGAATGGGAGAAAGATATTTGCAAATGTCTTATCTGAGAAATGGATAATATCCAAAATCTATGAAGAACTTATCAAACCCAACCCAAGAAACCAAAAAATCCAGTCAAAAAATGGACTGAAGACATGAACAGACATTTCTCCAAAGACATACAAATGGCCAACAGACATGAAAAAATGCTCAATGTCACTCGGTGACAGGGAAATACAAATCAAAACCTCCATGAGATACTACCTCACACCAGTCTAAATAACTAAAATTACAAGTCATGAAACAGCAAATGTTGGTGAGGATATGGAGAAAGGGGAACCCTCTTACACCACTGGTGGAAATGCAAGCTGGTCCAGCCACTCTGGAAAATAGTATGGAGGTTCCTCAAGAAGTTAAAAATAGAGCTATCCAAGACCCCGCAATTACTTTACTAGGATACAAACATTGTGACCCAAAGGGGCACCTGCAAGCCAATGTTTATACCAGCAATGTCTTCAATAGCCAAACTATAAAAGAACCCAGGTGTCTATCTACAGATGAATTGATAAATATTTATACCATTTTTTATTTATCAATTCATATATATATGGGAATATTACTCAGCCATCAAAAAGGATGGATTCTTACCATTTGCATTGACATGGATGGAACCGGAGGGTATTATGCTGAGGGAAATATATCAAGCAAAGACAGATAATTCTCATTTGGTTCCACTCATATGTGGAACTTACGAAACAAAACAGAGGATCATAGGGGAAGGGAGGGAAAAATAAAATAAGACAAAATCAGAGAGGGACACAAACCATAAGAGACTTTTAACTGTAGGAATCAAACTGAGGGATGCTGGAGGGAAGGTGGGGGTTTTGGGTAACTGGGTGATGGGTATTAAAGAGGGCAAGTGATGTGATGAGCTCTGGGTTTTATATGCAACTGATGAATTTCTTTACATCTGAAACTTATAATACACTATATGTTAACTAATTGAATTTAAATAAAATAAGTTAAAAAATAAAAATAAAGAAAGATCAGTTTGTAGATATAATGGATTCTAGGAACATGATGACTTACCATGTCCAGGTAATGGTCCCATTGATGACAACACAACAGTACTTCTGTATCATATTGTACCTCATATGCACTCTATATGCCACATCTTGTACCGCTAAGAATGTGGGGATCATTCTATAAAATTATATGGATGAAAACCTTTTTTTTAATTGAGTTTTTCATGCTTTTTGAGCCCCTCTTCATCTGAGCTGTAGAGGAGAGCCACCTCCTACACCTGTAGAATGTCTTGGATCTTCTCTCCTCCCCATCACTGCCCTACTATTGTGCATATCTCTGTTATTATAAATTGGACTTTTTTTTCCTAGCTCAAAGCATTATAAAGAATTACTGTAATCACAAAGAATGATTAAAAAGTAACCACCAACTTTAGATTCTAGTTTTTCTGAAGCTATAACTCTTCAGAGCTATGTTTACATATTAACAGAAGACTGGATAAGTCAAATAACAAAGTTGGGCATTTTCCTAACCAACCAGGTAACTTGTTTGTCAAGTGAATTAATAAGCTAGTGATTGTAACATGTTAAGAAGGTCCTGAATGCTGGAAACTGGGAGGAGAGTGATATGTGGGGCTGGTTGGGAGCAGGGAGTAAAATAGCTGTGTTAGCAGGGGGAAAGAACTTAGCAAATTTAGACTGGTGATTTCAATTCTTAGTGTCCCCAAGGGCAGAGAAATTGGGAACACTGGGATTTATTAAACCTATCTGGTCTTCAAGTATGGACTTCACCATGCAGGTTTATTGGGTGCTACTGGGGCCCTCTGCCTATTTGCTCTCCTGTCATATTGGGAAGAGGGAACGATGGATGTGGTCTGAATATGTATAGAATACACCTTCTACAAACCTACAAGTTATATGTATTGGTTTATATGGAATATTCTCTTTATTCCCTGATTCTGTAACTGTATGTATGCAAAAGTACTCAAATCATCCTTTTGATAAATTATCTTGCTAATTGACTCAAACTAGTCTGATTATTCTCTGATATTGCTTGGCTGATTGCAGGAACTCAACTTCAATGTATTTATTTATTTTATCATTTAAAAAAAAATCCAGCCTCATGATGTCATATTTGCATCTACAAGAGCTTTATAAACATGGTCATATGCACACAATCTAATAAAATTAGGGGTTCATACCTGTTCAACTTTCCTCTAGTTTTAAAACTATGAAGTATAAATCAATATATGCTGACATCTTCCTTTCAGATCCAAAAATCAATAAATAAATGAAACAAAATAGTTCAACCAATTAGCTCCTTAAATTAATAATAAAATATCTATTAATCAATGCACTTAAGTCATTGTTTTCACTATCTGAGACAATGGGTTCTTTCTTAGCATACATTAAATTTTTAGTAAAAAAAGTCAAAATACTTTTGCCCTATTTTCCATAGATCTAAGGAAAGAAAAAAAGAAAGAAAAGGTAATGCATGATCCTATTCCAGGTTGTATGGGACTGATTATGCATAATTTGTTTTTTAGACACATAAAAATCCTTGGTAACAGGGGAGCAAATGGCCCATCACTATTTATGTTTATAGAACAACAATGGATTGAGTTTCCAGTTTTACTTATATGAAGGAATAAATACTTTTTATATCAAGGGACAAATTCTCCTGGTCCTCATTTTTTGTCTAGACCCTATGGGGGATTGAACAGTTTGATGTGATACATGCGTACAGCACACCTCAGTGTGTGTACTAATGACCCCTGTGGGCTTAGAGCTTCCCCAGAGCTTGGGGCTGTTGATGAATCTAGACCACCATTACAACCCTTCCTGTCTCTCTTCAGGAGAGCTGCATCATACTGTCATTGCCCTATGCACAAATATTGTGGTCCTTTGCATTTATAGAGGTATGGGCCAAGCCCAGGAGAGGTGTCTACATTTCCTCCCATATCTGGAATTGCACCTGGCTAGAGCACACATGTGAACCCATAGTTAGGGAGAAGGCATTGCACAATCCCATGGGGGTTGTCCACCTAGATCTGCACCTTCTGACTTCTGACTTTTAGTGGTACCTGGTGCATTCAAGTAAAAATGGTGAGTAGATTTCTGGATTTAGGAGCTCAACTCATAAATCTGTACTTCTCTTTTGTTTTGTTAAAAAGAAAAGGCTGTATGAAGTGAATCAAAGGAACAGAAAAATAGGAAGCGAGAAGCGTCCTCCTTGCAGTTGGAAAGTTTATGGATTATGACCGACACACCAAGACAAAAGCTGCACACAAACACAGGCATCACAACTCATGTTATTTAATCGTAATAGAGCAATAAACCTACCAATGCAAAATCCTTTTGAAGGATAACAAGTAAAAGTGCTAATGAGACAAAATGTGAAGAAACGCAAAATGTGAGTTCCTTTTTTTAAATGTTGGAATTGGTGTTAATAAGGAAGACAGATTTGTCAGGCAGACATGAGAAAATGAGATCTGAGACGTGGGTTTCATTTTGGGGGAAAAAAATTGAAAAAGGTGTTCTCAGCTTCCTGGTGGGAGATGGGGCAATGTCAGCCCTTGCCTGGAGATCTAGGCTTGCCCCAACACCTCCTCAAAACATCAATTGCATTCTCTATCATTGGCCATTGTGACCACACTTCTTGTGAATTTTAAACTCTTTAAGATTAAAAATACTTGGAAAATAAACTAAAATCTTTGATCATACCTCCAGAAACTGAAAAATAGCACATTTCTTTGACTTGTAGTTTAAGTAAGGGTACTTCTGCAGTAGAATGGTGCATTTAGATGTAATGGTATTCCCAGTCTTTGACCCGCACCTACAGGGAGAAATGTATTATACCTTTTCATACATCATCAGAACACACACTCCCAAACACATAAGTTGAAAAATTCTTTTTTTTTTAAAGATTTTATTTATTTATTTGACACAGAGACACCCAGTGAGAGACAGACAAGCAGGGGGAGTGGGAGAGGAAGAAGCAGGCTCCCAGCAGAGGAGCCTGATGTGGGGCTTGATCCCAGAACGCTGGGATCACGCCCTGAGCCGAAGGCAGACGCTTAACGACTGAGCCACCCAGGTGCCCCTATAAAATTCTTTTACATAGTAATAGTCTCGATTGTTCAGGCAAGCTGCTCTTTTCTCTCCAATTTCACACAAAATCGTGCCTGAAAAGCTGAGTCATCAGTCATTGGGTTAATTTCCTGACCTTTCCATGAGTCATCACCCACACATGTGGGGAGAGGTCAGGTTTTTCTAGTTGGGCACTTGATACTGCCTTCCAGTTTCTCCAGCTTTGAGCAATGGAGAAGAAATGCTTCCCCGAGGTAAGGTAAAGTTGAAATGCCACCTTAAGCAATTAATTGTTTATTTTTTGAGTTACTAAGTTGTGTCCATATATAAAAGGTAAAATGATGGATGTTGCCCAATCTCTCCCTGACCAAGAGAGTAGTGGCAAATTTGCATGACATACAGTAAAATTTGCTCTGTGCAGGGACAGGTGCACAATTTGGTGGAATATGAAGATATTCACAGTGGCTCTAGAGGATACTAATAAAGTGTAAACTGTGTGTTGGGAGGTTGCTAATGCTGAACTAGTGTGCTGGGAAGGATCTTTACCCAGAGAAAAAAGTGATTATATTCCTTCCAATGTTTGAATTTAAGGGAAGAAAATATGTGTCTCTTCCCCAGAATCATTCATAAAATGACTGTATTGCATGTTATCCATGAAAACTGGTTTCTTCCATGGAGAGAAGCTTGTGCTAGCGGCAGGGCTCATGCACACCCCCTCGCAGAGCCTGAGGCAGGGCAAGTAACTCCTGTCATTTCAAAGACAAGACAAGAGGTAGCTTCTTGGTTAAGAGCTGGCAAGATGAGATACAAAAACATGAACTGTGTCTTTTGATTGTCACAAATCTTCCTGTGGAGTCATTCTTACCTGCGCATAGAAGTTGTGAACACAATTCAGAAGGAGATTGGAACTCAAATTATCCTGAAAGAAAATGCATGCCCTTTCACTGCATTTGGATTATTTTCAGCTCCTCATTTTTACTTTTCTCTTATTTCACAGGATTCATAATTTTAGGACCGTGAAATTGTGCAGCAGTTTGATGTAAAACGCTGACATTACTATGGTGATTGAATATATGTTTCAGTCTTATATGCCTCCCTATCTTCTGCCTTTCTTCCTACATTTATGCCCTTTTTAGTTTGTTAATTAATGGGACAATGATCTCTGTAAAGGAGGAATGTCAAAATTAAAAAGACGTCTTAACAAAGTCAAAAAAAAAGCACTCATGGGGAATTTCCTAAATATTATACTATATATATATAGTATATACAATAATATGTATCCTAAATATTATATATATTTATTTATAAATTTTATATTTATTTACAAATAAATGCATTTATTTATATAATATGATTATATAAATCATATATGTTATTATATAAACATTATTTTATATAATTATACATTATATAAATATATAAATATTATACTTATTTATATTTACTTATAAATTTATATATATCCTTTTTAATTTCATACTACGTGATTATTTTTTAAAGGAAAGCAGAATTCATGCTTTAATACTGAAAAGGGAATGACTAATGATTTTACATAATTAAGTTCAATAACAAAAACATTTTTTCAACAGTAAAATCCATCTGAAGAAGGAAAAGTTTCTTTGCATGTTTTCTTTTCTCCTTAATTTCATAAACCCAGAGTGTTCCAAGTCTCATTTCAGATGTCTTTCTTTTTTTAAATAATAATATTTTTATTATATTATGTTAATCACCATACAGTACATCCCTGGTTTCTGATGTAAAGTTCCATGATTCATTACTTGTGTATAACACCCAGTGCACCATGCAATACGTTCCCTCCTTAATACCCATCACCAGCCTATCCCATCCCTCCCCCGAAGCCTTCAGATTGTTTCCCAGAGTC
>NW_024426663.1:83859972-83888508 GCF_017311325.1 Ursus maritimus
CTTAGCATTATCTCCTCCAGTCCCGTCCATGTTGCAGCAAATGTTGAGAAATCATTCTTTTTGATGGCTGAGTAATATTCTATTGTATACATGGACCACATCTTCTTATCTGTTGAAGGGCACCTTGGCTCCTTCCACAATTTAGCTATTGTGGACAATGCTGCTATGAACATTGGGGTGCATAAGGACCTTGTCTTCACTGCATCTGTATCTTTGGGGTAAATACCCAGTAGTACAATTGCTGGATCATAGGGTAGCTCAATTTTTAACTTTTTAAGGGACCTCCACGCTGTTTTCCAGAGTGGATGTACCAACTTGCATTCCCACCAACAATGTAAGAGGGAGCCCCTATCTCCACATCCTCTCCAACAATTGTTGTTTCCTGCCTTGTCAATTTTTGTCTTTCTAACTGGCGTAAGGTAGTATCTCAATGTGTTTTTGATTTAAATTTCCCCAATGGCTAATGATTTTGAACATTTTTTCTTGTGTCTGTTATCCATTTGTATGTCTTTATTAGAAAAGTGTCTGTTCATATCTTCTGCCCATTTTTCAATTGGATTATTTGTTTCTTGTGTATTGAGTTTGAGAAGTTCTTTGTAGATCTTGGATACTAATCTTTTATCTGTAGCGTCATTTGCAAACATCTTCTCCCATTCCATGGGCTGCCTCTTAGTTTTTTTGACTGTTTCCTTGGCCGCGCAGAAGATTTTATCTTGATGAAGTACCAGAAGTTCATTTTTTCTTTTGTTTCTCTTGGCTTTGAAAATGTGTCATGAAAAATGTTGCTGTGGCTGATGTCAAGGAGTTTGCTGCCTATGTTTTCCTCTAGGATTTTGATGGATTCCTGTCTCTCATCGCGGTCTTTCATCCATTTGGAGTTTATCTTTGTGTATGGTGTGAGAGAGTGGTCAAGTTTCATTCTTTTGCATGTAGCTGTCCAATTTTCCCAGTACCATTTATAGAAGAGACTGTCTTTGTTCCACTGGATATTTTTTCCTGCTTTGTCAATGATTAGTTGTCCAAAGAGCTGAGGATCCATTTCTGGGTTCTCTATTCTGTTCCATTGCTCTATGTGTCTGTTTTTGTGCCAGTACTATGCTGTCTTTGTGATCACAGCTTTGTAGTATAGCTTGAAATCTGGCAAAGTGATGCCCCCAGCTTTGTTTTTCCTTTTCAACAATTACTTGGTGATTCGGTTCCTTTTCTGGTTCCACACAAATTTAAGCTCTGTTTGTTCCAGTTCTTTGAAAAATGTCATTGGTATTTTGATCGGGATGGCACTGAAAGTGTAGATTGCTCTGGGTAGCATAGGCATTTTAACTATGTTAATTCTTCTGATCCATGAGCAACATAATAGATGATTATTGATTATTACTTAATAAAGAAGGGCTCATATACAAATTAAAGTCTTTAAAATCCATCACACTCTCTAGAAGTAAGTCTTTTTAACAGTTCTGTGTATACTTCCAGATATAGTTTCTATTTTAATATAAATATAATACTTAGAACAGTATTTTTTAAGATTTATTTACTTAATTTAGAGAAAGAGAGAGAGTGCATGAATGGAGGGAGGGGCAGAGGGAGAGATAGACTAGGGAAGCAGACTCCCCACTGAACAGGGAGCCCTGCTGTGGGGCTGGATTCTAGGACCCTGAGATAATGACCTGAGCCAAAACCAAGAGTCAGAAGCTTAACCTACTGAGCCACCCAGGAGCCCCAAAGAAATATTTAATTCATAGAGAGTTTGTGACCAAAAAATTGGTATCAAGCTACATATAATCTCATTATGCATTATATTTCACTGTCTACTTGTTTGAAATTGTTATGGCTTTTGAAAAAAATGCAGATGAAGTCATGTACATATACTTATTTCCAACTTTAAGCATATATATTTTTTTCTGAATATTATCCATTCATCCAATGCTACAATGAAGATTCTTGATTTTTATTTACATAATATGGGTTAATAAACACTGGATAGTTTCTTAGATACACATTAATGAGTCAAAAAATGTAATTTTTAATTCTATAGAAGATAGGTGTTTCCATTGTTAAAATGACATGTACAATGTCAAGATAAATGTATACTCTTAATTAATGATCTTTATCCTTCGAAAGATATTATTCCCATTTAATTCCTATCAAAACTTATTGCGTTTATTTCTCATATTTCCTAGCTCTGTATGTACCACATCTTTAAATACTTACCTATCTAAAAAGTAAATAACACTATATTTTAAATCCTTAATCATCAGTGAGAATGATTTTAATGTTTTTATATCACAGTTTTCTTCAAGTCATTACCTATTTCTCATTACATGTTTTTGCTCCAATTTCTCAAAAAAAAATAGTAAACAAGGTTGTCTGCCAATTGTCATGTTGAGTTGCTGTAGTATTATCATTCATTAGGTTTTGTTAGTAGTAGCTCTTACAGATTTTTTAAAAATATGCAATCAGATTTATTTGTATTTTGCCTCACAGCTTTTGAGAATTGCAACTTGTTTTATGAAACCTAACTAAATCCAAGATAATCAGGGGGAAAAAAAGAGAGAACAACTGTCATTATTTCTTATATAGTAGTTGCGTTTGATTTGAATTTGTTTTTGTGAAAGGAGTGAATTAGAGACCCACAGTGACCCCACTCAAATTCCTTGTCAATGATCCTATTTATTATCTTTCCAAAGTATGTCTGGATGTACATTACAGGTAGTTTCTTCTCACTAGAATATTTTTTTTCTTCAGAATTTCCTTGTCCAGTCCCATGGGCTTGTTTTGCCATTCCCTGTTCATATGAGACATAACCTTTATGTAACATACATATAGACTTTCACATTTACCAACTTTCTTTCATATTAAAAAATCCCAAAACTTACCTACAAAATAAATAAGGTAGTTTGATTATTACCATTTTAGATGAGAAAGCTATGAAGAAGGTGAAGGAACTTTCCAAGATCGCAAAATTGTCTCTTGTTGGCTAAGGGATTGTAACAAGGGAAATTGGAGCTGTAGACCAAGATATTTTACATCTCTTCCTCTGCATTGATATGTGAGAGCTGTGGTTTATAGTCCTTTGATTGTGATCATTTGGAATTCAAATTTGATAGATGTTTCTGCACATGTATGTGAATTATCACCTTAAAGCTTTATTATCTGTTGGATAATGTGCTATTTCTTCCTCAAACACTATATAATGCTTTTTATAATAATTTTTTATTGTTATGTTAGTCACCATACAGTATATCCTTAGTTTTTGATGTAATGTTTCATGATTCATTATTTATATATATAATGCTTTGAAAGAAAAAAATACTCTTATTTTTTTCTTTTTAAAGATTTTATTTATTTGAGAGATGGAGAGAAAGTGCATGAGAGAGAGCATGGGGAGGAGGGGCAGAGGGAAAGGGAGAATTCGGCACCCTGCTGAGCAGGAAGCCCACACAGGGCTTGATTCCAGCACCCCAGGATCATGACCTGAGCTGAAAGCAGAAACTTAACTGACTGAGCCACTCAGGCACCCCAAATACTCATTTCTTGAATACCATCCTCAATTGAGAGAAAGAAAGAAGTGTGGAGGGGTAATTTTATGTGTATGTTGCTTTAGTAATATTCTGTCTCATACATTATTTATTTACTCAAGTACTCCAAAATCATCGCAAGAACAATAAAAAGAATGAGGTTTATCCTTTGGATAAAGAGCGGAGAAAGTATTCTACATATAATGAATATTTTCTAAATACTACTAATTGGTTATTCTGGAGCTCCATTTGGGGCCTTTGAGGTTTGAGCAGGAGCTTAGGAAGTTGGCTCTTGAGAGGAATCAATGGTTGGGCCATAGCAGCATTTCGTTTTTTGTCATTGGAATTAGAATCTGTTCCAGCAGTAAAGGATGAAGATTCTAAATTCCATTTCCTGGATTCAAAATCAACTGTGCTCCTTTCTAGAATATGATAATTTGCTTAACACGCATCTGTCTGTTTCCTCTTCTGTAAATCACAGATAAAAGGAATGCCAACTCCATATCACTGTTGTTGGGGGTTAAATGACTAAGTGTAAAATGCATAAAGGAATGTTTGGGTCATTATAAGTGTTCCATTATAGTTGATAACTACTATTATTAGTATCTATATTCCTCTTCAGGTACAGTAGAGATGGATGGGACCAATGAGAGCACCCAGGGAAATTTCATCCTTTTGGGGTTTTCTGACCGCCCCCATCTGGAAAGGATCCTCTTTGTGGTCATCTTGGTTGCATATCTCCTGACCCTTGTGGGCAACACTACCATCATCCTGGTGTCCCGGCTGGACCCCCACCTCCACACTCCCATGTACTTCTTCCTCACCCACCTATCCTTCCTGGACCTCAGTTTCACCACCAGCTCCATCCCTCAGCTGCTCTATAACCTGAATGGAAGTGACAAGACCATCAGCTACATAGGCTGTGCCATCCAGCTCTTCCTATTTCTGGGTCTGGGTGGTGTGGAGTGCCTGCTCCTGGCTGTCATGGCATATGACCGGTTTGTTGCAGTCTGCAAGCCCCTCCACTATAGGGTGATCATGAATCCATGCCTCTGCAAAGGCTTGGTGTCAGTGGCCTGGGGCTGTGGGGTGGCCAACTCCTTGGCCATGTCCCCAGTAACCCTGCATTTACCCCGCTGTGGGCACCACAGTGTGGACCACTTCCTGTGTGAAATGCCTGCCCTGATCCGAATGGCCTGTGTCAACACAGCTGCCATCGAGGTCACCGTCTTCGTCCTGGCAGTGGGCATTGTGCTGTCACCTCTGGTGTTCATCTTGGTGTCCTATGGCTACATTGTAAGGGCCGTATTACACATTCAGTCATCCTCAGGAAGGCACAAAGCCTTCAACACCTGTGGCTCCCATCTCACAGTCGTCTCCCTTTTCTATGGAAACATCATCTACATGTACATGCAACCTGGAAACAGCTCTTCCCAGGACCAGGGCAAGTTCCTCACCCTCTTCTACAACATTGTCACACCACTCCTGAACCCCCTGATCTACACCCTCAGAAACAAGGAGGTGAAGGGGGCCCTGAGGAGGCTGCTGCTGGGTAACAGAGAGGTGGGAAAGGATTAGAAGTGAATGAGAGACAAGCATTTCCATCTGGTTGTCAACTCCTTCAGAAGCCAGTGATGGCATTTGGAACTGTTGGATCAGACCTGCTCTTAACCTGTCCTTTCAAACCGACATAACTTTCCCTAGACTTCTATATCTGTTTCAGTTCCAAATTATGTTTTAATGAGTGCACTGCTCAACACATAGCATTCAAAAACACTCAAATGATCAATAATACAGGTCTGAAGAACAAAGTGTGAGGAATAGTTATAAAGATTTTTCACAATTTATACCAGAGTGCCAAATAGGAAACTACTTTTCTTAATCAGAATTTTGCCTTTGTTGTGGTTTGTTTTTAATTTGTTAACAGCTTTCTGGGTCTTTTAGTCAGAATGATCATGAACTGATAACTTCTCTTGGCTGACAGCCATCAAACATGGGCTATTTTAACACATTGTGTTGTTTGTTGTTGTTTTTGTTGTTGTTTTCAAATACTCATCGAAAGCCTTTCATCAAGTCGTGTTTGTTTTTTCCTATCCTTTGTCCCTAACCTTTAGCATTTCCCCCAAGTCTGGCTTAAATTGTAGGCAAAATAAGAAGGTAGCCTATAAAAAATGACATATGGGTCATTTTAGTCTTAATGCATCATTATTTTTCAGGTATGTTTTCATATCATTAGTGAGAAAAACCTGACGTTTATTAAGTTCCTGCTGTGAGTCAGTTGCTCTTAAACCATCTAATCCTCTCTGGGTTTGTCAGAAATCAGAATGATTTTCATTGTCTTTGTTATACTTACGTGGTACTTGAAGCTTCGCGTTAAATCACTTGCTCATGAAGAAATGAACTAGAAATTTACTCCAAGTTTTGTTGACTCTCAATTCCTGCTGTTTCCACTGCTACATTAATTCTTAAAGAGCAAAAATCCTTAAGCATTTAAGTAGTGTTAAAACCCTTTAGGTCTAAGGAGCAGGACTTACTGTCATTCCTTGCATAATACAGCACAGAGTGTAGGGGAGAAAAAGGTTTTCCTGGACCCTTTTCATGTCCTGACTGGGTCTGAAAATTAAAGATATATTAATTAGAGAACAGCATACAAATTTGTTTAATATAAGTTTACATGTCATGGGAGATTTCATAAGGAGATAAAAACCCTGAAGAATGATTGTTATGCTAGATTTGATGAAAAGTGGATAGTGATGGAGAAAGATGATAGGATAAGTGGGGGTATAAGCAAAATGTAATAAACTGGGGGAAACCTAGCAAGGCCCGTGTCTTCAGATTCCTCTCAGAGTCCCTCCATCTTGGGAATAATGATGTTCCTGTCCTCTAGGAATAGGGAGCGATCCCACATGAGGATCTTATGACTTGCTTCAGGGAGAAGATCAGAAAGTCCTTCCATGGGGCACCTGGGTGGCTCTGCCGTTAAGCGTCTGCCTTCGGCTCAGGTCATGAACCCAGGGTCCTGGGATGGAGCACCACATCAGGCTCCCTGCTCAGCGGGAAGCCTGCTTCTCCCTCTCACACTCCCCTTGCTTCTGTTCCCTCTCTCGCCGTCTCTCTCTGTCAAATAAATAAATAAATAAAATCTTTTTAAAAAAGTCCTTCCTGCACATTTCACAAATTCCTTCATCTCAAAATATTCAGTACACCAAAGTGCCACATTTGAGGTAGTGTGTCCTAAACCCCATCAAGGGCTTCTTCCGCTTAATGTGCAAATGAATGATCTGTGATCTTGCTAACATGCAGATTCTGACCCAGCAGGTCTTAGGAGGGGCTGAGACTCTGCATTTTTGCAAACCTCCCAGGGGATGCCCTAGTTCACAGCTGGTCCTCAGACCACACTTTAAAAACTTAACATATAGATTACCCTCGGCTCTCTTTGCAAGTATTTGGAGGGCAGACAACTTCTAGAATAAGCTGAAATGGGATGCATAACCAAGGGGGGATAAGGTGCAGAGGGAATGAGGAAAAGAACCTGGCTAAGGGATGTCATTACTTCTATTCTCAGTGACTAAGCTTCATAGTCTATCCTCTTTCACAATGGCCCTCTACTCCCAACTTCCCTTTCTAACCTCCTATTCCCTCACCTCACCTTATCTCGAGTGGCACCAGCCACAATGAGATCATTTAATTGTAGACAATCCAGGGCCTCTTGAAAGAAGGCATACCACACTTCAAGGTGACCCTGATATGAATATTCGAAACTGCTATTTTAAAGTAGTGATGTCAGTGGATTGATGAGAGTTACCTGTATGACAGGGTTTCCTCCAAAGAGTTATAGAACTCCACAACACCTCCTTAATAAGCAACCTATTGGGCAGTGCTCCCAGGGCTTCTTCAAACCCATCTTCATCTTGAAAAGGACTTGCTGGATGCCCTGAGTAGACCTGAGGTATAGTCACATGGCTCTGAGGTTGCCCGTGTCTCTATCTCTGGAAAAGTGTCCCAGAGAGAACAAAGAAGGTTTGCATAACTCTAACAAATAAAAGGAGTCCTGTGCACTGTGGTGAGTAGTTTTGTTGTTTTGTCTGTTAAGAGCAAAATCCAATTGAGTAAATTATAGAGATCTTATTGCTTTATTCAGCAATTCATAAATTGGGCAGCATTCAATCTAACAGATGGAAAGGAGCCCCCAAAGAGCTCTACAAAATGAAATGTTTTTATAGGCAGAAGGGAGCAGGAACAGGGAGGTCGTACTAGGCAAAAGTGAACTGATTATTGCAAGGTGGCTTTCCTTATAGTAGATGGCAGAGGTTTCTCAAGCAGACCTTCTAAAAATGCTGACCAGGCAATTTCTGATTGGCCAGTGTAAGATTCCATTTCTGGGAGGACTGAAACTGTAATTAAATCTCAGTTTGGTGATATGGGTTTAATATAAGTAACTCCATTTGGGAATCATTGTCTTGTCTTTAACGCATTCAATTATCTTGTGACAGAGTCACCCATAAAGGTAGTTGTGGAATTGTGTAAAACACTCAAGTTCCTGGATTTATGCCAGAATGAAGTTGATTTTATCTGAGCCCTGTGCTCCTAGAAAACAGTTACACTAAAGAAATTTCTCCATTCTTTCTCCTGTGCCCCAGGAGAAGACTAATGGTAGAGAACAGACCTTCTCTAAATGACTCAGGTATGTCCCCTGCTCCTCTTCTTTAATTCAATATATCCTTAAGTCTATAGGCCCCTTCCTTTTCTAGGTGACAATCCGTGTGTTGAAATAAATTTCTAGGCCCAAGATGGAGCTATTCTTGCCCAAGGTGCCGTGTTAGCAAACCCAACTTGAATATTCCTATAAATACTCCACTTGACCGGAAACACCAGCCAATCCCCAAATGCCAGGCCAACTCAGTTAAAAGGAAACAACAGGCTTCAAATGGAGTCACTTGGGCTAAGTGCATGTCATCAAACCAAGGCTTAATACTTAATCTAATTGCAGTTTCATACTTCCCCAGGAATGTAGTCTTAACTGGTCAGTCTGGAATTTTCGGCTCAGCACCAATGAGGTAATCTGCCACAGAGACCCCATCCCCCAAAGAAAAATGAGCTCATCTGCTCTTTCCTTATCCCTTTTCCCTTCTGTCTATAAAAGCCTTCCACTTTGTAGAACTCCTTGGAGTTCCTTTCCACTTGTTAGGTGGGATGCTGTCTGATTCATGAATCATTAAGAAGGCCAATTAGATATTAAAAATTTACTCCATTGAATTCATGTTATTTAACAGATTTGGGGCAATGATGGTGAGAGCCAAAAGAAACTTCTCACCTTGTTTCTATTTGGAGACAACAAGAAGAACAGGTATGGTGCCTGTGAACCCTTTTGAGTTCTCTTTCTCACCATTTCTGAGCACTTTTGGTAAGTTCCCCTCAGTTCTGAGCTCTGTTCTTTTTGCATCAAGCTTTCCAAATTAATTGGCTTTCCAGTCAGTTCCCCACTTGTTTGAAATCAGTAGTTCCACATTAGGAACTGCTGGAAGTTTGGACCACAATTCCCCATTTGGTCGGAACCCCAGCCCTTGCTTCTCTCCCAGAGTCTACCTTGGGAACTGCTGGCTGCAGTTCCTCATTTGTTTTGAAACCTTCCTCAGATTCCAAATTGAGAACTACTGGTGGCAGCTGCAGTTTCACATTGGTTTGGAATCAGTCAGCGGTCCTCATTTATTAATGTCTCCTGGAAATAGAAATGCAGCTCCTTCTATGTTCCCCAGTCCCAAATTCTATGTTGGGAATTATTGGCTGTTTACACACAGACTGCTCTTGGTCAGGATGCAGTAACATCACTTGGTTCCTGCTGATATGTTAAGGTGCACATGTTTGTTTGATTTTGTATAAATAATGGCTAGCTAAAAGATATGGGATCTAAGAACTATGGTCCCAGATGCTATACATATCTATTAAAATGAAAAATTTTACTAAACTTGCTTTGTTCTCGAGAGTTTGGCTTGGTAACCATCAGGCTGGGGGCCCCAAATATGACTGGACAGAAATGTGGGTTGCACCCCATTTGTAGCCAGATATGGCTGGACAGAAATGTGGATTAAACTCCATTTACAACTAAGGGTCCTACCAATCTGCTGCTGGCTCTCAGGGGAATTATAATGGCCATTATGAGGAAAACTCCAATTAGATAAGATTAGTGAAGAAGTGCACTTGAAAGTAAAGGTTCCCAATTTAAACAAAGAAAATGGGATACCTACTCTAACTGGCACACAAATGCCTCCAAAATGCTTCAAAATTGCAAAATAGACCTCATTACAAATGAAAGATTTATTACAAAAGGTTAACAAAAAAATAATAATAAAGATGTGGGGCACCTGGGTGGCTCAGTCAGTTAAGTATTTGCCTTAGGCTCAGGTCATGATCGCAGAGTCCTGGGATCAAGAGCCCTGCATTGGGCTTCCTGCTTAATGAGGAGTCTGCTTCTCTCTCTTCTTCTGCCCCTCCCCCTTCTCAAGCTCTCCTCACTCTCTTTATCTCTCAAATAAATAAATAAAACCTTTAAAAAAGAAACCTTTAAAAATAAAGACGCAAGAGGTGCCTAATAAAAAAGAGTGTAAAACTGAAGTAATTCCTACTGTTCCTTTATGTGAATACTCATCTAAGTAACCCTCTGAGTTGTCTTTCCACTCTGAAGACACTACAGGTCTATAATCATAAGTCTGCCAAGTTAATGGCCTTACAGACGACCCCATATCTACCTTTGGAAGGTGGTCTCTGTGAGCACCTTCCTGATTTGATGAGACTCTGAAGGATTTTCTGGTAAACTGCTACATTATTCCCTTAAACAGCTGAGGGAAACTAAAATTATAATGAAAACCTTTCCAAATTCTGCTAAATATTGAAGCCATAATTCTCCACTAAAACTCCACTCAGAACCTACAGATGAGATCCTTGACAAACTGATGAAAAATATCTAAGTGTTCTTACAAGTCAGCCCTCCCAGATCTGCCTGTAGTTGTTCTGGCTAAGAACTGAAAGACCTTTAAAAGAAATTTGTAAGTGGCTCTGTAGTCTACTCTTGGCCAAATTAGAAGCTGATATTCAATAGTAACATTTTTTAAGCCTTTCCCCTAGGCAAACTGGAGGCTCAATGGATGGATGCCATTTATGATGTCAGTTTGTCTGCAGTTCAAATCTTTGAGGAATTGCGAGCAACTGACCTTTCTTACAAATCTTTGCAAAAATAGAAATGCAGCTGTAGAGGCAGTTCAAAGTTTACCTATTTCTTACAACCTCCCTTATTTATCTCCAAAGGCTTTGTAAATATTGACCTTGGGAAACCAAAGTCCTATTTGAAGAACTTGCATTCCTTCTACTTGATTCCTTCAGGAATTCTTATCTAGAGTATCCCCAATTACTAAGACTAAAGAAAAAATAATAATAAAGGGAAAAAGAGGTTAGAAAAATTGTTTCATAGCTTCCATAAGATTACTTGTCAGAACTATACAAATCTTAAGTGTCCTTTCCACAAACAGTGATAAAAAGAAACTATGAGGATTTTGCATCTGCCTGTATGTTCGTGTACGTCTGCCTATACGTCTAGATGTGTGGCATTTTCTACATCTGGATGATACTGCAGAAAGTAAGTTGTAAACGGGTGGCATCTAATTGGCTTAAAAACAAACAAGTGGTTATATGAATTAAATACACTCCAAATTCTCAGAAATATAATAAAAACTAACGCAAATGCTTTTGAGGTTCACATGATCTGGGAAAATATTCAATAGGAGCTAACATAAGTTTGTTGATTTAATTAAAATGGACATGTCTAGAGTTATCAACATTGACTATAATGTAGACATATAGCTGCTGTTAATCTATTTCTACTGATTTTTTCAAATAAGTTTGTATCATTTCTGCCAAAAAAATTGTCAAGAAAAACAACTTATTATGATGAAATTTTCATAAGTAATCAAAACATAATTGTTGAGAACAAGTAAATGAATGTGAAATAAATAAAAGTTTTTAAGTGATTTTTAAACTTAGTTTCCTCAAATCTTTTGGTAACCTGAAATCTTAAAGTTTTACCAAGTTAAATTAAATGGTGGATAATCGTTAAATAACTAGATCATTTCCAAAAAGTATAAAACAATGAAACATTAATTACCGAAATTAGCATTATCTACTTTTGACTTTTCACTACAGAGAAGTAAAGATTTTGGGTCTGTTAGTAAATATATTTTTAATGCCATGCTGAGAAATTTTCATAAAAACCATGTTTCTAGAAATTACACGAAGTATTTATGTTTGCCAATTTACAGAATGCTAATGTAAAAGACAACTCAAAATTGCTTATTCCTTAGCTCCCACTAGAAATTAAAGATCTTTAAGGGTAAAAATTATAATACATGTAATTAAAACTACTGGAAATAATAAAGAAAATATAGAGCTGGCTAAGATTGGAATACATTTAAGTGAATTTAGGTAAATAATTTTTAGTATCAAAAACAAGGCGGAGGGGCACCTGGGTGGCTCAGTCAGATAACCATATGCCTTTGGCTCAGGTCATGATTCCAGGGTCCTGGGATTGAGCTCCACATTGGGCTCCATACTTAGCAGAGAGTTAGCCTCTCCCTCTTCCTCTGCCCTGTCTTTCCACTTGTCCTCTCTCTCAAATAAATAAATAAATAAATAAAATATTTTAAAAAAGAGTAAGTTGGTTTAAAATTACAATTTGGTTTTCTCTGTGTTAAAAGGACAAAGTTTTCTTAGAATGTTTTCTCTGATTTTAATGAAGAATTGAAACAAATATTTTTTTTGTTGTTTTCTTTACTTTTTAAATCATCTGCCTAGAAAGCACATATTTTGTGTTTAGTCAAAATAATTCCCTGCATTATTATTTTTTTTAAAGATTTTATTTATTTATTTGACAGAGATAGAGACAGCCAGCGAGAGAGGGAACACAAGCGGGGGGAGTGGGAGAGGAAGAAGCAGGCTCATAGCGGAGGAGCCTGACATGGGGCTCGATCCCATAATGCCGGGATTACGCCCTGAGCCGAAGGCAGATGCTTAACCCCTGTGCCACCCAGGCGCCCCTCCCTGCATTATTTTTATCAGGTCTCTGATTACCTTAGAAAATTGAGTATTCCCTATTATAAAAGCTAAGTATTATTTAACAGTTACCTATGATCCTGTTTGATCAAGTGTTTTAAAACCTTGTGATATTTTGACAGACTTCCCCAAATCAAATTCTAAATGGAGTCTTTTTGACCTCAAACAACTTTGAGAATTTTCAGAGGGTCCCTGAAACATTTCCAAAGACTTTATGTCTTTCCTTTTATATTTATTTATTTTTTAAAGGACATGTTAAACTAATTAGGCTTATTGATATTTTTAATTATATAAAAAGCATTGTCAAATAAGAAATGATACTAAGTTGTTTTTATGTTGTATTTGTAGAACTGTTATAAGAGTTTTAGGAATTGTATGAAATTCCTAAGGTTTGATATGTCCTTGTATAATGTTATCAGTCATAAGTCCAGTTATTATCTTAAAATGTGGTATGTTACAGAAATAACAAAGCTTCGTTTTCAATTTCTTTATAATGAACTCTTACAAGATCTCTAGCAATGGCCATGTTAAAAAGTCTTGCTTAATTGAGAGTTATTGTTTTACTATGATAGTTGTAAAAGTGTTCCTATGAAAAAGTGCTTCATCTTCAAAGACATTCAGGAAAAGGGCTTTTGACAAGTAAGGTTTTCTTGTAACTTTAAGATCATAAAACTGGGTAAGAATTACCAAAATTAATAGAAATATTTGATTCAAGGGGAGCAAGAATTAATCACATGTGACTGAGTGAACTGAGGGAAACATTATAATTTTTATGACTTCTTGTTTGAAACATTCTTGGTTCTTAAAGTTTTGCTTTTCCAGATTTAAGGAAACTATCATATTAAGCTATCTATGACTACAGCTTGCATTGTATTGCAATCATATTAAAACATGTATTTTAAACAAAAGTAATGTATTTACTTTTTCCTAACTGCTCCTAACAGATTTCAGAATTGTTTTTGAGTATTCTTTTCAGGGCAATATGGTAAGCTATTTTTATAAGTGCAATGAGAGTCTCCCCTCCTTGTAACAGGGCATAATTGACAATAGCAGTTATATTGTCAAGGGTTTAGCTGAATTGTCATATTTAATAAAGATGTGCGTAGACTCAGATATGACCAGAGAGTTTTCAGAAATTAAGATTGACTCTATAAAACCAATAAAGCCCCTTGAAAAATTTGCCTGGTAGCTTATTAACAAGTTTTTAGCAAAAAAATCTTAAAAAGAGCTTCAAATGTGTCAATCACTATTCCCGTTGCATTTATGTAAATAATCAGGCCAAGTTGGAGGCAATTTATTATTATTTTTTATGGTGACAATCTTTTAAAAATGTAGAGTAATTGTAGAAAGAAAAACTACATGTCTTTCAAGTTATTAGATTATAATCTTGTTATTTGCTTTTGACATTTTGTTACATATCTGTAAACTGGGTTAGATCCTGAATTCTAGTTTCCTCAACTCTCCAAACTAGCATTTCCAATTTTCTTTCACTGTTCTGATTTGGAATCGCTAAGAATAAAGACTGCCCTTGAATATCCTTGGAAGGGACTACTCAAGGACCTCCTCACAACCCAGATGGCAACCAAACTCCAGGGACTTGACCCCTAGATATACATCTCACAGCTGAAGAAGGCATTGAATGACATCTGACTCAATGTTACTGCCAGAAACCTCTAAATCAAATTGACTGGGAAGAGAAGTAGCTGACATGAACATAGACTGCTTACTTCCAAGACATTGTATCAAAACTTCATGCTTTAAAAAACAAACAAACAAACAAAACCCCACAAATTCCCATTTATCTTTCTTTTCTTTACTCTGGCATTGGCCTGGAAAGATAATGCCATTGTCTTCCAGCCCATTGCTAATGAGGATAAACTTTTGGACTGTTGGATTTGTCATAAAATCTCTGATCTATTTATGATGATAGAGACCCTCTGAGCTATTTCCCTGCCTCTGGTTAAGAACCCCAAACTTGGGGCATCTTGAGTCCAAGCTCTGTTCTAAGAAGGAGATGCAAGTCAAGGGTAACCAGAATAAAACTACCTGTGTTGTGAGTGACAGATTCAAATGGAAATTTAAGGAGGAGTTCATGATTCAGATTCACTTTATCAGGACCATATTTCCCTGGTAAGGAGTAAGTGTAAATGAGGTTATGATCAGGAACCTCTTCTTAATTCCTTAAAATATTGTGAAATTTATCACTAAGACAATATTTGCCCAATTAAGACTCAGATTCTCTGACCAAAGTTATTTTTGAAATGTCTGAAGCAGTCCAAATGGCCATCCATAGATGAATGGATAAAAAAGGTGTGGTATATATACACAACATGGTATTATTCACCCATAAAAATAATGAAATCTTACCATTTGCAATTACATGAATGGAACTAGAGAGTATTATGCTAAGAAATGTCAGTCAGAGAAAAACAAATACCATATGATGTGACTCATATATGGAATTTATGAAACAAAACAATGAGCAAAGAAACAAAAGAGGGAAACAAACCAAGAAACAGTCTCTTAACTATAGGGAAAAGAACTGATGGTTACCAAAGGGAATATGTGTGGGAGATAGGTGAAATGGGTGATGGGAATTAGGGAGTGCACTTGTTGGGATGAGCACTAGGTGATGTACGGAATTGTTCTGTGCACCTCAAATTAATATAACCCTTTTGGTAACCCTACTGGAATTTAAATTTATAACAAAAGGAGTGCCTCTCTCTCTAAAAAAAAAAAATGCTGCAAAAAACACAGGGATACAAAAATTTTTAAATAAGTGTTTTCATTAACTTTGTGTAAATAGACAGTAGTGGAATTACAGGATTATACAATAATTCTACTTTCAGTTTTTAAGGAATATTCATACTGTTTTCCGCAGTGCCTACCAGCTTGCATTCCCACAAACAGGGCACAAGAGTTCCCTTTCTTCCGCATTCTCACCAAATCTTTTTTTCTGCTTTTTTTTTGGCTTTAGTCAATGTCTTTAACAAGCAGTGATATCTCATTGTGGTTTTGATTTGCATTTCTTAATGATTAGTGATGTTGAAAATCCTTTCATATGCCTGTTGGCTATATGTATTTCTTCTTTAGAAATGTCCTTTCAGGTCCTCTGCGCATTTTTTAATTGAATTAGGTGGGTGGTTTGTTTGTTTGTTTGTTTGTTTGTTGGGGTTTTTTGGTTTGTTTTTGTGTTTTTGTTGTTTACATTGAGTTGATAAGGTTTTCCTTTTGTTTGTTTGTTTGTTTTAATTTTTTTATTTTAATTCGAGTATAGTTAACATACATTGTTGTATTAGTTTCAAGTATACATTATAGTGATTCAACAATTCTATACATTACTCGTTGTTGATCTAGACATTCACATATTTCACCCATCTCCCTACCCACCTCTACTGTAGAATCCCATCACCCATTTCACCTATCTCCCACACATAATCCCTTTGGTAACCATCAGTTCTTTTCGCTATGGTTGAGAGACTGTTTCTTGGTTTGTTTCCTTCTTTTGTTTCTTTGCTCGTTGTTTTGTTTCATAAATTCCATATATGAGTCACATCATATGGTTTGTTCTCTGTAGTTAAAAGATTTTTTTTTGTTTCTCTCTTGTTTTTTCTTTGTTTCCTTTGTTTCTTAAATTCCACGTATAAGTGAAATCATATGGTATTTGTCTTTCTCTGACTGACTTATTTATCTTACCATTGCACTTTTTAGCTCCATCCACATGGTCACAAATGGTAAGATTTCATTTTTTATGGCTGACTAATATTTCATTTGTTACATATCACATCTTACTTATCCATTAATCTGTCAACGGACAAATGGACACGGGCTGTTTCCATAATTTGGCTATCATAAATAATGCTGCAATAAATATAAGGGTGCCTATATCCTTTCAAATAACTGTTTTTGTACCCTCTGAGTAAATAATCAGTAGTAAGATTACTGGATTGTGGGAAATTCTACTTTTAACTTTTTGAGGAAACTCCATATGTTTTCCACAGTGGCTGCACCAATTTACATTCCCACCTTTTTATTTTGTACATTCCCTGACTGATTTTTACGGATAGAATTGATTTTACTGCTTTCGTGCTTTAACCTCTCTACTGGTTTTCACAGTGATTAATCTACTACTTTTATTATGCTTGTAAGTACCTGTGATTTTTCTGTTTGTTTCCTAATATTCTTACTCCTGATTGTGGCCTCTCCTTTCTACTTAAAGAATTTTCTTTAACATTTCTTGTAAGGCTGTCTTACTGGTGATGATTTTTTTAAAACTTTTCTTTGTTGGGGAAACTCTTATTTCTCCTTTTATTCTGAATGATAACCTTGCTGGGTGGTATATTCATGGTTGTAGGCTTTTTCCTCTCAGCACTTTGAATATATTATGTCACTCCCCTCTGTCCTACAAATTTTGTACTAAAAGTTCAGTTGATAACTTTATGGTGTTTCCCTTATATGTAATTCTGGGTTTTTTTTCATGCTTTTAAAAACTTCTATCACTATTTTTGCCATCTTAATTATTATGTGTCTTGTTGTGGACCCCCTAAGGTTGATTTCAGTGGTGGCTTTCTATTCATCCTGCAATGTCTTTTTCTTTACCCAGATAAGGGAAATTTTTAGCTATTATTTGTTTGAATAAATATTCTGCCCCCTTTGCTCTTCTCCTTCTGGGACCCGTATAAAGCAAATATTATTACACTTGATGATGTTGCTGACTTCCTTTTACCTATTCGGTATTATTAGTATCATTAATATTTCTGTTCAGCTTGGCTGTTTTCAATTACTGTGTCTTACAACTCATTGATCTGTTCTTTTGCTTCCTCAATAGTATTGATTCCCTCTATTTGTAATTTCAGTTATGGAGTTTTTCATCTCTGATTGGTTCTTTTTTAATATTTTCTATATCTTTGTTGAGGGTCTCACAGAGATCCTCCACTCTTTCGTCAATCCAGTAAGTATGTTTATGACCATTTGAATTATCTATCAGACATATTGCTTTTCTTCATTTCATTTAGTTGTTGGGTATGATTTTGTTCTGTTCTTTTATATCATTGTCTGTCTCCTCATTTTGCCTAACTCTGTCTTTGTTTCTATGTACTAGGAAAGTCAGTTGTGTCTCTTGATTTTGAAAGCAGTGACCTTATGAAGAAAAGGTTCTGTAGTGCAATGTCCCATATTCACCAGAAGCAGATGCCCCAAGAGTGTCTCCCAAGTGTGTTGCATGTGCCTTACTTTTGTGATTGAGACATGTTTGTGTGTGTGTGTGTGTGTGTGTGTGTGTGTGTGTTTTGTTTTTTGTTTTTCCAGTTCAGTCAGTAGCAACGGCCCTCTTCGCCTGGTGTGAGCATGTTTTGGTCCTTGTGCTCTTAAGGAGTGCATCTTGGGCTACATTGGCCTGGTATTTGCTCAGACATCTGCCCTCAGCCAGTTTGCTAGAACGATGGTAACACTCAACTGCAGGGTCTATTTCCTGTCTTGTCCCCCAAGAGGCTTTCACTGGGGGCAGAGCTGGCAGTGAGACAAATTGTCTGCCCCCCTGTCTGTCTGTTAGGATTGCAGTGACCCTGAACTACAGGGCTCTCTCTTCTTGCTTCTCCCTGTAAGGTTTTTATTGGTGGATGGGGCTAGCAGTTTAATCAGATGTCTTCCTCAATCCACTGCTGAGGCAATAGTTAAACAGATGTGTGTGGTTATCTTCCCTTCTAACCAGTCTAGGCTCACTTTAGAGTTTTGGGGTCACTGTCAGGACTGCTTTCAGAATGAAAGGAGTCATGTTCTGCTTTGGAGAGGCTCCTCCTGAGTACAGAAGGTTAAATGGGGTGTGTCCACAGGAGAATATGGGAATGGGGCTCATAGTGTTAGCAAGGCATGCCTAGATTCCTACCAGGGCTGCTTGAAGAATGAGGTCTGGCTGGAGCAGCATTGGAGAGACTCCTACTGAGTATGCACAGGTTGGATGGGGCAAGTCCACAGGAGATCACAGGAGCTGGGTGTGGGCTCTTAGCAAGGTCTATTGAGAGTGCTGGTTCACACAGGTGTCAGGGTATCTATATTGGGGCTGGAGAAAAGAAATTGTGTCTGCCAGCTGTTTTATTCTCGGAGAAGTCTCCTAAACATCCCTGCCCCTTCAGTGCACATTCTGAGATTAGTAATAATTCTCCTTGTATACCCCAGGTGCTTTTCAGGGTGCTGCTTCCATGTTGTAGTTTGGAAGAGTTGTTTGTTATGCTCTTTCTTTAATGGTGAGGACTCATTTTCCTATCACCCTCCAGCTCCCCTACAACCAAGCGTGCTGATTTTTAAAGATCCTGGTGATAAGCTCCACTGATTATGAGAATTCACAGTTAAGCCTCTCCGATTTTCAAAACCCAATGTTATGGGGACTGCAGGTCCCCTATGTCTGCGGTGGAGTCCCCATACTTTAGGTGTCCCCCCTTTTTTGTGGTTAGCCTTGAAGATTAGTTTGGTTCCCAACTGGGACTCCACCCTATCCATGTGGCCTTCTCTCCAGGATTAATTGTGAGGAGTCTGTTCTGTGGTATTTGGTTGATTTTCTGGATTAGTTGCACCAATATGGCTATTATCTAGGTGAATTTGTGGGATGAATTGAGATTAGGATCCTCGTACTCTGGCATGTTCCCAGGCTGCAATTTTGTTTTTTGTTTGTTTGTTTGTTTTTTGTTTTTTTTTTAAGATTTTATTTATTTATTCGACAGAGATAGAGACAGCCAATGAGAGAGGGAACACAAGCAGGGGGAGTGGGAGAGGAAGAAACAGGCTCATAGCAGAGGAGCCTGATGTGGGGCTCGATCCCATAACGCCGGGATCACGCCCTGAGCCGAAGGCAGACGCTTAACCGCTGTGCCACCCAGGCGCCCCCCAGGCTGCAATTTTGAGATATTTTTTGGAAGGTCAAAATCTTAGGAGATAGTTCAAAAATAAAACAAATACTTCCAGAGGTAAATATATATCTGAGCATATTAGCTAAAAACAAAAGGGAAGATGCCAATGAATAAATTCACTTACTATTTGACTAAGGAGAAATAATCAGATTTTTAAGTGCTATAAAATGGGGTTTCTGTGGTTATGTTAATTAAGTTTTGGAAACTAGTATTCTGGATAAGATGAGATGCATCATTAGGTCTATACATAGTTTGTTAAATCAAGTCTTATATATATAACTCATCAAGAATGTTCAGTTCAGTTCAGTAAAAAATGGCTTACCAGATTCCTGGAAGCCCATGTTCTTTTATCTGTTTGATCTGGTTATACCAGCTTGTTAAAACACAACATCCATCTTAAAAAATGAAGGGATTTTTGCCTATGTAATTAAGATTGATTTAATTCAACCTTAATTTTCCTATTCAGTTGGCTTTGAAATATTATATATATATATATATATATATATAATATTTCAAAGCCAACTGAATAGGAAAATTAAGGTTGAATTAAATCAATCTTAATTACATAGGCAAAAATCCCTTCATTTTTTAAAAGATTTTATTTATTTATGTGAGAAAGAAAGAGAATGAGAGAGAGCATGAGCGGGGGAGAGGGAGAAGCAGACTCCCTGCTGAGCAGGGAGCCCAGTGTGGGGCTTGATCCCAGGACCTGGGATCATGACCTGAGCTGAAGGCAGATGCTTAACCAACTGAGCCAACCAGGCACTCCAAAAAATCCCTTAACTTTTGACATAGCCTAATTATGGGGATAATAACCAGTCATAAACACTAAAGGAAGGTGATTTACTATGGAATGGATCATTTGTGGTTATCTTAGAATTCTGACTGCCTGACACTGATTAGACGCTGCAACACACAGCACTTTGTATTGTTTGTTACTGTCCTTCAGTTTTAGTATGGTCCCCAAAGTTGACTTGGTTGCTTTGTGTTTATTTATATGCTAACATAAAATCTGGGTGGTTTTAAATGCTTTTGTTTTTATTGCTTCAATTTTGGAGAACACATGAATTGATTCAGGTTTACATGGCTGACAGGATCATATGAAAACCCAAAGCTTTTCTTTTTTTTTTGAATTTTTTTTATTATATTATGTTAGTCACCATACAGTACATCCCTGGTTTCTGATGTAAAGTTCGATGATTCATTAGCCGCGGATAACACCCAGTGCACCATGCAATACGTGCCCTCCTTAGTACCCATCACCAGTCTATCCCATTCCCCCACCCCCTTCTGAAGCCCTCAGTTTGTTTCTGAGTCCATAGTCTCTCATGCTTCATTCCCTCTTCTGATTACCCCCCCTTTCTTTATCCCTTTCTTCCCCTACCAGTCTTCCTAGTTCTTATAAACTCCAAATGGATGAAAGACCTCGATGTGAGACAGGAATCCATCAAAATCCTAGAGGAGAACATAGGTAGCAACCTCTACAACATCGGCCAAAGCAACCTTTTTCATGACACATCTCCAAAGCTTTTCTTTAGAGACTTTAACCAGAGGGTATAGCAGTGACAGCTGCAGATTCCCAAACTGACAATAGAAGTGTATGTAATCATCCTCATCCTGAATTGGAGACCCAATTCTTTCCCATTTGTTTGATAATACTTGCAGCCATCTTCATTACCCCTAGAGAAGAGATTGAAATATCCTATCCATAGAAGATGGCCAGCTGAAAATAACAAAGCCACAGCCCCTAGTGTTTTCTTTTACAGCCCCTAGTGTTTTCAATTTCTAACAATAAAGTGAAATCCTCACTTGATAACTTATATTGGCTACTTTTCACAAAGGCTTACCCCTCCTCAGAACTTTATTTGAATGGCTCACTCATATAATGAACAGAGAAGGATATTAGATATATGAGGAAATTCATTTTTATGAAAAATATAAACCGAATTCAGCAAAAGATTGAAACTTTGATGAAATATACACAGGATAAGAAGAAAAATTAATCTTAGAAAAATTAATTTTAAGACATATAAAAGAAGATCTAAAGTGAAAAATAGGATATACAGAAGTATTAATTCATAAAATCAAAATTTATTCTTGCTAGTTAAAAATGTGATGGTCAATTTAAAAAATATCAATAGAATGGTTAAATGTTCAAAATGAGAAAATATTCAGGATGGTAGTATAAAAACACAAAAGAATAAAAATAAGAGATAAAAAATAGAAATTTAGTATAGGAACTCCAGCACTGAGTAATAGCAGTTTTATAACTGGAGAACAGAGGAATTAGAGGAAAGGTATAATCAACGAAATAAATCAAGAACATTCTTCAGAGCTGAAAGTCATGTGTGATCACATTAAAGGGCTTCCTGAAATCCTTCAGGTCAGTTGATGAAAATATTGTAGTATTTGGTATGCTCAAAACACATAACAGATTCACAAGTTTCTCTAAAGGGAAAAATGTGTCAGAAACCAGAATGACTTTCAACTTCTTAATAACAAACTGAAAGACAATTGAGCAATTTTCAAAATAGAATATTATAGCTACCCATAATTTCATTCATGTAGAGGTCTCAATAATTTGATCTCTCCAGCAAACTTTAAAAGATGTGCTCCTCTAAAAATAAATAGTAAACAACGAAGGGAGAAGATGAGAGTCATTGGAGACCCAATACAACAGGTAAAGGTGGAGATTGGGGGTCAATGATACCAGTTTTGCATCTGATATGGGGAACAACCAGTTCAGATTGGAGCAGATCAACTCTCCCCAACCAGACACAGATGTCTCAAAGTTTCTATACAAGATGCCTGCTGACTTACATCATATTTTTAGGCATATAAAAGTTGTTCAATATGTATTTTCTTAATTTCTTGCAAGCAAGGCATGACTTTAGGAAAAATATGTTTGTCATAAACTAATATGAGAATCTCATTTCTTTGTTTCAAAATAATGAAAAAATACATTCTCCACCATCATTGTACAGGTTGGTTTATTTTACTTTTTGTTATTTTACTTTTTTTAGGAATTTTCATTTATTTATTTGAGAGAGAGCACACAAACAGAGGGAGGGGTAAAGGGAAAGAGAGAAGCAGGCTCCCCACTGAGTATGGAGCCCAATGCAAGGCTCAATCCAGGAACCTGAGATCATGACCTGAGTTGAACACAGATGCTTAACCAACTGAGCCACCTAGGTGCCCCTTTGTTAATTTACATTTTTGAATCTTTTCTTTTATAAAATTAAAATCTCCATTTTTGCATATTCTAGTGATTTCCTATTGATACTAATATTTATTTTATATCTGACTTAATCTTAATATCTGCTATTGGTATTGCTACCATTTCCTTATACCCTAATATCAGTAGAAATGGAGATGGGCTTTGGATTTTCCTAAGTTATATTTTAGTTCTTTGTTATCAAGTCTAACAAAGAGAAGAGAATGGAATGGCATTGTTTACATGAAAAATGTAGAAAGATTTGCATTATTTGTTTACATTAAATAAATACACCAATTATATCTCTTTGTGGGAACTCCAGCCCACAGATACAAGGCAGTCCGCTATGTGTGAACCTGTATGGGGAGAGTAAATTAGGATTCTTTCTTTAAGGATGGAATGTGCTGAGCAAGTTTAGAATCGTGAATGTGCAGTCTCCTGGGCAGAAGAACTGCCAGCGCTGGGACTCATTAAACTGTTCTTGCTTCCTTTTGTCTCTGTCAAGCAATTAGTATATTTCTCGTGTGCTCCATCACTTATCGTAAAAACTTTCTTTTTTACGAACAGAAGGGAGAAGGCAAGGGTCTCTTTTATTTGCTTGAAAGCATAAGATTAACTAAATGAAGATTTTAAATGATTTATCTGCTTAGTTTTATTTAAGAAATGATTTGTTTATTTCTTCGTGAAATTATTAGGTTGATTGATATACCACATTATCAAATTACATTATCTCTTTTGTTTTCACAAGCCCTATAAGAAAATTAGGGATATATTTGCATAATAAAAGTTACTACCTAACAGGATAGATTGCTAGTTCAAATTTACTCAGTGAGATTTTGTAGTTAAAGCTTTAATGCATGTGTGCTGGCACTCCTTTTACCAATCCAGAAAAAATTAAACTCAGTAATTCATATTCTTTACTACAGTCTATGAAAATAGATGCTATGCCATTTCCCATAAGCTGCTCCACGGAAAAGCTCCAGATGCCCCTTGAGCCTTCATTCTACTGGATATGTGATAAAAGGGAAGAGAAATGAGACATTGCTGTGCTGTAACTTCTGGTATGGGAATGGCTAGGTCTTGCTTGGCTCTGATAGTAAAATACTGCTTGGAGAAGAGAGAAGAGCTAAATTGGTTTATTAGATTTTGTAGAAATTTTGAATTAATTTCATATTTTTGACTAAAATGAAGTTATAAGGGCATTTCCTATCATGACAAGACAAAACAGAACAACAACAACAAACCCTCAGATTTCCTCATTTGTGTCATAAGCAGAAATATATATATATATACTTACAGTTATGTATATAGTTACAGTTATGATTGTTATAGCACAGAAGTATGGTTGATTTCCCTCTTGACTTCTGCTTCTGAATCTTCCAATTTACACACTAATGATTCCTGGGAATTTGAAGTCCCCTGAGGCATCAAAATCCCTATTATTCTATATCCTCTCTGCACTGTCTCCCAGGCTTCTCTCCAGAGTAACTATCCTTCCCATGTTATCTCCATAAAAACCATTCTACAGGGCAGTTGAGGTCCTTCAGGGTTAAATAGAAAAGGACAAAGCTCAGAAGGTATGTCTTTTATCTCTCTCTCCCATGGATTGCTGTCATGGTCTGTGATATTGGAAAGAGTCATTCACAACCCACCAGCTTTAAGCTATACCTCCTCTGG
Organism: Ursus maritimus; assembly: GCF_017311325.1. Taxonomy (NCBI): domain Eukaryota; kingdom Metazoa; phylum Chordata; class Mammalia; order Carnivora; family Ursidae; genus Ursus; species Ursus maritimus. The sequence goes on from NW_024426663.1 coordinate 83,884,380, forward strand.
GGACAGGGCCAAGACGATAAATGACAGGTAGAAATCACAAAGCAGAGTGATTTGCTGGAGTTAAACCATCTGTCTCTTCTACTTCTGTAATCAGACAACTTTAGCTACTTTGATTCTACACTTGGCAAGATGCCACCAAAAATAGTGAGTAAGGATCTGGTCTGCATATTGTATTTCTTTTGACACTTCCTTCACTTCTCATATTGTCCATTAGTTTGCTAATTAACAATCTTCCTTGAAATCCTTCAGCGGGTGCAAACACACACACACACACACACACACACACACACACACACACAGAGAAAAATTAACTTATTCTTAAAGAATTTAATTTAATAATCCAGAACACACTTGGAAATGAACAAATGGCACACACTGGCAAATTCAAAGTTAAATAGACAGGAATATCATTTAAATGGTATAATTATAATTTATTTCTACTGAAGTTATCTAATCAAATACCTAACATAAAATAAATATTGAACTACACTTCAAATAAAATAATAGGCAGGCATATGCAAACTGATACAAAATAGAGTGAGTAAAAGGTAATCATATCAATGACCCATAAAGATTTTTAACTGTGTAATTTAATCAAAGAAAATGACCTGCAGAAATAGTATGAATTAAATTTGAAATCAACTGATAGGTAAAGATGTGGACAGAAAGTATAAAGGCAGTCCCAGGTGACAGGCAATGTGAAGGAAAAACAACAGCAACAACAAATACCAAAACAAGATATTGCAATCAGTGTACTACAAAAACTGGATGTGGGAAAGTAAAAAATTGAGGTGGTAAAAATTGAAAGTTACAGTAATATGAATGTATAATCAAAACATTGTATTGATATGATGGGTAACCAGGCACCAGGAATCCACTTCTGTCACTGTCACCAAGTTAATTATATTCTACAAACATAGTGAAATACAGTATTTTTTTCTTTGAGAGAGAGAGAGCAGGTGTGCATGCACATCAGTGGGGGAGTGGCAGAGGGAGAAAAAGAGAGAGAATCTTAAGCAGGCTTCAAGCTCAGTGCAGAGCCCAATACAAGTCTTGATCTCATTACCCTGAGATCATGACCTGAGCTAAAATCAAGAGTTGGACGCATAACTGAATGAGCTACCTAAGCACCCCTGAAATACAGCCTTTTTAAAATTACATGTATAAAGACAACTGTGATGCTCACAATGTAGTCCAAATAATTAGGTTTCCCGGCACAAAGTGACATATTATATATAATAATATCATATCATATCATAAATCATATAATAATATATAATGTATAAATAGGAAATTCACAGAGGATGATTGAATCTTGAAAAACTTATGTGACACAATTTCCCAGTAGTAATAGAACAGATAAGGAAATTATAAACAGACATAACAGCATACGTGACACAGAGTTTGAAGAATGTTTAGCTCCAGAGAGTATTAACTGGAAGATATCTAAGATATTAGTAAGGGATTATGTTTAAAAGTAAACTAGTGCAAATTGTAGGGCTTTTGAAAACCAAGCTATATCTGTAGAATGTTCAAAAGAAATAGGCTGGTGATGGGTATTAAGGAGGGCACGTATTGCATGGTGCACTGGGTGTTATACACAACTAATGAATCATGGGACTTCACATCAAAAACCAGGGATGTACTGTATGGTGACTAACATAATATAATAAAAAAATTAAAAAAAAAGAAATATTCAAATATTTTTGGAAGAGAGGGATAATTCAGAAGAGTGACTGCGGATCACTAACAAAGGTAAGGGCAATTTAAAAAGAGGAGGAGTTGGAGAAAGGAAAAGGGGGAGGAGGACGACAGTGGACATAAAACAAGGCCAGGGCCCAATGCATGGGTAGACTGAGTCAACAATTATACGCACTATGATTAGACAGGGAATTAGATGAGATTCCTCAATACAAGTTACTAAACCAATATGTTAATCTTCTACTATAGGTTTATTCTTTAGGAACCGAAAGATTTTGTCCTCAAGTGTTTTCTTGTTGAATACTAATAATATGGAGTTTAAAATCCTATTTTATTTTATTTTTTTAATAATAATATTTTTATTATGCTATGTTAGTCACCATACAGTACATCCCTAGTTTCTGATGTAAAGTTCCATGATTCATTACTTGCATATAACACCCAGTGCACCATGCAATACGTGCCCTCCTCATTACCCATCACCAGCCTATCCCATTTCCCCACCCCTCTCCCTTCTGAAGCCCTCAGTTTGTTTCCCAGAGTCCATAGTCTCTCACGGTTGGTGAGATTTAGATTTTTTAAATGACAATTTTAAAAAAAACCACTTTAACCTGTATGAAATTTAAAGATAGTGTTTTAGTTAACTGGAGTTTGAGCTACTACCACATTGACAAATGGTCAAGTCTTAGGAAAAAGCTCTTTATAGCCAAATGGAACAAGCAATGGGAAACCAGAAAACAAACAAACAAAGAATAAAAACCAAAGATTGCCCCAATGTAGAGAAAATTGGCAGTGATAAGAAAGAAAAGAGGTGCAAAAGAGCAATTTCCCCACTTTTGTGGAAATGAAAGCTAAGGGCTTTCACTTCACTCAGATATATGAAAAACAACAACAAAACAAGGAAGAAACAAAAAAGGGTATGTTTGAATAATTATTTCACTTAGTCTGTCATTAATTTGCATAATAACATTTTATCTAACTTTCCCAAATTTTATTTTATTTCATTTTTTAAAGATTGTTTACTTATTTGTTTGTTTGTTTATTTATTTATTTTAGAAAGAGAGCACATGAGGGGGGAAGGGACAGAGGGAGAGACCAAATCCTCAAGCTGACTCCATGCTGAGTGTGGGGCTCTATGTGGGGCTGATCCCATGACCCTTAAATCATGACCTGAGCCAAAACCAAGAGTCAGATGCTCAGCCAACTGAGCTACCCACGTACCCCTAACTTTCCTCAATTTTTAAAAAGCAGGTTAAAAAAATCCTCTAGAGTCATTGGGAATTTAATAAACTCTTGCAAAAATTAATTAATATGTGAATCACTATGGTTAGGTTCTCCTACTGAATACAGGGCAAATACCAGGGATTGGAGTTGTAGGATGAATGTGACTATAATCATTTATATCTTCAAAAACTGGATTTGGAATGGAGAGTGAGGGTAATTCAAGAGAGGTAAATACACAAGACACTGTATTACCATGTGAAAAGTGTGGTATATGGAAGTGACTATGTTAGGTACTCGGTTTCTAAAAGATTAATCATAGAGGACAACTGTTACCATGATCTGTGGTGGTTATCTACCAGGTGGATAAATTCACGTATCACCCTGATAATTAAAGATCACAAAAACCAGAGAACCCAAAATATGCTCTCTCAAACCTGAGATTTTTGGGAGAAGTTTGGGAAAAGGCAGACTTTCACAGGAATTACTAACTGCTAATAGCTATCAAGCACTTCTAATCCGCTTCAGGAACATTGAGAAAATGTATTCACAGAAAAGGAGAGAAAATGAATTTACACTGGGATAATGTCCCAACTTTTGCCCTAGGGTCAGGTCTAATACAAATGGACTCATTTTGCTTGTTCACATGTAGCCTCGTTTGGGTGATTTAAGAGCTAGAGGAAGAATATACAAATTTTCCATCAAAAACAAAGAAAAACAAAACTATTTCCTTAAAATTTTGTAAGATATTTACATATTCTAAAGATTTTGTCCATCTTTAGGAAAATGTCTCCAGTATATTGCCAGTTTACTATTTATTCTTTTACCTTATTAAATAATATTTTATTTAGGGGTGCCTGGTTGGTGCAATCAGTTAAGTGCCCAACTCGGTTTCAGCTCAGGTCATGATTTCAAGGTCTTGAGTTTGAGTCCTGCATCAGGCTTCATGCTCAGTGCAGTCTGCTTGAGACTCTTTCTTCCTCTCTCTCTGCTCCTCCCACCTGCTCTCTCTCTCTAAGATAAATAAATAAAATCTAAAAATATATATTTTTTAAAATTTTCACCAAAAATGTTGTTCTTCTTAAAGTGGTGTTCAGGTTTTATGTTTTGTTTTCAGTAGATTTCTATGACAAATTATAAAAATTTCCATCCAATTGTCTCAATTTTTAAGGTTTTAAGCTACACACACACACACACACACACACAC